>NC_065555.1:11196155-11529115 GCF_022605725.1 Anthonomus grandis grandis
AACTTTCAATATTTTGTATAATCGATAAATATACTTTTTCTTAAATTTAGCTTTGTGAAGAACCTGAACCAAGAAAACTGAGTGAATTTATAGAGTGCCCAAATGAGTGGTGTTTTTTTGTTTACTGCAAAGAATGCTGGAAAGACATGGGAGGAAAATGCCTGGTCTGTGAAACAGAAATCAATACTGATGAAGTTATAGAGAGTGATATTGATGAATTTTAGATTTTTTAAGAAATAAACTTATAATTAGTTACCTTAAGTCTTATTTTATGGTATTTTAGATATCTGGACGTAAAAGTATATATTTTTAGACTTTAAATTTTAGCAAGATTTGCTCAGCTATGCCTTCTCATGGACGTATACACATCGCATATCTGAAATCCACTTGCTACAAACTATAATGAGTAATGTATCCAATCATACCTTCGGGAACTCTATAATTAAACATTTAAAAACTCAACAAATTGAATTTTTTAATGTAATATCATTGATAATCAATCGTCATCATCTTCATCATTGCAGTTGTTGGTTCAGCGCGATTGCACTGGCAAAAAAACCAAGTGTATCAATCAATACTTTTTAATATTTGCAAAAGTGATAACCCTCATATATATTCTTCTATGCGTTTTATCATTCTTATAGTACTATGAGTAGTTTACTCTTGATCTTCGAGAAATGTTATCTAGTTAGCCCGTCGGATGACGCCTGATGCTACATCGTTTGGACGGAAACCCGCGAGTATTTTCTCTAACCTGACCGAAGTTCTATCGTTTTTATTGAATTTCCGATGCTGCAATCATATAAATATTATTTTCAGATTTAATTTATACTAATAAATTATAGAGTAGTAGGGTTCTTTTCTACATATAGATACGTCAAGAATTTCCAATAAATGCAGTTCACTCGTTTCTACCTTTTAAAATGAGTGGACAAAGATGGATATATACGATAGATAATTTCTTGACATGCAAACCTTGGTCCATTCAGTTAATTAATATACACGCCTGGCACATTTGTTCTTAAGTGCCAAAATACTCATGCATCAACATAGAAGAAAAATTAATCGGAAAAGCATTAAGAAAGAAAAATGCTTCACCGATTTTACATTTGCTTGCCGCAAAGAGTAGAGATGTTATGTACTGCACGTCGTCTCCTACACGGCCATCTCTACATTTAATTTGGCTCGAACTGTGGTTAGTTGAGAGGACTATAGGAGAAACGCCATGTTCTCTTTTCAAATTATGACTCAGACTTTTTATGGAAAATTAATGCATTGAGTTCCGCACCCAAGACCTTCGTTGGCCAGACGTGTATTTGACATTTGTTGTTTTTCGAATTATTATACGTCACATAACGGAAATACTGATTTTTCTCTTGTTTTGTTTCTCTTGTGGACTTAGTAAGTAATTCTTTGTCAAACCCGTTTAAAGTGAAATGGTCAGTATTCCACAGAACATCATCGTTTCTAAATACTTAGTGTTTAAAACGCAAAGACGTTGGATAACCAATAGTCTATTCGGGAGATTTTAAAATCTGATGTGCTGAGTTGGCCCTTCTTAATGTATTGAGATGAAGAAGGTGGCATGATATGACGTTCAGTTGATACTTCATTCATTCTCGTCTCTCGTCTGTCTAACTTAGGGATCTATGATCTTTTCATGTCCTAGATTGATTCTTACCTAACCAATTATGAACAACAAGTTGAAATAGGGCGGTTTATATCCCCCTTTTATATTTTTATATTTATATTTATAATAGGCTATAACCCCTATTTAGCCATCTCAGGAGTTCTTCAGGATCCACACCTTAATTAATTTATTTATGGTATGGGATATAGTGGAGTTGCTCGGGCGTTCTTGCCCTTCTACACGTCTTATCTCTGTTTCATAGTTTGCTACATCTCGGTAGCGCGAGCAGCGGGCACACCTCGCGACATCTCTGGAGACACGTATTAGGTTAACGAATCTTGCAGAAAAATGGTCTAGCTAAAATGTAAGGAGCCCTTGCTGTTAGGACGACAGTTTAAGGCGAAATATTGGCACGACAAAATCGAAAAAAAGTAGGAAAAAATACAAGATGTAGGTAAATAAATGTTTCTATAACGTTATAGTGTGTGCATGTGTAATAAATCAGTTTACTGTTTTTGCGCATCAAGTGTTTTAATTCACCTCTAAACGAACGGTAAAAATGCTACAAATATTCTATAATAATATATGGGATTTAATATTTAACTTGGTGAGATCTAGATCGAATGAATTTTATAATATTGTAAGTTGGAACTTTTTGAACAGCTAGATCTTAAAAGGGAGAAGACACTGATACATTATTTAAGGTAGAATTTTGACTTACTAAATTTTTACCTAGGAAATGAGTTAAATAATCTATACATTCACGATTAAAGGAACAAACTCAATTAAAATTCGTGTATTTTTTTCTTTTTATTTTTTAGACACGTCAACCATCGAGTATTGTGCCTCATGTAAAAATTATAATAATTTTTTTTATTCGTCAATATTAATTTTTTTAATAAAAGACCTTATATATTATGACGTTTTACAATTCTATGATATATTGTAAATATTTTTGGTCTAGCAAACTTTCTGCCTTAAGTCAATTGTTTGTCAAATATGACGTTACCGACTAAAGAAACATAAAAAAATATTTTAAATTTATTGCAACTAATGTTTAATAATTTATTGTTCATTTGATTCAATGCGTCTTTGCAATCAAAATTTTGGTTACATGGTGTCTCAAGGAGAAACTATGACAACATAAAAAAATTTTATGTGATTTCTTAGAAAGTAAGTAGACCTTATAATTTTCGAACAGTTTTTAATTTTAAATTTACCTGATAGCGGTTTGTCATGTATTTGTGATTATAATTGTCATATAAGTTGTCATTACATGCATATTAGTAATAATTTCTTGACGCAACTTTTCGTAACAGATGGATTGGACGAACAGGACCGACTGAGTGGCCATTAAGGTCATCGGATATAACCCTGTTAGATTTTTTCTTATAGGGCTATTTGGAGCCCAAATTTTATGTAAATAGACCAAATAATATTGATTATTAAAGGCAGAAAATTCGACAAACCGCTGACTTTAGGCATATAGTATGCTATACAAAAAGTATTGGGTATTGAGAATATTTCGTAGTAATGTCATAATATATAGGTTGTTCTATTTCAAAAAAATTAATATTGACACCACAATTTCTACTTGAGGTACCTTGTATAGAAAATTTGTATTGCAAAAAACGCGCACGTGACAATGCTAATCGACGTGTTCAAAAAATAAAAGAAGAAAAAAACACCTAAATTTTCAATTAATTTGTTCCTTTCATCGTGAATGTGCTGTTTTGTTCACGTACGAGAGTTTTCTAATGTATTTTAACACTTAATAAAACAACAATTAAATGTGATATCATTTATTTACCTACATATTATGAATGCAACATATTACACATTATATCAATGTAATACATTCAACCAAATATCAAAATAAATAATTCTACTGACATATATCAATGTTAATTTTTATACAAGCAAATTGACATTTTATATGAGCTTTCAATAAGTAATTAATTAGCACAGTTCCTATGTAGCATAACATGATATAATATCTTCAATTTAATATACTTTTTAAAATTGTTTTTATATTATATATATGTCAGTAGAAGTTAAGAATATTTAAAGCAGGGTATTTACAACAGTGTTTTAAATGTAAATGTTAATATGCCAGTAAGGAAGAGAACTGTCAAATTATGAAACAGCTTTAATTCTTTGCCAGTGTTGATCTCTATACAAAAAATCTAAAAAGACTCACCCAGTATATTAGGATCCTGAAAGATGGGAGGTTTTTTTTGGACAAGTTAATTTATTTTTAAATATTTAGTAGCTAGCTATTCACATTTACTTTAAAACCATT
Organism: Anthonomus grandis grandis; assembly: GCF_022605725.1. Taxonomy (NCBI): domain Eukaryota; kingdom Metazoa; phylum Arthropoda; class Insecta; order Coleoptera; family Curculionidae; genus Anthonomus; species Anthonomus grandis. The sequence continues at coordinate 11,200,088 of NC_065555.1, forward strand.
CTGTATATATCTTAGTTATTAGAGGAGGAAGTCAGCGGGTCAATATATATTATTATTCCATTACACAGGAAGGCACAAACAACCACGTTTTTGACCCCCTGTATAATCCTTATATAATAAGTAATAAATACGTGTCTGATATAAATCTTTTCTTTAATATTCAGGAAACACATTATGTAGTTTGTTATAGAATATAATCGGGTAAATATTATAAATATCGAGATTTAGCAGCTTTATATACCTTCATTCACTAACATTCTAGTACAACCATAGGTAATAGTAATCATAGTGGTAATATACGTCACAACCCAATATCCATAGAGTATTCATTTAGGTGTAAAATGTTTTCCAATTTATAGTTCAATCCCAATTTTAGATTAAAATTGTATTTTTTGACAAAAAAGTTAAAAATTGCTCTAAAAAAAATTGACAAAAAAATATTTATACGATTTTTAGATATTAAATATATAATTTTCTTTGGAAAGCAGTTTACTGAAAGTAAAATCATATGTTAAGCATATGTAATATAAAGAAGCAATATGATTGCTGACTAAAATATAAGTTTACAAATCGTAAAAAATTTATTGAATTTAGGTATAGTTCTTGAAAAATTAGCTACCTTATTTTCAATAAATTTTTCACATTAGCACAACTAAAATAAAATAAAACTCATTTTATTTTCTACCATCCTTAAGGCATCTTTTTTTCCCAGAAAATAGGACTTCACAGAGAGTAGGAATAAAAAACCATATTATAGCAGATAACATGTCATTCTAAAAAGATCGGCAAAGTTTTAAGGAAATTCGTTTTAAAATTCTTCAGTCAAAAATATATTATTTTCATTATAATATTTAGGCCTGTAAAAAATCTTTATCCTTGTATTTTGTTAGCTTTTATCTCCCGGCGTAATTAGATTAATGCATTTAGTTATTTAGTTTAACATTATATCAAAAGCGAACCACATGCAGAATAGCCGGACCTTTTTTGTAAATTGATTAGGTGCTCACTCCTTGTGGTACAGAGAGAGCATCCGGCGTATAGTAAGAAGGTATGGTATAGTAGCGTATAGTAGTATATATCATTTCCAAGAGATTTTAGGAAGAGAATCAAACAAAATCCCAAAATCCACAGCATCAAAGTTTAATTTTCTGGTGACATCTGTTTACATCTAATACGGAATCCTCAGACCTACAATCATTTATATTGAAAAATGGACAAATACACACTATTTCACTTACTACCACTGAACAAACACAAACATAAGATGTACATTTATATATTAATATTATATGTTAACAGATGGTCGGCGAATATTGATTTATTGTTAACAATATCAGTATTAATGGTTTTTTCAAACTGGTAATTGTGTTCTTTGATTCTAGTTGATACTTTTCTACTAGATTGTCCAATCTGCAGCCGTACATTCTAGGCACTAATTTTGTATACTCTGATAGAAGTGAGAGGATCTAGCTTATCCTTAACCCGGACAAGGGGACTCCCAATGGTGATGTGTGCCTTAAAAGAAGTATTACTATTGCACAAAAACTGGCTCAATGCATTTACAAATCTGTAATACATTCTGTCTATTGTTCTAAGTGGAAATAAGTTATTATAGGCAATTAGTTTGATGATGTTAAGTGCCTTATTGAACGCTTCCCTTAATTAAGTCTAAGTCAATACTATTGTTTTCGCTTATCAAAATCAGGTCCAAGAAGCTTAATTTATTGTTTTATTGGTTTTCAAGAGTAAATATAATTCTTGTGGGAAGGTTATTCTCGAACTTAGAGCATCCAGTTTATAAGGTCTGATGATGCTTTATTAGAAAAACATGTAACCTTCGGGATTACCGACCGAGACTTGGGGTTTTTATTATTTTTTCTGTACTTACGTAGGTCTCTTTGAGATAATGGATGAGTTCTTTCAATTATAAAAAATAATTGAGTCTGTCATCCGTTCCACAGGATGCATATATCATCTACATGTGATTACTTGTACTGGGTTAAAATCATTTATATAATAGCCCATTTTCTCCTTGGCAATCTTTGGCAAGCCATATATGAGATTCTAGAAATTCGTTGGTTGAATTGATGGTTTTTTATATCTTAAGTCTAAGATATAAAAACCTTTTATCTTTTACTTCTCCGTCCAAGCGTAGTTTCTTTCTTTTATATTCACATTAAATTATTTAAGAAGTATCTGTAGTTTGGAAAGAATGGATAACTCTAGGCCAATACCAAGTGTGTTCAAAGTCTTGTGACTTTAAAATCTTATTTTAAAAAACGGGCTAGATAGATATTTATATATGTGGTAAGTATAGTTTGAACGTGGTACAATACGTGTTATCAGGGTCCATCAATAATGGACCGTACAGTTTTGTCAAAATTTACAATAGAGAAAAAAATCTCGTAGAAATTAGTCAAGATTAAAAAAAACCTTCATATTAAATGTCCTACGTTGTGGCGTAAATACGCAATATACGACCACTAAAATTAATAATTGTTTTAAATAAGAAACTTCTTAAGCGTTTATGATAATAAATGATACGTTAATAAATAATTTAGTTTCTTGCCATTTCCACCTAAACCGTCTAATAAAAAAAAAAACAAAAAAAATCTATTACGACATATTATAACATATAAAACACAAAACAAACACAATATGAAGAATTATCTCTTTTAGAACATAAGATCGCGTACTATACATCGAATGCTCTCGGTACCAGGTAGTAGTGGGAACACCACATATAATCTATTTTTATAGACCGAGAGCGTCGTTTCCGCCACTGGTTTACGCAAATATGCGCTATGTTACGCTATGGTATGCACATTTGGTAATAAATATAAAAAGCATTAATAACATTAATTTGAAATCAAATTGTGTCAAACCAGCCCTTAGAAGCAAAATAACGTCGAAGAACGATGTTTTTAGGCTACGTACATATACTTCAACGCCTGCTTAAAAACATCTTCATGGCATCTTACCGCTTGATTGGTTGTTTAGAATTTTAAGATGTAAGATGTATTTCAATTAAAATACATCTTAGGTGACCAAGATGTCTACCTCTCTAAGCGAAACTTTATAGAATAAGGTACTATGTATTTATTGTATGTTTTGTAAATTTTCTTTAAGCTAACTTACATACATCTTCTGTTCTTAAAAGAGATCTCTTTAAAATCTTCCGAAGTCATTATAGCCGTAACATGTGTACCTAAAAGTCTTCATTTAAAAGGACTGCAAATTAAATCTTTAAGACGTTATTTGGCTGCCCGAGTTGTCGCGTTATACTTGTGTATAAAAAAATGGAAATAAAGCTATTTATTAATTTTTACAAATTATTTTCAGTCTATTTAACCCATTCAGGCATAGGCAATTGTATATGTATGTAATCTAAGAAGTTTAAGAAACATATAATGAATATGCAGGAATTCCATTAAAACTTAGCCGCCAGTATTGTGCTAATCATTCTTTCCATATGCTGTATTCGTAAATAGAGGTTAATAATATTTGAATCAGGCTTTTTTTAAAGTTCTAATATTATAAGGGGTTATGTCATATAAAATTTAACATTTTTATACAAAAGCTAGGGTTTTTAAACTTTTCATGCTAATATTATTAATAGATATTGTCTTATTACTAAATACAGGTGAAATGTGAAACTTTTTTTTTTATATTGGTGATATGATTAAAATGGAGTGAATGTATTTATTATCTTCGTTACTTTAAAATACTTTTTTTAAGTGGTGAAGCCTATAAACGAGGCTTTAGGGCATCAGTAAATATTATTGCTAATTTAAATAAAACTCCTTCAGCCTCTTATAGGCGCTATTCATATCACACTGTGATATGGAATGAAATATTCCTATATGACTATTATACCCAATATTTCACAATATACGATCGTTACTTTTGTTTATTGGTCTAATAACAAAAATATTGTGAAAATTATTATAGATGTTCTTTCCTGATTTGCTACACTATATTAAATTATGTACTCTTGTATAAATTGTAAAAAATAGCCGATATGCGGTTATACCTACCAATCATAAATTATTCTTGGTCTAATTTTATTATTTGTCTTTAATGATGTACTGTTTTTATACTATTTTAGTCTGTAAAATGATATATTTTGACTTTAATATAGGCATGAAGTTCATCGTCGTTTTTGAGTTATTATGAAAATAACTCTAGAAAATGTATTTTGTGCGTTTATAGTCTTTATTTTTATCAATAATCTGTTTGTCATTATTGAGCAGGTTTCCTTGTATAAAAAATCAATAAACATATTTAAAGTACAAAAATCTTCTAACATTCAAATCTTTAACGATTTGCATTGAACTGAACGGCACTATACAAAAACTTAATACTGCATAAATAAATAATAATTAAGTATCAAACATCTATTTTTCTCATTCTTCTCAAGCCATTTCGGCTTAGAACCAATTAGTATTAATACCAATTATTTTTTTAAAAAGATGCTCACAGAGCCATGATTAATTCAATCTATGAGTGGCGCGTACTATAATGACAAATCTCATTTGTATTACGATTTATTTTTGTATAAATTGGTTCCAATTTGGCGATACTGTGCACAATATCGCCAGGTATTGTAGTTTTTTTCGGTAATGGTGCCACTTGGTTATTTGCTATAAGCTTAACCCCGTTTAGGTGCGTTGGAATAGTTGTGTGTGGCCTGTTCGGATAAACATTGCAGCTGAAACAATAAAGAGTATAAGTAAGTTGCAAGCCATCCCATTCTAAGACCCCATAATGGAACTAAAGGTAAGTAAAAACTGCAGTAATATTTACAAATTTAGAAGAACATTAAGTAATTCCATCGTAAATAATGTTAGGAACATTAGATCAAAATTGACCTCAAAATACACGCACAACTAAAGTTTGGGTGCGAAAATCATTGTCTTAACTTGCAATTACAATTTTATTAATGACAAGTTAACTGACGAGACTATGCTCAAATCCCGGAAGATGGTGGCATTTTGTTTAATTTTTAAAGTTGTCCTTCATAGAAGAGAAGACATCAATTCATTAAAAACCCATGTCACCAATCTTACATTATACTCCGGTAAAATGTCAAGAGTTTACCAATACTGGTTTTGATTATTAAAAATATTCTCCTTAACTTGATATGTAGTAGGAAAAACATAATTAAAGTTAATACAATGAGAGATCGGCTATAATAGTATCATTCTAAAGGATGGTGACTTATATCACTAATAGCGTTAAGGCTGCTAATGCGACTCGTGGAATTGAGGCTGTGTCAAAGGATCTGCCTGGAGCATCTTACTGCATTGATCATAGTGGTGGCAAAATATGATGTTATAAAAATCGTTCTCAGATTGTTGTTTTAGGAAAGTTGAGGGGTAATTCTTAACGAACCTACTGCCAATACAGATGTACTTACTGGTCCAAAATTTATAATATATAACTTACGATTTTGCTGGTAAAAATTCCCTCAATTTTGTCGCTTATATTGACGAATAATACATTTACAATTTCAAGATTTACTCGTATTAACAACTAGAAACTACCTAAAGAAGAGAACTCTAGCTTTACCTATTTCCATTTGCCAAATTTTGAGGTATATTCTGAGACGTATGTTGCGGCATGGGCATAGTTGAGCAGTTAGAAAATACATTTTGAACACTGGGCTGTGTAGGATAATGTGGCAGTGTGGCAGATGATGATGGACCCATGCCGCCTTTCCCATCCATAAAAGACGTCATGCGCATATTGGTTGCTCTTCCGTAAGGATCTTCTTTTAGTATGTGCTCTGCTACCTAGAAAAATTATACAATAACAAAAAATACATTTAAAAAAAAATTGATCATACCCCTTCATTTGGATTCGGTCTTAAAGACCTTCGTCTTATCACAACAGTGCTTTCTGGTTTGGATTCAGTGGTTCCTTCTAGATTTATCAGGTTGTTTGTCTGCGAATTATCCAGTTGTGAAGATTTCCAATCGGGGGCTCGTGTTATTGTAGTCTATAATATAAGCAGGCGTTACACGATTAATGCGCAGAGAAACTAGTATGAGATTATGAAAAAAGAGGTTCTTATGGATATTCGTTCAATAAGAGCATCAGAAAAAATCTACCTGTTTTAAAACCGATGTTTCGGTACTTTCGTTTGAATGTACCCCACTTGATGATTCACTATGGCTACTACCTGGAGGATCAGGTGGCGAAACTGAACATTCTGTGCTGATCGAATTAGATCTTCCAGGTATTTCTTCGTGGGCTAAGATTCCAGAATCCGCCCTTATCAGTCTCTCTGAGTTGCTGCTAGTCGATGGCTGTTGGACGAGTCAGCAAATTATGAATTACGGTTAAATAATAAATATTCATACCTGATGATTAAAGTCAGTATGGATGACGATAGGCTCCATTATAGAGCTAGCGCCATGATAAGAGGTGACGGGCGGGGTAAAGTCTTGACTGGTACTGGCATATGTTATTTCTTCATCATGGACACAAGCTAACAACTAATAAATAGAATTAGTAGTATAATTTTAGATATTCTTTTTTTGTTTTACCTTTCCCTCTTCACTACTATTATCTCCAATGCTGTTTCGTTTGGTTGATGCAAGTGGCAATTCTCTTAAAGTGGCATAATCGCCATCATCCTCGTCTATGCCTGGTATGGCGCTATTTCTTATAGATGATTTAGTTCTGAAGAAAGGCGAATATTATAATTATTATTGCATTTCGACTATTATTGTTTTTTTTTAGTTTGTTCCTCTTAACCGAATGTTAATTTATTGACAATTAGTATTTTGCTTTAGAATACTTTTACATCTGATTACATGTGTAATTTACTGGACCAAATCAACGACCTACCCAGCTACAAAGTTTACAGACATTGCTTGTAAGTTTATTAGTCTAATTTTATAAAAGACGTTAAAGATCAACTATAAGGCCCGGTATAATTATTCCGTGATTTTAGGGAAAGTATTTACATTATTACATTAGATTTTCATTGGTTCTTATACCAACCAACATCCAAGGTTAAAAAGAAACTGTTTCTATAATTTATTGATGAACGTCAGAGACCAACAAAACTTCGTAAAAAAACTCCGTAATTTTCTATAAAAAAAATTTTGTTAGATTAACGTAGGTTTCTTTCCTATTTTGATCTGGATCGAGTGTAGCCTTAGTAAGGGGACGACGTTAGTGACCAACGAACTTATAAGATTAAATGAAAGTCGCTTCTATAATTTGTTTATGTAATATAATAAAAGAAGTCAAAGATGAACCAACGTTTTAAAGGCCTACGTAATTTTTAGGAGAAATGGCATTAGACTAATGCTTTAGATTTTATCGATTTTTTTTCTAGGAATGTAGCTTACTAGAAGCTATCAACAAGATCCCAACATCAACAAAGTGAAACGATAATCGTTTCTATAGCTAGTTGGTGTAATTTAATCATGGCTACAGTTGGTGTAATAACCAACACATAGAAGATGTCAAGGATCTACTAACATTCGGAAAAATCACGTAATTTTCAGAATAAATGATTACGTCAGCTTAATGTCGATGTTACTCTCTATACTGATCTGGATTGACTACTCTTTCAGGCTGACCATTGACCAACCAACTTCCAAGATTAAACGAACGTTGCTCATATAATTTGATGAGGTAATATAATAGAAGACGTTAAGAATAAACCAACGTTCAAAAAGTTTACATAATTTTCAAGAGACATTTCTACGTTAATTTCCCTTTGCTTTTGTTTCTATAGACAGCTGTAGCTTACTCAAAGATGTCAATGAAAATCGCTTCTATAGTTTGCTGGTGTGATATAATAGAAAGCATCAATAATCAATGGTTTTTACGTTTTACTGACGTTAGTTTACTGATATATCTAACAGAACTATAAATTAGATAATGATTGTACATGATACTCACAAATAACTCACTTAAGCAACATGCAGGATCAAAAAAGCACAAGGATGACAGAAAAGTCGTGCAACATATTCAATAGTCACAGTGAAATGAAAAGGGAGACACCGATAGGTCGTAGAGAAAAAACTGTGTGTTACCGATTTGCTGACGTACTGGAAATCTCGCTAAACATCACTTTTTGCTTTCCCCTCTTTCTGAACCACGGGAAATACTTGTTTCCACCGTTTTTTGAATTCGAAGCGGAATCTAAGGCTGGTCGTAACCAGTAAACTTCTTCTTCTAACTCTTCACTTGCAGCCATTGATCCTAAAAGTAGATAGGAATCGCTTCTAGTTATATTCACTATTTTAAAATCGATGAGAGGCTATCGTATTGCGTAAATTATTTTAGAAATATTTATCTTTTATTACCATTACTCTTTGACTTTTTTATTGCCGCTGACTTCTGCAATACTTCCATTATGGCTTTTTTTGGAGACGTTTCAGAAACTGTATAGGTTCTTCCATTTCCAATAATAAGAAGGGGTTGCTGATTCTCTTCTCCATGATGATTGTTTAAATGAACACTATGGATCAGTCTTAGAGAACGAGATTCTTTGATAACTGCTTCACCAATCTAAGTATAGAAGAGGTTTTATTAAAAGAGTATAAAAAGCGTTTTGTTACTTACAGAAATCCTTATTTTGAATGTCCACTTATTCTTAATACTTAAAAATAGCCAAATGAATATCCAGAACATTAGATGGAATATGACATAAATGACGCATATTAGAGAAATTGTGTCATAGCTGCCTTTATACACGATTGCGTAATCGTGTACTAACGGAGCATTGCAGATTCCTATGGAAATTAATACGCAAAAAGCTGCACAGTGAGTAAAGTAAAGCCAAGCATTACTGGTCGATCCTTGTAAAGTTATCAATTTTCTGTCTCGTTGATGGTTAATGAAGGCTGTAAATCTTTTTAAAAAATGATGAAAATTAAATGTTTAAACATACATGTTTTATTACGATTACCTGGTATGTCCATAAAAATACATGACAACACTACTAGCCAAAATCAATAGTGTCGAAAGCATGTACAATCCAAACGTAACTTCAGCATTTAGTAAAAACGGTGTTCCCTTATCAAAGTTGTTATGAATGGTCGATGAATGATGATGAAGAAATGGTAAATAAGACCAGACATTGGCCACATGGATCTAAAATAAGAAATAAGAACGTTCAAATAAAAAAGCAGTGATTATTGTTATTCTAAAAGTTATGATGATTATTGTTATTCTAAATTCATAAATAGAATGTTCAAGAAGTAGGGAAGAGTGCTGGTCCTAGAGACAGTTAAAGAAAATAAAACGTTATATATATCAAGCTTAACGGTTCCATTTGGTCATACGGTACAGTGCCATCATTTTATATTTTTTGCCAGTCGGCTCTTTGACTCCTAGTAGAAGCACGTTTGTGGTTTTCGTATAGCTGTGTAAATTTTCTGTCCGTACGTGTATGTACGATTTAAGTTATTTTTAAATATTTCGATATTTAAAACTTTCTTAAAGGTATGTATTTTTTTAGTAATTTTTACGTCAATAAGTTATTAGTTAGAATATGGCATTATTTACCTTAAAAGTTATAAACCAATTTTTAATTTTATTTTTCTGTAATATAACGAAATTTTTTTACCGGGGGACACATATGGATGACGTACTAAGGGACATGTCCCTTGGTATTTTTTGCTTTTCTTATTTTATAGATTTTACCATGCTTCGCAGTAAGACTGGAAAGAAAAGACCCATTTTCACTAAGGAGGCAATGGCGGAAGTCGTAGAAGTTTTGCTAAATAGGACAACAAAACCAAGGCAATAACAACATTTTTTCATGTAAACCTCTTTTTGACATCCACCGAATTTTCTCGGCAGAGGAAGAAGAAGTACTAGTTAATTATTTAAAACAAGCTGCGCATATTCATTATGGTTCCATCTATCAGATAAGGAAACTAGCTTATAATACAAAGGCAAATTATAAAAAATGCATGAGAAGAAAATAAGATTGCTCCATACTATAAAAGTTTGCAATGTTTATGAGTACTTTAATATCAGCAACACAAAAATTAATTTAATATGACTATCTACTCGTTACCTTATATAAAATGCTAATCCCAGCAAAAGTCAGAACAATGTGAAAACCGTTGATAAATAAGAGAAATGAGAATAGCAAGCCCAAACTTTTATTGGCTGACCAAAATATGGCTGGATATCTGACAGAATAAATGATCAAAGCCATAATTAAGTTTATGTACTCTAGTGATATAGAAGAGCTCCAGATTCCACCTACAATAAATAAAACCAAAATATATTTTTTTTACTTCAATGTTTTTCCTCTCACCCGCGCTCCTAGCATCCCAGTTTCTAGTATCGTGGCCAACAATATCTTTTAATGTCTTCATCACAGTATGGGTAACATTAGCGCCAGAAAAACTGAGCAATCCAGGTTTGTAAAACCGCTGAGCGACAAAATTCAACGGTATGACCGCACTGGCTGAAGCGTTGTTGGGTTGCGGAACGAAACTAAGAACCACTGAACGATTCTTATGCACTATTAGGAAATCTAGGTCTGTATGCCACACGTGATCTACAAGAAAAAGGGAAAATATTGAATTTGTTAAAAACTAGCTCTATAGTTTCATATTCTATACACCATCAAAGAAAAATTCCAAGAATTAATCATCATCAACGCACACTCATAACACATAAGTTTGGTCTTATGTGAGTTTCATAATAACAAAGTTTGTTCCTATCCAGGTTTCAGTATAAGATTGGCCAGTGTGGTCATGCCCAGATACTGCAATGTTTTTCTTTCTTAAACATCAAGATGGCTTTAAATAATTCAGCTATAGCAGAAAACAAACAATTAACTATTTACGAAGATATTCTTTATTATTCTCGTACTAATTTAATGTCTTATTTTTTATGCTCTTTTCTATATTTCTAAATTTACCTCTAGATATTCCACCTGATCATCATAGTTAAAGTGATCATTTGGTATTATTATCTTTAGGAACTTTAAAGCTTTTCAGCCGGGAATTAATTTAAAATAAGTATCCTTTTCTTAGTTGCAATCTTCATAGATTTTATTCTTTGATTTATTCATAGCATTAATTTGTTTTGTTTCTTCTCTTGTTCCTCGAACTTCTTTCATAGCAATTTCATTTGCTCATTTGCATGTTCCCATCTTAGCATGGCTTTTGGCTGTTGGCATCATCTATTTACTTGGGTTCTCAGATATCCAACTAAATATGTGATTTTAATAAATTTATTCCAATCAAAAATTCAGTTTAAACTTTGCAAACATGGTCAGCACATGTTAATATCACAGTAGATAATAATATCAAGATAAAGATACATACTAGTTCTTTTTTTTGGCTCATTTTTTATTTTCCCTTGTTCCATTTTTGTTCGTTTTTTTATGGTGTTTTTTTTTAGGTCGTCTTCTTATTTTCTATGTTTCTGGGCTCACTCTTGTTTTTCCTTTTGCTCATATTGTTCTTTTTTTATGTTTTTTTTGTCGTGTACACATTCCTTTACGTAGGACAGCTGTGAATCTTTTGAATGTTCATTAAGCACAACTTTTTGATCAGTAAACTTTTTTACTTTGCAGAACTTAATATATGGGCACGATGGACATTGAACATTCTGAACTGCAGCACAATCCTATTTATCATATTCAGAATATTTAATGTTTTAAACCTAAATTGTTTCTTGTTTTCTTTTAACTATAAAATAATATCATATTGTTTTCCCAACTAAAATTTACCTTGCGGCAATACACCAGCCTGTATAAGCTTGGCCTCCATGAGCAACTTTGGTATTAAAAGGCAAAAAGCGATGGCAATATGTATAAAGGGAGCCGTAGGGCCTCCATATCGAAATAATCCGCAACTTCCTCCGGTTCCTAAAATATCGGAGGGCTCTCGGCTGCACATCGAAGTCTGACGTCCCAACTTGTAGCCGTCATTAGCCAAATTACCAACCTGATGACAAAAATAACAAACAACTTAATTTGACTAAAACCGGTGCTTATTTAGAATTAAGAGTAAATTAAAAGTGAAACGCTCTATAATTTCTTTTTACTTCACAGATGAAAATGCTTCTTTAGTGAAAAGGACCATTAGTCCTAATTAATACTGCATCGTACCTTTAAAATTGTGACAGTGAAGAATATCGGCAATAAAAGGAAAACAGCTCCATTTAAACCGAGGCTGCAATTTAGCTCAAAATATGGAAGTCCGTCTGGCCATTCTAAAACGGAGTAACCTGAAATATAAAGAGTTACCAATTTTTAAGTTCAATCAGTATAATTATAACTATAAAAGTAGACTAATTATTATGTATTTTTGGAACAAATCAAATTAAAAAACAATATACAGGTTTGAGAATCGATCATTACGCCTAAAGAGGTGCTTAAAGGCGAAATATACGGCATACGAATAGATAACACACATGTATTTCGTGCGCTCTGCTACTTGCCTGCTACGTGGTGTTCTTTAGTATGAGATTAGTAAGCATCTGATTTTAGTATCGAATACCAAATTATATCTACTGGACACCAAGAACTACACGTACCAAATACCCTGCGACTGTGGAGAGAGATACTTAGGCAAGACAAAACGATCCCTGCAGATCACGACAAAAAACATACTTTGGAGAAAAGCAAAGATTGAGATATATCCCAAACTTTTACAAGTTGGAGATATTTCCGAAATTTAAAATAAAGGCAATGGAAGTTCGAAAATAAGACTTTACAGAATTTGTTTTTTTGTAGCCTATTACTATAAAAAAAAGCATCACCATCTTATCTAATATTCTTTATTACACTTCCTTTGATTTTACTGAGAGACTCTTGTAATGCTTTTCTAAATAGGGACTTCGGATATCTTTAACAGTCTTGTTTGTTAATGCTGTTTATTTTTAGAATCTTTTGATAATTAACACGGTCGAATGTTTTTATATATCTATAAATCCTACTTATATAATATATATTCACATTTGTGTCTCGCATCGTTGTATTGAGGTTCAAATTGAGAACGTTCCATAACGTATAACTCGTATTTATGAATAAAAAAAATAATAATTAAAAAATATCTTTAATATACCAAAATGTATATAGGCGAAGTCTAGCCTAAGCCTAATCTACTCAACCGTTATATAGAATAGCATTTATAAAAATATATAAATAATATAAAAACTGTGAGATTTATAAAAATTTGTTTGAGTTAAAAAACAAGAGATGACAAAAAACTTGAACATGTCCTTAAGCGAATTCGGAAGTCTATGATACACTGATACAGCATCAGTGAAATTTAGATTATAGAAGAAAACATTTGTAAAATAAGGCCGGACAAAAACGAGAACTCGGTAATTTATGTATACACCTTGGATCAACGACAAAGAAGGAGAGGAGGAGGTATCAATAAGTCCATAAGTAATCCATGCAGGAAAACAGTCAACTGATGAAAAAAAGACTCTCTACACGCAACATACCAAGAGAACAAATTTTTTTCAAGACTGGCATATTTTCATAAGTTGAAAATAAATTGTAAAAATGCAAATTTAAAGATAATAATATGAATGATCGATCATAGGGATATGAAAAATTAGACTTCAAGCTTGTATATTAAATGTAGATATATCCAAAAAGATGACATGTGGATATTTAAAAGAATACTAAAATATATCTTGGATGGATCGAGTCACAATCGTTAAAGTTTACTAAATAGAATTTATGTTAAACTGAAGTACTCTTTGTTGTAATTGATTATTATAAATGGTAGAACTTAGCCCTTAAGTTAAGGCTAGCCCTTAAGTTAAGGGCAGAGAAATGTTGGTATATAGCAACATCTTCCAAAGTCAGAATTTTCATGATAATTACCAATCTTAGTTATGGATATGACACTTGGGGGAGACACAGCTGTCCTTTAAGAGGATACTTTGTTATTCTTAAATATACAAACAACTTAAGGATTGAATTGTGATTTTTATAACCTCAAAAATAAAGTAAGAACCATATCTTATATCAAAATATTGGAAGATCATAGCCCTAAATGACAACAGAATTACTAATCTTAACCTCAACTTTGTCTGTTCTCAATTTGAGTGTCGAGAACATATAATATTCATAAATTGTTCCCTCAATAAAGCTTAAATTCAAAAACTTTTAATAGAATTACAATTGGATTGTTAACACCCTGTATCTTAAAAAACAAGAATTTAGGATCCACATTTACATGAATTTTTCTATTTAAGATTGGTCGAGAATCTCTAATATGAATTATGATATTCATTTAATAACACCCTCTATTTATAAATTACCCCAATGGCTTAATTTCTCGCAAAATCAGAAATCCACAATTGAAAATACATGAATGAGAAATATTATTTCAATTCCGCTATGTGCAATATGCTTAGTGAACGTTAAAGCGTCAAACTTTAACAAACTTTTTCAGAAACATGATTTCTCGAAGGCGTATGCCCATAATCTGAAATCTTGAAGTCTCTTAACTCTAGTAGCAAATCATACTTTGGAAATTAAAGCCGGTTTAATTTACTTTTTTATGAAAATTCAATAATAGTCGCTGCATTTTAATAAAAACTTACGTGTATATTTACGTGTTTGCCATATACAGACATTTTATAGCAGGATAAATAAAAATCGTTTCTTCTGAAGTTTTGAATATCTAATATCAAACCAGGCGCTTACAATATTAAAATAAAATCTTTTATGCAGAAAAAGAATTTTATATTGTAAGGTATTGAAAACACTTGGTAAGGATGGGGAAGAGTTGAGAAATCTACGCTCTCATTTATCTAAATTCTTCGGTTATTATTTTGTTATTCCGGTCTCCATGAAGCTTAATATAAGCTTAATTGCTTTGGCAACATAGTGAACTTAGTCGTGAGCGTTGGGAAATTTCTCCCCTTATTTATATAAATTCTTGGGTTATTATCTTAATCCCCTGTTTTGAAAGAAACTTAATATAGTCTTAATTGTTTCAGCAAACATACTAAACTTATTTATACTATGGATCAATGCTGTATTTAATTAATACTCCATTAATGGCTTTTCCAAAATCGTATGAGGTAATAATGATTTTCTAGTTTTATATTATGAATCTCCTCTCCTTTACCTTAGTATGCTAAGGTTCTATGATGATGCTCTAGGGGACATAAGTTTTTGGAGGATATATTGATAAAGACCTTATATTTTCCAGCCACATAATGGAAATATCTATGTGAAATGCGCGTGGTTTCCACGTAACAACTATTTATTACTATGAGTTTAATGAGAGGATGGCTAGGAATATTGTATATAACAAAAGTAGAAAAAGTGAAACTCTTTTCATGCATCTTAGTTCCACATAGAATTTTGAATACCACACATGTCATAGGCAATACTTTTTGTATGAATATCAATTTACTTTTTTTTCGATTTGGCTTTTTACAATTCATATTTACTTTGATAATTTACTATTCAGCTACAAATACATTAATACTATTAGATAGCGCCTTTGTATAAAAGTGAAAGCGGGACATTTTATTTATTTCAATCATTTTTAAAGCTAGTGACCTTAATTCATGTTTATAATTATGACTCTTAGATGGTGCAAGAAGAACTTAAATACGGGAATTAATATTTTCGCACTGCTTACGGAATAAAGCTATTTCTTTACCAAAAACAAAATCGAAGTGCGCAAAAAGTAAATTTGGACTGTGAAGCTCATCTCGGTTATGACTCATTACATATTGCCAATATATTTATATAGAAAGTGCGTTAAAAAGTAGCCTATTGTCTTCTCTTTAATTAAAAATTCTCTGTTGTATCAAATTTTATCAATACAGGTGAAGTTATTTGCATTAGACAACAAGGCTTATAAAAACAAATCAGTAAGTCACCTCTTAAAGATTCGCATTAAATCGGTGGAACCTTAAACGGTTTCAGATTAAATTTGTTAATCTGAGTTAGTTTTTTATATTTTATCCTATTAAAAAGCTTCAGTCATTTATAAATAAAAGTGAGGAGTATTGACATACTATAATGCTATTATGCTCTACTAGATCCAAATATACAGGGTATTCCGTTGGTCATGTTACAAACTTACAAACAAACTAGGGTAGATAGAAAACGTCAAAAAAGAAACAAGTTCATATGAACATGGGTCCGAAAATACTTCCTCAGGGAGCGAGAGCTCTTTGAAAATAACCTTTAAAAACTAGTTTTCGTTTTATAGCTTTGGAGCTACCTTAGACCAATTTTGAGACAAAAATTATTGTTAGTACGTTTACTCTTTTGAACCTACTAAACAAAAATAATTTTCACCAGGGTCGTAGAAACTAGGGGGATATTTAGTAAATATAACCCCATTTCCCTAAGACTTCAATTTCTGCCCATTTGGGTATCAGATTATGATACTTCTATGCCTTTTGCATAAAAAAGGTGCTTTCAGCAAAGGTCGTAAATATCACCGTTTTTGTAAGAAATGACTAAACGTAAATCAAGATACAGCATCAGAATTAATTACTTTATTAATAAAATGTATAACTAAAACATTATTTTAAAAATTTGTTTAGTAATTTAACGGTGATATTTAGCGATTTTTACTAAGAGCATATTTTTTATGCCAAACGGACAGAAATTGAATGCTTAGAGAAATGGGGTTAAATTTACCCAATACCCCCCTTGGTTCACAGGCCCCTGGTTAAAATAATTTTTGTTTAATAGGTTAAAAAGGTTAAACGTACTATTCAACATAACAATAATGTATGTTTCAAAATTGGTTGCGGTAGCTAAAGTAGTTCCGAAGCTGTAAAACGAAAACTATAATTTTTAAAGGTTATCTTCAAACAGATCCAGCTTCCTGAGGAAGCATTTCAGGATCCATGTTACATATGAACTTTCTTCCTTTCTTGACGTTTTGTATCTACCCTAAAAGTTTGTAACATAATCAACGGAACACCCTGTATAACACAAATAACGTGGTAACTTAGGTTTCTAAGTAAAACAGAACTTCACTCAGTTCCAATGAGCTTCACATTCCCAAGCAACTTAAACTCCTTACAGAAATATTCAAGAATATCCAAACATTTCTAGGAATCATTCAAAAATATTGTTTCAACCTCTCTTTATAGCCTCTGGCAGATGAAAACACAACTTTCCTAATTTAATCAACTCGTAGTCGGATTAATATCGAACACGTACGTGAGTGTAATGAAATTACTAACTGAAACGTTAGGATTCTGAGTTACTTCTTTGTGATTGATTTTTAGAAGTTTAACTAATTTAAAAATGAAATATTAAATGGGATATTTAAGTGATACTTTTGAAATTTTAGCTCAATACTTTTTAAAAAATATTGTACTTACCTAAAATTTCTTTGAGGCACCTATAAGCAAGGTATCCCTGTAATATGGCACATATGATACCATACCAAATGGACCAAAGGTTGTTGAGATGGATACCATCTTTACTGGAATATCGGTTTGGAACGATATCATTTTCAGAAGACTTAATGGCCCTATAGTTGCCTTTATGGGCCTTGCTTGTAGAACTCATCTTTTTTTTTTACTCTAAGCTAGATGTTGGAAGTTCATTGGCATCATTAACCAATGAGGAAGCCGTGAACCTGAGTAGTCCTGGGAACACTGCAAAAAATATAATATTTTGATTTATAGAAATTATTGATAATTAATTTTATTAATCCGTATTAACATCGTCTTTTCACATCTCCCTCGGACTCAATGAGGTCAACTATAATATTCCATATAAAATCTCTTTTTGCAATGATTCCAACACTTACCTCAATTTTTATTGGTATATTTAAATAGTATTTTGCAGCCTCCTAAAATTCTTTAAGAAAAAATAAATTTCAATTTTTGATATCGAGTGTTAAAAACTATTTGAAGTGTTATCAGAAAGTGAGCTCGCTGTGGTACCATCATAAGTTTTTGTTGATCACAGATTTTGGTTCATGCGATCCCTATATATATATTGTTAAGCTCTAAAGAAACCGACAAACAGAAACACCTATCGGTACGTAAAAGATCCTCGACTTTTCCTGCTTTTCTTATTTTCGGAATATCCTCTCTCCTTTTCTTAGTTTTCGTGCTAAACTTATCTATTGAATGTTTGCTTTGGTCGAGTAAGTAATTGATTTATTATGTGGACTCAATAGGGTGGACTGAATCTTTGGCCCGCTAGATCTCCCTAGGGCATTAGACAAAGAGCCACTGATATTGATCGAAAACTTTAGACTTTAGACTTTTAAATTAGCAATTTTTTATGCATAATTTAATTGTGCTGGATGAACGATTTCTTTGTAGACATTTTTTTAAAGTGGGCGTCTAAAGAGAATTATCGGTGCGGAATATATTTACGCCTTAATAATGAAACCCTTAAAGGAACAAAATGTACTCAATATACTCGTAATTCTCATACTAAATTATAGAAATAAGTAATAAAAATGTAAAATGATGTATATTGTGTGCTTTTCTGTGTCAAAAATACATAAAAAGAATATTTTAGCAGTCCATTAAGATAAAGGAAGGTCTACTACGTCAAAATATATTTCTGTAAAAATGTTATATGTGGGATATAAAAAGTGACTCCAAAAGCCTGTAAAATTATGCCAAATGCCTGGAATAAAACGAGAAAATACTTTAAAAGGGAAACATGAACAATTATGCCAGTTCCTTAATACAGAAAATAAATTCTTAATCCAGAAAATAATAAAATTTGCATTAAATATCTGATATAAAATGCTAAATTGATTCGAAGGACCGGAATGCATCAAAAATATAAGGTATAAGAAACAAATTGGTGAATGGCAAAAATATGTTTAAAAGTCTAGAGTATTTTCAATGACTAAAAAACATAACAAAACTATATAAAAATGACGTGAAATGCCTGAGGGATATATGACGTCATTTGTCTGGAATAAATCGAATTAAACGAATGTTATTTTAAGTACATGAAAGATACAAAAATGTTCCTCAAAAGCCTGGAATAAGTAAAAAAAACTTGCGTTTGCTGTCCATGGAATGAAATAAATTTCCAGAGAATTATAAATGTAAAAAATGATGTTCAAAGGCTTAAAATTAGTCTTTAAATGCCTGAAAAAAAAATTATTTAAAAGGGCCTGAAATAAAATCATTAAATACCTGAAAAAAATGTGAAATTACTTTAAAGATATTAAAAAAAGCCCCAAAAATATAAAGAATGTTAAATACATAAACAAGTTAACTGAAATTTCGGTAAAAAAAAAATAGTTGGGAGATCCGGAGTCGTTTTTAAATATTGATTTGTAAATTTAATTTGTTTAAGTTTACATAAAATCAAAATTAGTTGTTAAGACGTTCAAAATGTTTACCCTCGGAAAACAATATTGGCAGCACGTATTATTTCTACAAAAGATACTTTAAAGATATTCCTGTACAAGAGACCTTTATAACTTGCCTATTTCGTCTGTACTAAATATACAATAAAGGCCAAAATATAGAGCCCTCAGGAACTTTTCTGTGTGAAGGTGAATATGATAACGAGGTGTTATTTATTTCAATAGGTTAAAATCTATAAAAATTAAATAAAATAAAATTGTTCAAGCTTTATCTGTTAAAGTTCGATATAGTATAGGACGGCGATGTTTTCAATAGTTTGGTGATTTCAGATAAAACATCAGAAGAGGTTCAAGTTTTTAAGGCATTTGTCAAATCTCCATTCTTTTTCCACTTTTATTCAATCTCTATAGCAAGACAATATTGCAAGAAGAGTTAGGTGATCAAAAAGACAGCATTACAATAGATGGTTTAAACAACATGCTTAGAATAAAATTTTTAATAATTACAAAAAAAAGTAGGAGACTTCTTGGCTCAAAATGTACAAGATGTTTGGTTTAATTTTACGTCGAGTCTGCTATATTACTTAAAAAGACCTGGAATAAAATCTTTAAGTTCACATTTAATAGATATTCGTGCTAAGAAAATCAAAGTTAGTTATCAACACGTTCAAATTTTGACCTTGGAAAAAATATTGACAGTACAAATTTTCCCTACCAAAGAAACCTGAAACAATATTTTCTGTTTTTTTTAACGATATCCATATACGTACACAAAAGGCTTTTATTACCTACTCAATAACCCTTGTGTATAAAATAAACAACAAAGGCCCAAGTATAGAGCCCTTAGGAACTCCTCTATTTAAAGGTGAATATGTTGTCGAAGTGTTTGTATCTATTTCAATAGGTTAAAATTTATTATTGTATTAAAAAATAAAAGAAAATTGTTCGAGGTTTATTTATTTAAGTAAAGTTCTATATAGCATAGGACGACAGTATTTTTAAGAGACTGATGATTTGAGATAAAACATTTTAGAAGGGATTCAAGGCATTTGTCGAGGCTCGACTATTCTTTCTCCACTTTTATTTAACCTTAATAATGAATGATATTGAGAGAAGAATTGAGTGATCCAAAAGACAGCATTAAAATAAATTACTAATAAACAAAAATAATTAAATAACCCTTGCATATAAAATAATCAACAAAGGCCCAAGTATAGAGCCCTCAGGAACTCCTCTATTTAAAGGTGAATATGCTGTCAATGTGTTATCTATTTCAATAGGTTAAAAATTGTTAATGTATTAGAAAATAAAAAAATAGTTCGAGGTTTATTTGTAGTAAAGTTCTATATAGCATAGAACGACAGTATTTTCAAGAGACTGATGATTTGGGATAAAACATTTTAGAAGGGATTCAAGACATTTGTCGAGGCTCGACTATTTTTTCTCCACTTTTATTTAACCTCAATAATGAATGATATTGCAAGAAGAATTAAGCAAAAGACGACATTAAAATAAATTACTAATAAAAAAAAATTAAATAGTGCTTGTGTATAAAATAAACAATAAAGGCTCAAGTATAGAGCCCTTAGGAACTTCTCTATTTAAAGGTGAACATGCTGTCAAAGTGTTATCTAATTCAATAGGTTAAAATTTGTTAATGTATTAAAAAATAAAAAAAATGTTCGAAATTTATTTGTAGTAAAGTTCTATATAGCATAGAACGACAGTATTTTCACGAGACTGATGATTTGGGATAAAACATTTTAGAAGGGATTCAAGGCATTTGTCGAGGCTCGACTATTCTTTCTCCACTTTTATTCAACCTCAGTAATAAATGTTATTGCAAGAAGAATTAGGTGATCCAAAAGACAGCATTAGAATAAATAATTATAATTAAAATAAATGGACAGACTTTAAACAATATGCTTAATATAAAAATTATAATAGCTACAAAAAAGGGAAGAAGGAGACTTGGCTTAAAAATATACCTGTGTAAATCTGTGATTTATAATAGCCGCAAATAATATGATGATATCTAAATGCCAACGAGAAAATTAAACTTTTAGAACGAAAGAAAACCAAAATTTTTGTTATTACGAATATTCTCCTTCATACTTCCTAAGCTTACAAATATTTACGTCTTTTACTTTTTTTCTTTATGTGATTTCTATATGTGACAGAGGTTAGTTATTATCATTACTTTTTGATTATGGAAACTGCTGCATGTAGTAAATCAGATAACTGGACACTTCTTCTTCCACTAGATCTGTTTTCCATCTTTTTTTTTTGGTTTATAAGAAGCCCATACATTGAAACTCTAATGATGTGCCTGGATAATGCAGCGTTCTCTTTTCTACTTGGTATAGGATCTTTTTATTCTTCTCCATTCTTCTGAGAGCCTCTACGGTGGTTCACATGTTCCGTCCATAAAATTTTCACCATTCTATCTAGCTTTCGCTCGTAATATCCGTTTTAAGTTGCTACACTTTATAAAAGGACTTAAACTATTAAGTTCAGGCTATATACTTCTATATCCTTCAGTTTATATTCTTATTATCCATAGCCCAATCGATAATTATATACCTAGATAGATGTTCACTGAGCCGTTCAGTTGTAGTGGCAGTCATCCTTTTTCTCAAGACTGAGAACATATTCTGAACTAGCTCTGGCGATAATATTGAATATATTCTAAATGTTTTCAAGAAGGCTGTTTCGTCTGCATAATACAAAGTATTCAATAGGATGCCATTAACTCGTATCGCCATTATTTTCCAGGACTTTAGTGACGATTCCGTTTGGTGTGTAGAGGTTAATAAGAAATAGTAAAATATTACATCTCTGTCCTTGAGCTCTCTCCTCGAGCTATGATTTACGACCCAATTCAAAAAGCGGCAAAACTGTGGAAAACACATTGAATAACTCATTTGCTTGTATCCCATTCTTGGAGTTTTTATTCATAGAACATTTTCTTTAACTCATTGTTCGTCCACGCACTGCACCAATAATAAAAAATCTTGCAAGAACCATGAACAGCTTTTTGAATCACATTATTGATGTACTGGACAATATCCTGGCCTAGATATAGATTAAATATGTTTGGACTATACTGAAAAGACGTGTTTAAACTCTGCTAAAAAGAAGTTGAATAGAAGCGGTCATAAAGTTTATTAAAAAGAGTCTATATCGACTTTTATTGAGAATTATTGATTATTTTAATTTTTTATACCGCAAGTATAACCAACGATCAGATATTATCTTTCTGCAAAAGTAATGCCAAGAAATGTAGAACCTTCAAATATATGCAGAAATTATTATTTAATTTCTCGTTTCTAACTCTTTTATAATTAATTAACCTAGATCATTTTGCTGTATGTTTGAGCTGTATCAAAAGTTTTACTTAAATCTAGTAGTTTTATTGCGTAATGACCATACCATCTAAACCTTAATTATGGCCGTAGCGACATTGTGATGTGAAAAATTACCTTTTAGATTATTTCAAGCAACTTAATATAAGCTTGCACTTTCAATTTTCTATTTAATAAAGAATAACTGTCATTATTTTGTTAAATTCGTGTTCCCTGAGCTCCCATTGGCATACATACTCTAGAAAACAATTAATATAACAAGAACCATGGTAAATATTAAAACTTATTACTCAAAATTACTCGATACCAAATTTTACCCTGTATCCCATTTAAAACTTTAAAACAACAATTTAATAGAGTAAAATATTGATTTGCATCAAAAGTGTGTGACATATTTTAACCAACATTTCAAGTTTTACTCATATATTAAAGTTTTCATAATATCGATATTCAAAAACTCATTGCGCTTAAGCAAACAAACCGAAAGAAAATAGCTTACCTCAGGATCTATAGGTATTTCACCCTCATCTCGACCATGCCGCCGTCCCTTAATCTGCCGAAAATCAACAGCTTATCTCGCGGTCATATTATCGGCGCCTTTACATAACAAAAAAGACAGAAAGCTCGCAGTAATTAAGAAGTCACTTTTAGTAACATTATACTCGTATAATTAGTTATTCATAAAACTGTTTTATCACATTAAAAACGAGTAACGCAAGGAACTAATATTTTATAACACCAACACCGACGCTCATTTCTGATAATAGTCGGCCCTTTTTGGATATCGACGCGCGTCTGAGGAAGGAAATTTTGATAGGGCGACGCCAGAAATAGGGTTTGATGTTTGTTGATTACGAGGGGAGAACGATAAGGGTTCGGGAAACTAAATCAGCACTAAAATTAATCCCCATATTGTGTTATTTTTGTTTGTACAGCAAAGTGATATATAGGGTATTTTCTTAAATGATAATTCAGGGATGACTATAATAACTGTTATGCAAATTCTTGAGAGAAAAATGATCCCTGTACCATTTTTTCAAATATTATATTTTTATACCAAAATAATATAAAGTCGCGGTTTTAAAAGAACGATGGAAGACTAATAACACATACCTGTTACCAACCAGCTATATAATAACACTCAAAGTGTCATCATCAGTGTAACTTACACTTGCAGGAATCTAAATAATGACAACATTATAGGCAAAATTACGGCTGAATTAGGTTTAATAATACCGAGGAATGCTTAGCATATCTCAACATGTTACATTGACATTATGGACTTTATCTCTACATAGCAATTTGTTATACAAATAGAGTGGTGAAGATGTAAGATTGACTTTGTCGACAAGAACACTGAGGTTACACTGAAATAAATTTTCTATACGAAGACAACCCAAATCTTTAAAAAACTTTAAATGATACTTCATTATATTTTCTAAGCTTAAATATAAATGTGCACAAGTAGTTTGAAATTTTTGCAGTCTATAAGACGTAAGCTTATTATGGCTAGAATAATAAACTATATTACAAGACTAAAGAATAGACAATACTTGGGATTCACTAAGCATTTTTCTGAGTTTAAAATTTATTTTCCATTTATTCCTAAAAAGAGGTCTTACTGCGAAGTATGCTTTTTTACGAACTGAATAAATATGAAACATTAGTCTTTTTCAAAAATAAGATCTAGATTTTTTGCTTTCTGAAAATTGTAGTTCTGTTAAACCAATATATAGGGTGACAAATTAAAACTGGCCCTATACTAGGAACAAAAAATTGAATAAAAAATATTAAAAATGATAGCATAAAAAGCCACGTTTTAAAATATTCTCTCTATTTATCAAGGAAAACAATTAATAAAAACACTATTTTAAAATTTGTATTATTATATAATTAAATATTGATATAATTTCCATATTCGAACACAAACGGTTATCACAATTCGTTATTTTAATGATAATAATAAAGCCCACTTTCAAATTCTTCATGTACATTTATAAATGTTTCTCTGTTTTATTAATTATACAGATCGTATTATCGTGAGCTACGTATTACCCAAAATAATGGCAACACCGCTTGGTTGCGGCTTGCAGGCGGCGGAATTTTTCGTTTTTATTTTTTGAACCGGGAGTCAGCAGACCTCAATTTGCTGTGTTACTGCACGTTGCATTAATAATTTTTGAGCGTTATTTTCATGTTTTTTTCACTATGGCTGTTTATACCCCTTCCGAAAGAGTTCAACTAATTAAATGGCTTTATGGAGGCAATTCGGCAGTACAATGTAGAGATTTGTTTTCAGTGACATTTGAGAATAGACCGATTCCTTGTGAAAAAACGATTTTAAATGTGGTTACAAATTTTGAGACATCTTTTTGTCTTCAAGATTGTAAAAAATGCCACACAAAACATCAAGAACTACCTGTTGAAGTGGTCCAGGATATAAAACGGCGGGAAGAAATAGTTTTTAGTACCCTAGAACTTGATTCGACACGGTTCACTAGAAGTGTTGGAGAGGAACTGGGAATGAGCAATAAAACTGTTGCTCGTATCTGGAAAAAATATGGGTATAAATGTTTCAAGTATTCAAAAACTCAGGAAATATTTCCTGAAGACCAGTGGCGAAGAATACAATTTTGTGCAACTATGATGGAAAAGGCAAATGAAAACGAATATTTTTAAAAATATTTTGTTTTCTGATGAACCTTCTTTTCCATTATATGGCAAACACAATCCTTCCTTTGTTCGTTATTGGTCTCAGGAAAACGAGCACAGAAGTTTTCAGTTTCGTACCCAGTATTTTCAGAAATTGAATGTTTGGGTAGGTATTTTGGGCGACAATGTTATAGGGCCATTTTTTATTGATAGCACTTTAAACGCCCAAAAGTACCTTGAGTTGCTGCAAAGCCAAGTTCTTCCTGCCATTCAAATCCTACCTGATGTAGACCTGGGATCGGTTTATTTTCAGCAAGATGGCTATCCTGCTCATAATGCGGCTAGGGTAAAGAATTTTTAACAAATACTTTTCCTAACCGCCTTATTAGTGGGACTGGCGATATTAAATGGCCTCCTAGATCTCCAGATTTGTCTCCAGATTTGTCATTATTTCACAAAACTGGATTCTTCTATCCGGGTCGTTGTCACCATTTTCTTGTAGTATTTGCAGTTTATAGGGTTGAACCTTATGAAATGTAAGTACCTTTCTTATTGATTCACGAGCTAATCCAGTTGCTGCAGCTGCTTGATCAGTTGATAAAGTTGAATTCAATGCAAACTGATCGATAAATTTTATTTTTTTTAAAGCAAAATCTTCTAAACTGTGGCTTTCTATGGTATCATTGGAAAACATTTTTCAAAGACCTTCAAGATGATGAGACTCGAACCTCCTTCCTATTTAAGATTTTAGGGGTATATCTCACCCTGTCCAAAAAGTTGCAGATAAGGGTGAAAAAATATGCCTGTTTTTGTTCACCCTTCGTTTTCACGTTTTCATTCCTAATACAAATAAAAACTGGAAATGGCCATCCAGTTTTTATTGCCACCCTGTATAATTTAAGATTTTCCTGATCATAAAACAACCTCTTTTTTTGTCTAAATCACAAAACAGAACATTTAGACGCATTAAGTTTTAACTTAATTTGCTGCGCGTGTTTATTTATGTATTGCTTCCAGATCATTGTTAATTTCCATTGCGACTTCTTGAGCTGATTTTTTTTTAAAGAATGCATTAATTGTGTATCGATTGCAATTCGTATATAAATAACATCAAAAGAATTGTCCAAGAACCTGTTGGTTCACGTGAAGTAAGTTCGTAGCAATCTAAAAGTTCCATATTATCCATCCCCACCACCTGTTTTCTTTTTTCAAGGTATGAAAGAACATGACTGCAGTCTGATCGAATCTATCCAGCTTTCCACTCGTTGGAAAAGTCCAGCAGTACCAAAGATGATATATTGCCCTTGTCAATAGAAACTACTATTTGATCTGTTATATAAGCTAGCATCGAAGATATACTAGATATAAGACTACAATTCTTATGAAAACCAGATTTCCAATTAGAAATTATTTTGTTTTTCATAAAGTAGTCATAGAGCTACGAAAGTAAATATTTTTCTAAGAGTTTAATAAAGAGAGATAAAGCTAAGCTCTGAATAATTTTTAGGTTTACCAACTTTATTAAGGCACATTTCTATATGTATGGAAAATACCCAATTTCTAAATAGCAATTTATGATATGAGAAATATGATTTGAAATAAAATAGACGCAATATTGAATCATTTTAGCTGAAGTAGTATCTCAATTATACGTATTTGATTTAAGGTCATTTTTAATTGTTAAAATTTGTATCTACTTGAAAAAAGCACGCGATTCTCCTCTAAATTGTATTTGTCATATATATTGTTTGTAAATTATTTTAATTCAGTAATTTTGATACAATTTTTTTAAAATTTAATGAGCTATCCTTGTATTTTTTTTTATTATGGGCACTTTTTTCTTAAAAATTACGTATTCATTTACGCTTACGTTACTCACTACAATATTTTAGTGAAAAACTTAACAAAATTAAATTTATAGGAATAATTTAAGCATAAATTATTCCCATCAATTTTCTTTAAAAAAGATAAAATACATATTTTCAATCGTTTACAGTTTCTGTACAATTTAGGGTATTTTAAATATATTATATGAGGATATTTTTTACCTCCTCTATATTTGCCAAATGATGCTGGTGCTTAATCATTTTTATAGTTAACATGAATTAATTTAAGAAAAAATTATCATCAAAGAAAGAAAATTTTAACATTATGCACAGAAATAAGTAAACAGTAATAATATATATATATATAAATACAATAATAAGAGTGCAGAAATCCTCCAATTATTTCGACCTCCCCCGATATAATGGGGGTGCAGATGTAACTCTAATATGCATGCGTAATGGCCTAGTATCGATTTGTTGCCGGAAGTGAAGGAGAAAAGCGGAAGACCCTTTACACGCCGAACGGTTACAGAAAGCATCAAGCAGAGTTAATGGCTATTTGCACTTACGGGGGAGGACTAAAATTTAATTTAAATTTTAATGGTCAGATAGCGGGGATGATTAGAAATTAACACGACTGATTCGAGAGTCGCGTAATACAATCAATTGTCAATTAAAAATGAATTAAAATGGTTTTAATACAACTATAGGTATGTGCATTTTAAAATTAAATGGTCCATGTTTATTTTATATTTTTTTGATTAAATTTTATGTAAATTCGATCATTGATATTTGTGTAAATAAAGAATTCTAGAATTTTGACCAGTATTGAGTAAGATATAAGCTGAGAAAGATTCTTAATATTATTGCATTTTCTTGTTCGTTAGATGTGAATTGAAACAATCGTAAACAATCAACTAATTTATTTACACACTTTATTTCGAAACCACGATCACTCATGACTAGAGATATTTATTTTTACTTTATTTACAACTATTTAAATCTTGCACCAATATTTCGACTTTACTTCACTGAGCTGAGAACTACCGACGATGCGACTCTTATATACTCGGCGGAACGCTGTTCCGGAAGATTCCCGCTCACCGTCTAGAAGGTGTCATTGGTTTCTCGTTGTTTACAGTATCCTTATAATATCATAGTAATTTTCCACTATATAATTTGTAATATTTTCACCGTTAAAATAGGTAAACCTACTTGTAGATGATGTTTTAAGATTAAGTATCCTAATAATTCTAGATAATGGCTTTAATTCCTTCCACTCGAAAGCAGAAGTATATGCGTGCTTATAGACAATTATCCCTAAAACATCAACGAGCTGATATAAAACTATTATATCATAATGTTTATACTCAACTCTAAAACTCCAGCACTTAAATATACCAACGTTAGATAAGCTTCGATCTCTGTGGAATGATTTTGTATACTTACCGACATAGTTGCACGGTCACCATATATAGAGGAACTCTGACTGGAATTAATTCAAAAACTGGAAAAAACGCAAAAACACGTCTACTAAGTCATTTTGCGGTATTTAAAAATTTATCAATTAAAAAAAAATAGAAATAACCCTACTTAATTTCTTTTTTTAATGGATTGATGCCATTTATGGATGGCGTCTTGCTGGAAAGCTATTTTAAAAGGGATACTTTTCTTTTTTTTGATGGACGGTTTACTTTTCTTTTTGATACAAATTAACGTTTGACTTTAAATTGAAAAAACTGTTGAGAGGTATGAACATTTTAAAACATTATCCTGGCGTCAAAGGCGTATTTTGTTTATCTTTAGAATGTGATTAATCGCTACAAAATCAAGGGGTCAATTAGATCAGGACTTATCACACATATTTTTTCAAGTGGAGATACCTCTTGTGTCCTCACCCTGTAGAACCAATGGTGCCCATAACGTACTAATTCCAGCATCAAACTAAAACTTCAGTAGTTATTATTAAACCACTTACCACCTAAACCAGTTACTATCGATTAATATGTTAGATGACTCTTAGGTACCAGAGCATCTCATATTTTCCACCACGCGATGTCATTATGAACTTCCTCTATGTTCATGTAGATCGCGCGCTTATGTTTTGTTTCATTTGTATGCCATCTACTATTTTATTCGATCCTTAGTTTAAGTTTATAGTAATTAAATATTTTTTGTACCATCACATGAATTAAATTAACATATAGGTTATGTCTATTCAATTTAAATTAAAAAGATACTCTACATCTTTGTCTGCAGCCACTTATTCATGCGGTTTATCGTGGACTTAGAAAACCATTTGCGTTTTTGCCAGACATATGATTAAGAGAAATGTGGGGATAGATTAAGAGAAACATGACATACATAATTAAACAATAAACCATGTTTTTATTTACCAACATATAACCCCTTAAACACGAACTTAATAAATATACCTGGACTGCTAATGCATATGGCCACGATACCCTAAAATGACCATTGCCTGGTGGCCGCCATGTTTATAGTGGTTGTGGCCTTTTGATGTTGGTCACTCTGAACATTTTTAGTGTTGCCAACAAAAAATATATGAAATAACGGTAATAAAGTTGACGACACTGACGTTTGACGTGTGAGTATAGCGGATTGCCGAGTTTTTGCCGATTTATAAACGAGGCTTGGGTATATCGTCTGGAACAGGCCATGTATCTTCCTCCTTATTTAATACATGAATAATGTATCACCATCTTTATTTAAAGGTATTTGGTTCACTGTTTCTCAAAACCGAATTATTGTGAATTGTCTGTCTGTGTTGTTTATGATAGAATAATATATTTTTACTATATAAACTCTTGCTAATTACAAACCCTCATAAAATCATTTAAATTTTGATTTTTATAGATGGTTGTACCTATTAATGTGGAAACATTGTACATGGAAGGAAAGTAAAACTCGTAATAGTAAAAATAGAAAGAAAATAAAAGTGTTAATAAGTGTTTTTAACTGAATTTGTTAAGTAAATACAAGCAAAAATTTAAATGAAGATCATCATTTTCATAGTATTAGGATTTATAAGATTCAAGTTTAAGTTTAGATTTATAAGATTCAAGATTCTCAGAATAATAAAACAAATATTTTAAAGTGCATGCATCTATTCCAAGTTTATTGAAACTTTGTCTCATTTTAGGTGAGGATTACTTTCTTTCATAAATTTTAACGAAATTCTTAAAGAAGTACAAGAAAAATCACAGATCTAACACAACTATCTTAAATTCTTACCTATAAGTAACTTTCTATTTTGTATTTTTGTAAACATAACCTCTCAAAAACTTTATTATTTTGTTTCCCTACAATTGGCACAACTAAAATTTGTCAGAGTGACCAATATCGAAAGGACACAATCAAGCAAAATGGCGGTCCCCTAGTAGTGGTCATTTACTTTTCTGAATTGAATTGGCAGTCCAGGTATATTTATTAAGTTCGTGCCCTTAAACTTTCTGAATATTTAGCCAAATTTTGCCCTTAGAGGAGTTGATCAAAGTACCAGGATCCATCTCCAGGGGCAGTTTTGTTGAGTCACTCAGAGAAATGTAAAAATTATGAATAATCGTTGCCACAGCAATTTTGCTCTCGAGTAGACCAAATCGTGAACCTGAAAGGAAATTATTAAACCTTAAAAAGCCATAAAATAAAGGTATATTAGAATGTAAGATTATTTGCAAGAGTTACAAGAGAGAGATCTATCTATTCATCGTGTGATGTTCAAACTGTGATGAATTCATTTGACATATTTATTTCATTTGAGGTGAGTTAAATTTCCTAAAAAAACCAAGATCTACAAATTCATAAACATAAAATAATAAACATGGTTTTCATTGTATTGTGTATTTATTTTTTTGTTCACACTATAAAGTGATCTGATGATGAGCGGTATCTATCAAAGAACCAATAAGAGCTGCAGTGTTTTTCACTTAGCATTATCTTCTTAGATCGTGATCGACAACCACCCTACGACAAAGTTAGGAAAATACTATATTCGATAAAAATGGAATTTTTACAAAACTAATTTCCTTATATTATTCATACCAGAAATATATGTGGAACATAACTTACTCAGAATATCCAACCAATATCTTTAAAAACCAAGAAGGTTCTTATGTATCTTGGGAAAAGCATGTGTCCACAATGGAGTCTGAATGACTAGGCGAAATTTGAAAATTTGACTATATTATACGTCTGCTGAGAGCATAGAATATACTCAAAGTTTTGGCACTTGCAATTTTACCAAAAGTAGATGTCAATTTGCATATTGGAATTAAAATATTTTATTCACATTATATTTATACTAACCTATACAGGATCTGGGTCCTTCTCCAAAAGGTAACCAGGTGCATCCAGGCCTCAGAGCTTTTGCTTCTTCACTAAATCTTTCCGGATCGAATTTTGTCGGTTCCGGATAATACTCGGGATCCATATGTATCCCTAATATAGGAATAACGACGTTTGTTCCCTTATTTAAGGTTAATTTGCTATTTGGTATTTTATAGGTGGCATTAGCTATGCGGTTGGTGCAAGGTACTGGTGGGTATTTGCGCAATGTTTCTATTAGAAATAAAACAATTATTATGTTCACTATCTTATAATCTTAAAAGCAGTTTTTCTTGATAATTATTATTTTGGAAACAACGTCAAGTCCATTTATTCTAATGAGTATTTTTTATCTGTGATATTGAATACACAGTAAACACCAGTATTTTTCATATTAAAATAATAAGTACTTACCACAAATAACTTTTTCCAAATAAGTCATTTTCATTAAGGTTTCGTAACTGTTGCCGTAAGTTTCCCATATAGTGTGTATCTCAGTCCTCAATTTTTCTTGAATACCTTGATTTCTTGCCAGTTCAAATAGAGCAAACGTAATTGTGGTTGCTGATGTTTCAAATCTTTAAAAAATCGTTGCTAATTATTTTTTACCGCATTTATGTTCATTTTACCCAGCAAAAAAGAAGATAAAACACTGTGCTGCGAGTTCATTTAGGGTTAGCAAGGGCTTGTGTTGACTTTCATTTGAGGCTAATATAGTTTTTTCATCTGTTACTTTTCCTAAATTTTTTAGCTGAAGCAAGAGATGCATAAAATCAGGTCGAAAATATTGTGTCCTTTCTCTATACGTAACTGTATTTTTTACCATATTCAAAAAAAATCTAAAATACATACAGATCATCAGGATGATGTATTCTAAATGTTTGAAAAGAATTTCATTAGTTAAAAATGTATTTGAAAGTGTTGTTTATTCAAATTACTCTTATATACGAAATTTTAAGTAAACAAAACATTACTTTGCTGATTCTGGATTCGTCACTTTAATTTTTAATAATGAACAGAATTTCTTTGGAAATAAATTTGTAGCAACTCTAGATAACCTGGCTCTAATATCATATTCAAAAATTTTTTGCCCATAAATTCTAAACTTGGAATTCGGATCTGCTATACTATTACAATCTACCTAAAAAGAATTCATTTATTGGGTTTTAGAATTTCCAGTATGTCTCTGGAGATACCTTAACTGGTTCCAAACATTTCAACGTATTTAATTAATTTGAGCAAATATCTTACCCAAAAGCACAATTTCCAATAATATCAATACTATATCTTGAAATAATATCCTTAATATCTATTGGTCTCTTTTGCTCTGTTGATATAGTTTTCAGAAGTAATTCTGCCAAGTTTTCAGTACAGTCCAGCACAATCTTATACATATTTTTAATTTTTCCCGAGGTGAATGTAGGTGTTAAATTAGCTCTTAAGGTGCGCCATCTATGACCTTCTATATTAAAGAGCACTCCTACAATTAGTTAAATTAGTTGTTACCAATAAAAAACACTTGGATATTTCTTCACAAAGAGTAGTTTCATGCTGTATGAAAGATTAAGACTTGAAATACAGTGGAGAATTATAATACCCTGATGGCTAAAACATCGTGTAATCTCAATTGATTACGCAAGCCTGTAACCTTTTTGGATAGCCTGGCACAACATTTTCATTAAGGTTGGCTGCAACATTGCGGCAGTCTAATTTGGACTCCTCTTTTAGGCGTAAATATTGATCGACTACTTATAATTTGTTATAAAGCTCTTATGCAACGTCTTTTATTTGCAGACGAGGTTAATTATCTAAACAAAAATGTTACTGTACTACGTACGAGAAGTCCAAACCTTCCGCATTCCTTTTTTTTCCCATTGCAATTAATTTTATACATTTTTTAGTTATCTGTAGGATGCGGAAGTATCAATTACCTTATTACCTATAGGTGGTTATGTCTAAACCGCTGTACATATAGGCTAATTTTTGGTTCTTAGTCCATACGAACTATGTATAATATCTGCCTCCAGCTCTGATGTAAAAACCGGATCTTCTTTTTACAGACACACAATCTTAAATATTCCATTAAAGTACCATAAACTAATACATTTTGCTCGCTCAATAGGAACTAATGAAAGGCGTTTAGGTCCGGAGATCGGATATACTATATATAACATATTAAGGATTTGGTCCATATCAGCAAATCCAGCGATTTTCGTATGTTACTGTTTAAAACTTTCTAGCCACCACAATAGCCAATAGGAAATCTTGGCAGATATTAAGGAGGCAACGTTTGCTCTAAAATTTAGCGTTAAATCTCGTCTCTAAGTTTCTTGGTAAAACTATAACATTATAGTTGAGTCGCCCAAATGTTCAATAAAAATTGATAAACAATTCTTCACGTACCATCTGTGGTTATTGAGTTAAAGGTTATTATAGCATTTCTTAAGAAATCTACTTAGTTGGCTTGATAGTTAAAGGAATATGAGTGCAAAAGCCATTGATATAGTACAATATGTGCAATAAAATCAGCATCAAGAAGTAACTCATTAGATGTGAGTTGAAAAACTAATTGGACACAGTCCCAATACTTACACTCGAAGCTTTATAATTTATTGAGGATGGATATATTGACTACAATAAAGCTTTTGATAGAAACATTAAAATAAGAAATCTCGACAAGAGATGTATGAATAATTAATAAAACTGCATCATATCTGAACTGAACCGTGGAAATAAAACGATGAGTTAGACCCGGGTGTGTTCTTTCACCACTACTTAGATGAAACCTTCGCCGAACCCCTTAAAAATGATCCCACTGGAATACGAGTCAACGGCATCCCACTGAACAATTTGCATTATGCAGACGAAACAGTAATTCTCAATGAAAACATGCAAGATCTTCACAATATATTGAATAATGTCTTCACAGCTAGTCAAGAGTGTTGTTCAATGAATATCTGATGTATGGGGAAGGCAAAACGCTAAAAAGACTCAATAGGTTAAATGACTGAAAGGTTCAAGTGATGTGACATCATTCTGATATAAATAATGAAGGTAGTAGAGTTTCTGTTTGAAGTGAAAAAGAGAAAACTGCAATATCTTGGCCAAATTATGAGATGTTCAAGGTAGGAATAAAATTACACGTGAAATGAATGGTTGATTCGAAGTCAAAGTAATGTAATCTATTAAAGATAGCCAACTTTCGAAGAAAATACATCCAAAGAAAAAGGAGAGAACATGAAAAAGATAATCACAATAATTAAACTTCAAGTTAAATGAGTTTAAAATTGAAAGCTGTTTAAAACTTACACAGTGTCACAATATACTAGACTATACACATCGTTAAAATTTAAACCACAGTTGTGAATTCACAAGTGTAAAGTACAAATTGTTATTAAAACGAACTAAATATTACAAATCACCTACCTGACAGTGGATCATTTTTCTCATCAAAATATGTACCATGATTCATAAAATAATTAAAATCTTTTACAGTTATCTGTTTAATAATGGCAGGATCTACGGGCATATAATATGGTGCAAGAAAAACGTACAAACCACCATGCTTGCCATCTTTGGTTTTGATTTCTTTATAAATGTCCAAAAAAGTTTCTCCGAGCGCCTTTTTTTGAAAAAATATCCCTTTTAGATTACCAAAGAAGAAGTCTGGATTTATTTGGTAAATTCCTTGGCGTTTCCAGAAGTTTTGACGGTGTTTTATCCAGAAAATAAGTGAAGTCACTACAGTTAAAAAACTTAATATAAAATACCAAATAAAAATATTACTCATAGTGTGTTTCTTAAACTGTTTCAAATACTAATCAATAGCCTAGAACAACAACAACTTTTACGTTCCTAGCCAGATAATTGTTTTAATTTTTGCTCTATTTAACAAATAATTGATAAAAATAAATATAAAAATTTTAATCGTTGGGTACCAGTAATAATTATATACCAATATACAGGTATAAAGGCATGCTTATGCCCAGATAGGCAATCTACTTAGAGTAACACTAAGTAACAACATATTTTTTATTTATATATTCAGTAATAGAACTATATATGTTGACACGTAATAAAGTACAATTTTACTCGATAAGAGTCGGTGACGGTGTCATAATATAAAAATGAAAATTTACGTATAACTATACTTAATAAAATCTAAAAAAATCACGATCTAAGTTCGTTTTAAAATATAAAACTTTGCGCAATTTTGGCTCGCGGTCCAAATTAAAAATATTCTTGAAAAAGCAGAATAGCATACTACTAACCTACAAAGGAAAAGAGGTCTTTTTACACGTAGTTCAATCTTCAGCATTGCATTTATGGTTTTCCTACGTTAGTACTATTCGAGTCACCTATAAGAGAATGTAACATTTACCTGTACTTTTAATTAGACAGAAGTGACAGTGACTCACATAGTCTAAAATATCCACTTGCTTTTGGCTCTCAATGAGCTAAAACAGCTTTTGCTCTTCATATGACATATTCGATTGTCATAATATTCTATTTTTATATGACTACAATAAATATATACAGCGAAAATTAATTTTTAAGGCGCTTCTATATAAATTAAACTAACACGTCCTAAAATTTATGGGTAAGGTGTGATTGTGTGTACAAGGAGAGAAAGGACGTAATGTATAACTCCTCTGAATTACTACAGCATCTTTAACCCCTTGTTTTTTTTTATATCAGTCTACATGGTAGAACACACTCCTCTCTGGAACACAATTACTTAGGAAGACTTTTATATCAAAACATACTTTTTATCGCAAATATAAAAACTCGCTTAATTGTTTCCAAGATAAACAAAAAAACTAATGTTGTGAAATGCTATCCATTTTAAAAAACCCTGGAACAATTTAAAAATGTTTAGAATTTTCTACACTATTTTTGCCGATAAGGACCAATAATTTTGAGAGAATACAAAGATAGTCAAAGGCAGCAAGTAAATATATTCTAGAAAATTTACTACTAACGGGATTTACTACAAGGACAGTATAAGGATTTTCAATATTATGACTTAAATAACCTAAGTTGGGATACAAAGAGGGAGTTCAAACAAGATGAACTGCTTAAAAAACTAGACACTAGGTGAAAATACTAAACTAAATGTAAGTAAAACGCTAAATAAACTTATACGAGAAAAACAGTACAAAAGCTATGAAAATATTTAACGCATTAACATTTTCACAACACTGTTCAACCTCTAGGGCTATGTGATGATAAGACGCTAACCAGATGATGTTTACAATTTTCATCTTGGTCATCGAACTTGCGATCCCGTACACCACGTCGTAGATTCTGGTGACTACATGAAATAAAGTACATTTCCCAATATCTACAGTTTTCGTAACTTGCTCTTCGTCCTCCGTGAATTAACCACACTCTCTCCAGGATTAAGACCGGTAGAATTCGCCTTTATATCATAATATGATTTCATCCTCGTTTTTATCATTTTCTAGGTGAAGTTTATTCCATACCTCTTCATGCGCCATTTACAAATGCTAGATGTAGATGGTTAATGTTCTCTACAATGGTTTCAGCCATGTTTATCACCGAAGACAGCTTTTGCCGGGCTTCTTCCAGTTGATTCGTACATAGAAGAATGATATATTTGAACAAGAGTGGTTGTATACAGGTGGCCCAGTTGATTTGCTAAGAGTTTGTCACAATTTTCAAATAGGTTTCAAAGTGCGATTAAATCTTTCAACCATTCCATCAGACTGAGGGTGTAAGGGGGTTATGCGGGTCTTATTGATTCCCAGCAACAGGCCTACTTATTGGAATACTGTGAGTCAAATTTCC
Source organism: Anthonomus grandis grandis (assembly GCF_022605725.1). Taxonomy (NCBI): domain Eukaryota; kingdom Metazoa; phylum Arthropoda; class Insecta; order Coleoptera; family Curculionidae; genus Anthonomus; species Anthonomus grandis. The sequence goes on from NC_065555.1 coordinate 11,237,384, forward strand.
TGCCTTGGTCTGAATGTTTCTCTCTGGAGACACCTAGTCGGCATGTCCAGTTCTAGAACAGTAGTTTAGATATTGTGGTTGCTTCTTGGTTGGGAATAAGATAAGCCTCGGGTTACTTACTAAAGTAGTCCATAAGGAACAAGACCATATCGATTTCCGGAGATGCTAGTACGAAAAAGTCCTGCTACGTCCAATAAGATCAAATAAGCTTGTAGTTTCCGAGATTTGTTAGAAATATTTTTCCATTCTGGCTTTGAAATTTATCGAGACCTCAGTTCATAAATAAAGCCAAATACTCATATTGTCATATTGATCATATTGAACCTGGATTAAACTAGCTGCATTATATTAAACTCTTCCGAACTGTTAAGACCAATACGATGACAAGTAAGTATCTCTGGATGTTGTTTCAATAAAAGACTATCTTGACATGTTTCAATGCAAGGTCGTTGATAAAGCATTGCAGTTTTGGTAACATTCTCCGATCCTATGTTCTATTGTAAATTGATACTCTTGTAGACGTTGAAGCCACCTGGCTTCCTTATTTCTTCTTCAGGGTTCTTGAACTGAACCAGCTCTTTTAGAGAAGCATGGGCAGTCCAAAAGATGAATCTACTTACTTTTGATAAATTACTGCTGCCACTAGTCCTCGTCTGCTCACACAATAGTTTCTTTCCGGCTTTTCTAGTGTTTTACAGAAATCCGCTATCATTTGCTCACCAACTTCATATTTTTGGTGAAAGGATGAGCTCTAATTCCAACATTGCTTGCATCCGTATGTAAAATAAAAGTTTCTTCAGGTATCGGATTCATTAAAATTTGAGTTGTGCGTCGTGCCCTTTTTAGTCCGTAAAACGTTTGTTCATAGACCAATTAAATACCATTTTGTCCACCGTGAGCAAATGTGAATTAGGTCTTGCAAGGTTAGCGAAGTTTCTTGCAAATCTTTTGTATTATATACAAAGGTCCAGAAAGCTTCTTGTCTGGTGTTCTTTAGTGAGTTTTGGCTAATTTTCTATTGCTTCTATCGAACGTCTTTTTGAAATAAGAAATATTTGTTGTCTTTTCTTATTCTTCTGGGAGTATTTTTACCTGCCAGTATCCATTATTCAGATGAGTGTTGAAAACGATTGTGAACCTGTCCAGAGTGTCGTTAACTCTTGGTAGGGAATAACTGTCTTTCTTGGTAATGCCATTCAGTCGCCGGCTCGTTCACTCCTTGTGTCCTCATTTCTTGAAGCATTGAGGAAACTTCACCTTGTTTAGCTATCGGAATCCTTCGAGGTGCTTGTTTTATCCAAGTTTTGTCTCTTGTGTTAATTTGACGCTGCACCAAATCAGTACTTCCCAGGTCATGATCGTGTAAGAAAAATACATCTTGATTTTCTTTAAGAAGACGTCGCAACTTGCTACTCTGGTCAAATTGGCAGAAAATGCGTCAAAAATTTTACACGATTGGCAACCTAAATAACCTATGTTGGGGCCTAAATCGGGCCCCCAAACAAGATAAATAACTAGAAACTAGATACTATAGGTGAAAATAAAAAACGGAACGTAAGTAGAAGTAAATAAACTTATATAATAAACTTAAATTACAAAAAAAAACGACGAAAATAGTGCACAAATTATGAAAATATTTAACGTATTTACATTTTCATAACAGCATATTTCATGACAGTAGCATGCAGTGCTTTCATTTTCAAATAGGTACCTGGTTAGTTTTTACCTACTGTTTTAATTATATTCACTAGTTGATTAGGTCGTTAGTTCAATATTGAAGGAAAATGTTGATAACAACTGCGCTACAACAACAGTGCGATATATTTTAGTATCAATCAGGCAAATAGGTTTCAATAATCAATTAGGTTAAATTGCCTGCAACATACGATAGCTTAAAAATAAAATATTAAGTACAGGATGCGATAACAAAAAATGTATACCTTATTTGTCAAACGAAAATCTAAAGATAATTGTGTTTATTGTCGGATTGTCGCAATAATCTTCAACTGTCACCGTAATATTTTGTGACTGTTAGTAATATAAAGAAACTTTAAATTTTCTCGCAAAGCCCATTCTGAATGAATTTTCAAAAAATTAAAAATTCCCATACAAAATCATTCAGGCCGAGTAGGTTTTTTTAATTTGTATACTACATAAAGATCTATATTACATAATGAATGTCTATAAGAAATAAGGAAACCTGGAGCTTCTGAGACTAATGTAAATTTTTCGGAGATGGCTTGCACATTCATAACCCTGATAATAACTGCGCCCAAAATCTTTTGCATTATTGTCTAAATGGTGCACTTGAGAATTGGAAACCCCAGTATCTAAATTAAAGAAGTTTAAATACTGATGCAGAATTTTTGGAACGCCAGTGCTTACAAAATTACATGTCGGGTAGCCCATAGGTCTTATATCTAACACTGATTTTTGAATATTGATTTAATATCCGGATGTCTGAACAGTTTGGATTTCACGAAGCCAAATAGAGATGGTGTGATTTCTATTCTTCTTGAACTCTACAGCAGATTTTATTCTGATGGTAATGGTGCAGTTTTCGGTGTTAAAGCAGTCAACTAGGTGGACTCTGTGATAATTATTAGAAAGATATAAGTTTCATATGTTGGCTTGACTCCTTTTGGGAAGATCGTGCTCAGAGGAGGTTCCGACGTTGTTCAGATAAACTAGAAATTTTCATCTGACTGCACCCGGACTCAATCCTATTAGGGCTATTATGTTTTTTATCTAGTAATGATTTACCACTACTATGATAAATTGATAGGTAACAATATTTGCAGACGCTATCAGCAATATAAAGTATGTAAAGCAATGAAAAATTGTCCTAGATAAGGATCTTAAATTGTACTCTTTGGTATAGAAGACGAATGCTTAAAAGTATTAGTAAGGCCTATGAACGTGAGATGATCGTTAAATCTTTTTTTGTATTTTATCCCTTTGATAAATAAATGCAGGGTAATTTTTTATTTTTTTTCTTTAATTTGATTTTCCTTTTTCAATGCTCTGACCTTAGTATCAGGTTGTAACTTGTTGTGTCAAATGTTGCTGTCAAAAAAGTGACAGTCTTTTATTTTGGTTTTGTGTTGTGATTCCGAACCCTAATAGGTTGTTGTGAAATTGATTATTTTCACAAGGCATTAAATATTAAGACAGGACAAGGATATTCCAATCATTTAATTAATTATACATTTACAGTTAAAGCATACATTTGTTCCATATTTGCTAAATTTCTGTTTATTAAATATTTTGTGATTCCTTACTAAAGCAAATACATCTAAATATGGGTTTTTACCAGTCCTTTTTTGCAATCATCTTGTTAACTATTGTTACAAGTAAGTAATTATTTGCGGTGGCTTGACGTTCAGTTATGCAATTGAAAATGATTGTATTGTCAAATATGTTTTAATGAATTACAGAAAATGAATGTTTTTTTTATTTAAAGTTGCAATATTCACTGGCTAGCCTTAAGTAATTGATCTCATGCCTTATTTCGGGGGAACAATTCTGCTGCTATGTTGTGCCCCTATTTGAATCTTATATACAAATTGACCTTTTATTTAGCACTAATTTTTCATTCTAACATTGAACATCTGTATGGTTTTTACAGGATACATCGAAGGTTTCTGGCGAGATTGAAGTCGCTCAGTTAGTTTGTTTTAAGTTTGTCATTCTCTTTACAATTAAGAAATGTTTTATTTTGATTTCAAAAAAATTCCAAACTTAAAGATTTTAAAACTAATGTTGATTAAGTGTGATATTGGTGGCACAAATTTGTGACAAAATGTTGGCTCTGTAGCAACAAGTTGTGAACAGATTGTTCAAAAAAGCTCATAAATCTCTTTTTGCATTATAAGTATTGGATGAAAAAAATTATAAGTAATAAATTTATGTCTAAAATGATTTTGTACTTTAATGTTGTATGTGCAAAATCTTTCTACCTAAGGAAGAAGTATACTTAAAGTCTATATTGTTGTGAAAATTCTTCAAGAGTTTAATTGTACATTATGTCAATTGTTCAATTAGAAAGTAGTCCCTAGGAAAGTATTAAAATATTTACTATGTTTTAATTGGGACTTTGGTTACATTAGTAAAAACTGGAACTAGCCTTATAATTTTAGGATACTGATTACAAGGAATAATCAGATTACATGGGGATTTTTAGAGCTGCAGGTACAGAGACAGCTTTATTCAATTTAAAACCTTAAGAAATACAAAATTTGCTGCAATTTTATTAAATGATTTATTTTGTTAATAATTAAAAAAAAATATCTGCTTTCATACAGTTCCAAGATTATACTACCAAAACAGAGTGACATAGCACTTACTATATTATAGACAAACAAAAATTCCTAGCAATGGTGATTTTAGTGCTGTTTTAGTTTTTTATTATTTTTTTTGCTGATAGCCTTTTACTTTTAACATTCTACCTGATTTAAACAGTAAGCAGTAAAGATTTCTTTGATTGCTCAGCATTTTTTATATAGACACATTTTTTAATTTTCAGTTGCCTACCCTGTTCAATCCCAAACTGATTCAGAAATATCAAAATTAGAAAAATACTTATATGATAGATGCCAGAATGGAAAACCTGGTGATTTTGAAAAGTTACGCACAGACGTATATGAAATGTATGAATATATGAAAAAGGTATCACAATTATTGCCGAATGAGCGCGAATATTTCTGCAAAACTGAGAGGCCGAATTTAGCTTACAGAGCTGAGCAAATTGGAAAAGATTTTAACAGTTGCATGCCTAAGGAAGAGAAATTTTTTGGTCAGTTTTTTAGGGACAGTTTTAATGGTTATTTGCACTTTTTGTGTCATAACCATGGAGAATATTCCAGAAGTGAGTAGAAAATCAAACCACACAACATTATTGCTGCATATATTGAAGCAACTAAACTAAAAAATAATTCGGTTTAAAGTTCCATCATTGTAATATGATAACTCTTCTTTAAAGGTACGATGATGTAAAAAATTAGCACCAAAAATCTCACTTTTTATACAGAACAATAGATATATTAAATAATAATATGCTTGTCTTTTAGGATTTTTCAGTCAAGAAAATACCCAATGTAGGCAAACAATTGCTCAATCAAACAGCAATGATTTGGAAAATTGTATGAATAGAATATTTCCTCCATCGAAAGGTCACATTAAGAAAGCAGAACTTTGCGAGTAAGTTTGTTATCAAAATAAATTAAAAATTATATTTTAATATCATAAATGCAGAATCACCATTGTTTCTTGTATCTGTGTATGGACAGTTTCAATAAAAAAATAATATTTCTAAGCTAGAAAGTTTTAAAACAGAAATAAAAGCAATTTGGAAAACTTTAGAATCAACGTTTGTTAAAATAGTTTTAATTTTTTTTAAACTGTTGTTTTAACTATTTATTATTTCAACAAAATTCGAAGAACATTTGTAAGTTGTGCTTTGTTTGACCAAAGAAAATTTTTATATACATTTTGTGTTTATGGACACACACTGAAGTTACATAATTCTTAAGATGAGAAAAATTTGAATTCTGCCTTCAAATTTTTCTCATTTGTTACTCATAAGGAGTATTTTGTTTTACGCCCTGAATTTCTTTTATTAACGATTTTTATTGAACAGCAGGTTTAGAAATCCCTTACTTGTCGTTTTTATTTTATTTGACAATTGTTATATTTAATCTATAACTTTATGCTTCTTTAAGTTTAAGAAAAGGTGGATTCGGAATGTCTCCCTATATTGATGAAGTTGAAATTGATTTAATAGTATCATGGGTAAAACTTATGTATAGTAAAATTATTTTTACTTTATAATTATTGATTCCATCAGTATATTTACATAATTTATGTTTTCAGCGATGTGACAGTGCTTCGAAAATGCTTCTCTCAACTCTTACAAGTATATTGTCCAAACACCAGTGATTTGAAAAGATTAAATGAAATATTCTTTGACAATATTGAAAGACCATGCAACGGTGCTTTAACTGCATTTATTAATAAAACAGCCTTTTTTGGATTAGTATTTTTTACTCTAGTTTTTAATTTAGTCAGGTTTTAAAATGTCGTATATTATTGGTATTAAACTCAAAACTTAAAAGAGAAAAAAAACAATTTGTTACCACATTTTATGACGGATTTATACTTTATTACAATCCAGCCATTTAAACACATTTAATTAAATTTTTGTGTCAAAAAATCCATATTAGGTAAAACATATTTTTTGGTCGAGTATACCACTTTAAATATTTAGATAATGATATTTCTGACATTATATACATAGACTAAAGGTCTAATTATTATTATAAGAGACTATATTCTTTTGAAATCTGTATTTTGTTTTAGTGTGAACGTTTTTTATAGCATATCCTATTATATTGTATAAAGCTATTTACTCAGTTATTGTTACTGTATAATATTGTTTTTAGATCTTTAGTTAGTTTTAGAGTTATAACATTTTTCACTAACTAACCAGAATTTCAAATTAATTGGACAGAATATTAGCTAAGTAAGTGCAAATTTTATTATTAATATTTTGACAATAAGGTGTATGGAACAATTTGTGTATAAAATCTTTAAGCACTTAATGCTGCATTTTTTTGTAATATATAAAATAAATTAACAGGTATGATACTCCATAAAACATCAATTTCTTGCTGGTTAGGTTATTTGAACTCTTTATTATTCCATATTATATTGTCACCTCACTCACATATCTAAATCCTTTTATAATTCCAGACTTATCAACATACTATAAATGTTATTTTGCCTATATTCTCGCCAATTTCGAAAACTTTTATTTATTGTAGTATTAGTAAGACCCTTATCTCTTACACTCACAAAGTATGAAAAATTGCTAATTTGTTATTTAAAATTTAAAAACTGATATTCTATCATTTTTCAAAAGTAGCTAAAATTTGTGATATTAATGTTTTACTTTCTATACTACTTTTTTATTAGCTTTATTTTATATCGAATTTCTTTTATAGACGTATTCTTATATTTCTAGGCAACTTCTTAACCCATATCCACATATATAAATTATGTTTCTTGTACATTATTTGATTGTTTTGTTTATAATAATAAAGCTTTATTGGATGCAGGTTAATATAATTATTGTTGCAATTTAATTATAAGCTGAGTTTTTGAAAATGTGCATGGTGTCACATTTTCTAGTCATTTGACTATTGTTTATCCCTAGCATAGTATTAATATCACTGAATAAAAAAAATACTCGAATGTTTAGTAATTTAAAAATAAAAAGTTCATCTAATTATCTTGGATAAATTTTATTGGAAATAAACTAATAAATATCTACAAAAGGTGTTTTACTTGTTTGCCTAAATTAATTGGCAGCAACAGCTTTTTTTGCTAGAGCTTCTTGTCTTTTAACCCTCAGACGGCGTTCTCTCTCGTATTCTTTCATTCTGATAATAAAACTAAAAAAAAAGAGATTAATGTTGGCCAAACCATCCCAGTTGTCCTAAATCAATTATCTTATAATTGATTTAGGACAACTGTGCTGGGGAATATAAAGAAGACCACAAAAAATCTGTATGTATTTTATGTCTAATCTAATTGTTCATTATGAATAGAATATTCAAAAAAGCTATGAATATGCATCAGACCGCAGGAAAGTTTGAAAATAATTTTTATACCACTTTAGATTACTTTGAGAAATTTGCCTTATATGCCTTGCTTGTGACTGTTTTCTCTTAAAATAATAGTAATATACCAAATTAGTAATTATTAATTAAAATGAACTCCAAATGTATTGTGTATTGCATACTTATTCTAAACTGGTTGTAGCTCCAATTTAATAAAATAACTGCAAAATATTAGAAAAAGCTTCTGAATTTTGTGTACAAAAAATGGTACATTTAAATAAAAGATGTTTGGTTAGGGTAACACTAACAATATTTAAAAAAAAATTATTGTACTTACTCATCATATTTACAATTAAGATAATCATGCTTTTCGTGTGAACATTTCACAATCCATGGAAATTTCTCTTTATAGCATGATCTGTAGGCAATTAATTTATGTGCACAATAATCTCTATCCTCCAATGGCAATTTCACTGATATCATTTCTGCCTCTGTAGCCACCATTTCTAAAAGGTTTAATAACTTAAAACCCTTGAACTAAATGTATCTTATTAATCTTGGCTGTAAAATGTTTAAATTTATTTGTCATGATTAGATTTGTTTGGATGATGATGATTAGTTTGGACAAAATTTTTAACCAAGAATTATTTAAAAACCTACACTAAATTACAAATTAGAAGTTAATCTCTGCACTGGAAAAAAGTAAAACAATCTTCATTAATTTCCTCAGTAATGTTAGCTTATTAACGATTTTTGCTTGCTGGATGCTACATAATTTATTGGATAATTGTTACTTGAAAATAATGATTAATGAAAATTGTTATTCAGGCACTCTTTAAATTTAGACTTCTCTAAAGATTTTTTTTAAATATTTAACTTATCCCATATTATTATATTTTCCCATAACTTGGTGATTCTAACAGTGTAACTGAACAGTGATTCCTAAACTATATGAATTAATTTTAACACATAGATGATGTATTACACCCCTCCAACATGGATTCTGTAAAGGTAGATCAACAACTTCCAATCTCGCAATCTGCCAAAACTATCTAGTTTCTGAAGTAGAGAACGGAAATCAAGTTGACTGGATTTATACTGATCTATCTAAAGCATTTGATGAAGTGCTTCACTCTCTACTAATCAAAAAAATGATTGGAATGTCCAGTAGTTATCTAATGTGAAGCGTCATATCTTAACCAACAACAGCAAAGGGTTAAAGTATGAGTTTGCCAACCAAAAAATTAAAGGGTGACCTCTGGAGTGCCGCAAGGATCCTATATTGCCCCAATTCTCTTCCTTCTTTTCATTAATGATGACACTTCATGCTCACTACAACTTTCTAAACTTCTCCTCTATGCTGATTTTTTACTGAATTTTTTAATACCACTGATCAGATCATGCAAACAATAAGCTTCAATCAGATCTTGATCACTTTGTTTCCTGGTGTTTTCTAAATGGTCTTAATATCAATGTGTCTAAATGCAAATCTACCAGTTTTCATAAATCTCAAAACACAATCTTGATCATTTACTTTATTAACAATATTGCATGTCAAAGCATGGTCATAATTCTTGATCTGGGAGTAAAGTTTTGACCTACAATCAGCAAATTGACCATCATAGCCAGAGGACTTAGATTGCTGGGATTTGTCAAGAGGAATGAAATTTGTCAAAGTAAATTTCTGAACTGTTTGCTTTTTAAGCATCATTTTCCTTCCACAGGCCTACCCTAGAGAAAAGAAACCCTAGAAAAAGAAAGGAAGCCCTAGAGAACAGAGAAGGAAAATTTCCATAGCCAGACTATATACATCAACAGACTTACTCACAACTACAATGGCTTTTTCTCAGAATGTGATATATTTGTTTTCTCTGCAGCAAGCTTTAAAAGAAGAATAAAATTTAATTTTTAACCAGAACTGTAATGGATTCTCTTAGCAATAATTGTTCTAATTTTGTAACCAAATACTCCTTCATTTTATGAATTAATTGACTGTGGGTATATTTATGTTTGTCTATACTTTTTGTTTTATTTGATTACCAATCAAGTGATCAAATAAATAATTAGTCTTTAGTATTTTTGTTTGTATAGTTACATGATGTTTTTAAATGGTAATTATGAAGCTTAGTATGTCAAAGAATTAAAATAAATAAATAATTATAATTGCATTATGATGCAATTTCTTTTGTTATATAATTATACTCTGAACTTCAAAAAATTGAAATACATAATGTAGTAATGACAATTTTTCCGGACACACTAAACTAATTAGTATTATTAAAACAAAATGGCATCTGTCATATAAGATGTCTTGGGGCAAAAACAATTGCATCTATCAACTATTAAGCATGGAGAAAGTTTAGGAATGGTTCTTCATTTTGGGATATGGTATGGGCCAATTGCACAGAACAAAAGAATAATGAACATAAGAAATAATGGATAAATTTCTATATAGAGATGCAAGATGTGCATACAAACTATATATGTAATTTGTATCAATAATACAAATATTTCATAGCAATAATATCCTAAAACATTGCTTGAAACCAGTAAAAATCAACTACCTAATCCAGTCCATGTAAAAGATGTGCCAAGTGTTTGAGGTAAAAGTGAAATTGTTGGTACCTAGTTAATAAATTGATTGAAAGTTCTTTAGATATAATTGTTGCTAGTATCTTGTACGAACTCAAATTTATTATTATATAATACAAAATATATTATTAAATTAAAGGTTGTTTAGATGTGAAATTTTATATAGGTATGTAAAATTGAACCTACAATTTTTTTGTCACTATAATGTTGTCCAAAAATGTATGGAATGATTATTACAAAAGCTTAAGCTTTAAAGCTCAATTATTACTTCCATCTCTTGACTTCAGTAATTTCATTTAGTTTGCTTCCAACTTGTGAGTTTTTATACAGTAACTTAAAATTAACTTTTCGTTATTATCCATATTATTTAAATCAACTACCAAATTCTTCAAATTCAAGTCTGGAATATTGTATAATCTGCCAAGGCGATTCTAATTGGAATTTTAAGATTTTACTATATCCAGCTTTAAATTTATTAAATGGCTTTCACCCCTTTCCCTTAGTCATGATAATCTTACATTTAATTGTAATATGCCTTTGTTGACAAGTGATTCCAAAACAAGTGTATTGCAGTTTGAATTTTCCAATCAGATTATTTATGGATCTGTCTATCATAATTCGTGTAATTAAAGGTAAGTGTTTTATTTTTATAATTATGTAATTAGAAATTAAATATAAATAAATCAAAGACATGACATACAATATAGCTTCTTGGAATGCATACAAAAACATCACAGTAATCTAACCAGCGCTGTGTTAAGGAATCCTGTCTTAAGGAAGATTAAATATTTCAACAATAATATAAATTAGATTTCCTACCTCTTGGTTTTCGACCATTTGGAAAGCCAAGCAATGGATCAAATGTTGGTTCCTCTCGGGGATCAGGAGAGATTTCAGGATGGAAATAAACGTCAATCCCGTTTTGCGGGACGTGTCCCATAAAGTTTCCCATACTAAGTACGTCCTTTTGTTCACCAAAAGCTTAGCTTACTAAATGGTAGAAAAGAAAATTAAGATATTAATTCAATATCAGCTGGATGAAAATATAGGGTTAGGTTATATAACATTTGACAAATGACGTATATAAGAACCCGGGATTAAGCTAGTTTCTCACGGCATGTTTCTCTGCGAGTCTTGTCGCGCCAACAAGTCGCATCATGTTTTTGGGTTCTCACACTAGTAAGTCAAAATATGTTATTATATTATAGTTATAAACCAGGAACTTTTCAAATTCAAATAGTTTACTGATTTTTTGTTTTATGTCAAGTCGAACTTAAAATCTAATAGACTAAAAAAGATACACATATACAGGGTGTCTCTGAGGGGTCTGTACAAAGTTCTATCAGATGCAGTACAAGTGAAAATAAGTCGATATAAGCTACCTGGCCGAAGTCCAGAATTTGATAAAAATCAAATTATGTTAATTTGTATTATCCTGAGCAACACAGCCACTTCCCTCTTCTTGATAATATTCAGCATCCAGCGTTGCTTATTGCTCTTTTCAAATTTCACTTTTTTTTTAATTTGGGATAAGAAATTAAAATTTATTATCGGTTTAGGTGTATGTTTTAGCAAGGCGCCATAAGCGGGCATTAGAATACAGTTAAATTGCTACAACTTTTTTGAGCCACGGTGTATGTCACTTTTTGGTGAAAAAATCTTTGCTTCCACATGTTTTAGAATGCATTTCTTGTAGATTGTAGACGTCACTAAAATCAACAGTTTTCGAGAAAAACGCATCTAAATATGATGCAAATTGTAAGGTTTATTACAGCATGTAAATTAGAGTAAGTCGAAAGCTGTTATTAATTTTGTTCTTTATTTTTTAAAGATTTTTGCAAAAAGCTGTAAACTCTTAAATAATAGTACAAACAAATTAGAGAATAGAAGTATATAATTTTAAAATAGTTAATTTATTTAGAACTGCTTCAAAACAGATTCAATATGACCACCACCTACATGCATGCAAAGATTAATCCTATGAAAATTAATCTATACTTTTTACAGAATTTCTTCATTATTTCTAATATGATTTAACTCATCGCCACAGATCTTTATTATTAACAAGTATTGAATAAATCATTTGCTTTAAGGTGCCTGAGAAGAAATACTCCATCGGTGTAATATCAGGAGAGCATGGCGGCCAATTTACTGGAGTGTCGTTACCCCTACCAATTTTAAAGAGATTAATTATAGAGAACAAAGAATAAAATATGTTCAAATGTGGCTTTTCCTATGGTAAACATTACTTAATGGCTAAACTTTGCTGCGTATTTTACTACGTCAAGGCTTATGATTGTCTTTGCCGCACCTGGATACAGCTTAACTTATTTGTTTTATAAAATATACTGACACAAAAGGGCAAACCCTATGGTACTTAAGTAACAAGAGTAGCGCAAGTGCTACGAAGGTATCTGTGGACATTTCTCTTCTTTATGTGTATTGGCGTATTGGCAAGAGTGGAACTAGTGCTTTCTGGATAATGTCTCCGCGGTGTCCGTCCAGAAACGCTTCAATTGCCAAACGTTCGATGATCCATCAACATCTGAATATGCCAGTCAAATCAAACATGCAATATCGGTTCCAAATTCTTGCAAGGCCTTTGATTTGTGATAAGACCGTTTGTTTTTGCAGTTGTGTCAAACGGATGTTGATAAATGTTCCATGAAGTAGTATAAATAAATTAAGACGATTTCAATAGCGCATCTGCCCAACGGATTTCGTATTGGCACAAACCTCGTTCTTGTGGTACAGTGATGAAGGTCTACAGGGCAGATCATCAAAAATTTTGACGTTCAATGTTGCGATTTTGTTGAACTTCCTGGATCCTGTGCTCCAACAATGAAAGAGAATTCCTTCTTGTTTTCTAAATTCTTTTCTTCCAACTTGTCATAATTCTCTCTTAGTATAGCACACTTTGCGTTCAGCTTTGCAGAATTTTCTTGCAACTTCACTTCCGGGTTAGGCGATAGCAATAGCCGTCGGCGTTGCCATTACTGTTACAATGCTATGGTACTAAAAACAACATTATAATTTGGAGCTATGATGAGCTATTTGCTTTCCTTATGACCGTGCTTACTACTTTATTTATAAGTGCTATTATTTAATTTGTTGCATAATTGGATCATAATCATTCAAATCTATTTACCCACATCGGTCGTTCATAAAGTTAAAGAGGAGCTTCGGTTCGGTAAACACATCTGTTCAAAAATTTACCTTTTTTATTTATTTTAAAATTAACCAACAATAAATAATATAGATTGTGGGGGGTGGAAGCAATAATTATGGAGAATTAATAATTTTGTGGTATAAAATGAGGGAAAAACTAACGTACCATATATTGATGGTTCCTTTCGGTTATATGCAGTTGTGCTGCCCGTCACTCCCGTTATTGACCGGTATTCTCGCGATACTTTTGGTAAAGTTTTACGGGATGGATTATTGAGATTAAGTATACAAAATACGCAAAAATGCTCTGGTCATACGCGAAGTCGTTCCTTTTTGTAGTACTTCTCCACACTCCCACTTCTTATTACTCGTTCATTTTGGGAATGAGGAATTTTAGTAAGCAGACATACTTTAAAATATAGGGGTTATTTAAAATTTACTTAAAAAATTAAGATCAATAAGAATATTAAAATAATTAATTTAAATAATGTTAATGCCATTACTAAACATGGATATTAAATCTGTCGAAAAATTTATAACGTTAAATCAATACGACTTTTCAATAAATTAAGTTAATCATAAAATAATAAACCATCCTAAGTATTATTAAGGCATTTTTTATTCGCTTATCAATTTTCTCTAGTTTGTCGAGTTGAAATTGGTGGGTATTAACTTTGGAGCGTACGAATCAGTTCTGGAACAAAGGATAATAAGGCATACTTACGTTGTAATAACTGCTATAAATTGTCATGTTTGGGTGATGTTAATCTGATACAAAAATGAACTTTCGAGCTATACTTCTTGGTTTGCTCCTCACGAAGAACTTAAATGGATTATTATTGCATTTCTTAAATTATTTTAATGGCAAAAATAGCTTTGTTACAGCTTTTGGTTGCGACAAAAAAGGTAAACGATTTAACTGAGTGAGGTTATTATAATAAATAATAACATCTGTCAATACTCCTCTTATCATTAGAGCTGGTGTACTTATCAAAGGTTTTATCATCTAGAGGAATATTACACAAGTGTTTTACAAGAAGTGAAAATTTTTTGGAAGGTCATATAATTTTTCCAAACCATTGGTTTGTCATTGACCTTAACTGTGCAGATTCTCTACAAATTTTACATCAGGTATGTATACAAGGTCAGAGGAGCTATTTAGAGAGTCTTTTAATCTCGATAGGTATAATAATATGTTTTTGAAAGTGGTAGACTTTGGTAAAGTAATAAATTTTTATGTTCGTACCTTAAGTATCTTCAAGCGTTGTCCAGTGCACAACCAGAACTATTCTATAGGCTTATATGCTTGAGGTATGTGTTCCGGTCATATGTGAAGTGCTTTAGATCTTACATTGTCCCGACAGTAGGTATCTCCAGATGTTGGAAATATCAATACAATGCTGGATGAATATTCCTTGGTTTTGCATGATATAAGTTGCTTTTAGCTGTGTTCTTTTGTTCTAACTTCCAGTGTGTAGTTAATATATGAGGCTCCACATTCGGAGGAGATTTGGAATATGCAGTTCTTGGTTTCTAGTAGACATGCTGGTTTAGTATTCGATATTAAACCCCTAATAGTTGCCTTTAAGGTGAAGGGTGTCTCGATGTGGAATTTTCCGGCAATTCTCCTCATTTTCATCGAAGTTTTCTTGATGTCTAGAATCGTTAAAAATCCTGTAGGATTCTCAAGTTGCTATGTCTTTCCATGTTCTGATGTACGTCTTTGCAATGGCGGCTCCTTCTTAGGGTCAATTGGTCAATGACCCCCCTAAAATAATCTCATAAATATACCAATTTTATTAAAAATATCTTTTATCTAAAACTTCACTGTAAATTATAAAATTCTCTAAGTCTGCATTGGCAAAACAAATATAATAGCAAAACAAATAAATATATTACTAACGTCGCGCCTCGCGCTCATCACATAAGCCCGTGGCTGGGCCGTATTTTAAATTGTCCCTATACAGTTCTTATGGCTTATGGAGAAATGCATGTAAAATAGAACAAAGAGGACAGATTCGCATTTCGTGAGCGGGAGTGAGAGTCACCTTTCAGTCCTATATCGCTAACGTAGTCGACGGCCCGACTGGATGAATGTTTTGTTTTAGTTAGTTACTGTACTTTAAACAAAGTAATCGCCTGTGTAAAATTTTGCGAAGTTTTCGAAATTGCATTGCGCGGTCATGACGAAAGTAACAGCTCCAATAATCCTGGAATTTTTCTGGGCCTTATCGATTTTATTTCTGAACTGGATTTAATGTTTAAGGAATATATTGAAAAATGTACAGTATTTAAAGCAACATCAAAAACAATTATAGAGCAGAGAACAGAACGATATTTTAGAATCAATGTTAGCCATTGTACATACTCATATAATTAAGGAGATTGGCCAGACAAATTTTGTGGCAATTCAAGTAGATGAGACCACAGACAGCTCCAATAAAACGCAGATGATTGTCATATTACGATATGTATTAACTGGTATTGTACATGAAAGATTTTGGAAATTTGTTAACCCACCAGGTACCACAGTATAACATTTAACTAATGTAATATTGGAAGAACTTCAATTATTAAAAATTAATGAAGCACCTGAAAAATTGATTGCCCAAAGTTACGATGGTGCATCAGTCATGAGCGGTAAACTGGGAGGAGTACAAACAAAAATTAAAGAAATATACCCAAATGCACACTTTATTCACTGCTATGCCCATCAACTTAATCTTATCCTGCAAAAAGCGGCGAGTCAACATAAACGTATAAAAATATTTTTTGCAAATTTACACGCATTTTCGTCCTTTTTCGACCGATCTCCAAAACGTACGATGGTTCTGGATAGAGTGGTTAAAGTAAGGCTACCTAAAGCTGCACCCACTCGATGGGCTTTCAATACAAAATGTGTTGAAATTGTATACACTTATAAAGATGATTTAAAATCTTGCTTAGAGGAAATTATTGATGAGGAGCAAGATGGTAACAATATAAATCAAGCAACTGGTTTAAAAAGACATTTGGAAGATGAGCTTTTTTTATTTTGGTTAAATTTTTTCCATAAAATAATGCCCCATGTTGATATATTGTTTAAACAATTACAAATTCGAGATATTGATGTCAGATCTATTAAAAATTATATACTGTCTTTTAACAACAATATCCAAATAATTAGAAATACTGGAATCAGAAGAACCAAGCACATGAACAGCAAAAAAAAAGAAAAAGTACTACAGCTACAGAGGATCTAAAGCAACGAACTACACTGGAAATTTGTGATATTATTATATCTGAAATAAATCACAGGTTTGATTTCAATAATCATCTCATGATTTTACAGTTATTCTACATAGAGAAATTTGAAGCATACACTACCAACTTTCCGCAAAATATTTTAAATACAGTCAAGGATCATTATCCCACAGTAAATATTTCCAAATTAAAATCGGAACTTGAAGTCATATATTGTCGTGAGGATTTTCGCAATAGTGCCGGTGCAGTAGCCATACTTCAGCTTTTTATTAACATGAATTTATCTGAAACATTTTCTGAAGCAGTGAAATTATTAAATATATTGTGCACATTCCCTATGACAACCGTGGAAAGTGAGAGATGTTTTTCTACTTTAAAAAGAGTAAAAACATTCCTGCGTAATACGATAAGACAATCTAGACTTAGTGCCTTGTCTATGTTGAGCATCGAGAAAACAATCTTTCAAATACTTTAAAAAATCAATAGCTTGATTTGTTTTTTTTTATTAGAGTAAACTATAAGTTTTCAAACCAAAATGACCCCCCTGAAGATTGACCCATGAGCCGCCACTGCGTCTTTGGTGATGTTTTCTATTTTCAGGTAGAGGCTAGCTGCATATTGTGGCTGCCCTCTTATACAGAGTTTTAATGGTTCCTACCTTTATTGAACCAGAATGATTGGAGTTGTGGTATAGGTATTGCCCTGTGTGTATTAATTTACAATATACTTATATGACTGTTCTTTACAAGAACATCTAAGAAGGGCAATGCTTTACTCAGTTTCCTTCTCCATCATTGATATTTGGCCTAATTTTATTGATGTTTTCCAGAAAGTTTGCTAGCTCTGTGTCACCTGTTTATCCCAAATAATAAATGTATCATCGAATTAAATCATAAATGATTTTGAAGCCACACCTTGGGTTTATATATTAGCTGTTCTTATAGCGCGCTTCTCGAACCACTCCATATATATGTTGGCTACCAGTGGAGATGACGCAAGCCCCTTGGAAGTCCTTTATCGTGGGCGTAGAACCTATCTTAATTATAAAGCTACTTATGAAACTTTAAGAAAATTAACGCAGTTAAATTTTACTCAAGTTTTCTGAGTATTTATTTAAAATATTATTTTAGGCAAATAAATCAAAATTGTTTGCCTTTCCATACCAATGGCTACTCTCGTACGATGCAGGTGTTATTCAACCAAAAATCGCTTTTTTAAATTTATCCATTCTGATCAATAGCGACTTTACATTGTCGAGGAGAGAAAAGAATGGATCGTTTACTTTCAAAAAAATTTATAAGAAGACTCCAAACCAACGGCACTTTGAAGTCGAAGACATTGGAAGTTGGACACCCGAAACAGGCTTTCAGAAAAGTCAAAGGAAAGATTTAGGATTGTTTGAAAATAGACAAAACATGGGAATTGTTATAAGAGCTTGTATGGTAGTTACGAACAATGATACATTAAGACATCTAACTGATAAAAGGTAAATAAACTCAATGTATATTTATATGATCGTTTCTGGATGTAGGTTTTGTTGAACAGTTATTAATCAGTGACATTTTCTTCACCTGCCGAACTCGAACTCTTTTATGTTTATTTGAAAGCTTACTCAAATGCTTTCTCTTTATGTTTCTTATACTGGAGATCTTTCGTTAAAAAACCCCTGAGATCAGGACTCACACA
The DNA here is from genome assembly GCF_022605725.1 of Anthonomus grandis grandis. Lineage (NCBI taxonomy): Eukaryota > Metazoa > Arthropoda > Insecta > Coleoptera > Curculionidae > Anthonomus > Anthonomus grandis. The sequence goes on from NC_065555.1 coordinate 11,255,692, forward strand.
TATAAAGATAAAGCAAGAAGCGAATTCGAAATTTAAGTACCCTTTTGCTAAAACAGATAGAACAAACAAAATTAGTTGAAAAAATCTTTGACATTAAAATAAAAATATACAGAGTGTCGTAAAAAAGTATGACGGGAAATTTTTCTGCTTAAATGGAATTCTTCTATACTTTTACATTTTCGTATTTCTCGGAAAAACTCTCGATATGTTTTCCCTTCTTAGAACATTGAAAGACTAGAATCAGCTTGCTTGCTTGTTCTGGGTTATTGGCTTCTGCTTCCAGTCGGTGCAATTAGCCAGCTCATTCGGGTGATTCTGGAAAAGCCGTCGGGTATGTACCCTGTTCCTCGAATCGAAGATTTCACAATAATTAATTAAGACTTTCACACTGGTAAATTTATACATTTGTACGTTCCCCACGATGCGTTAATGGCAGGGGTAGAAAAGGGTCTGGGAAAGGGATACGAGGAATCGGAAAGGACAAAGAACTACCATGTATTGACTGGGCGAAGGATGGCGCGTGACTAGAATTAGACACAAATTTGTTTTAATTTGACATGTACTCAGGGCAAGGAGACTAGAAGTAAGGATGTGAGGAAACTAAACGTGTGTTCATAAAAATGAACGGAAACTAGTTTTAGAAAGTTGCCACATCGACGCTGACAAGGTCAGAAGTCTCACCCTGATTGGCTGAACCTATCTTTTCATAATGTTATTGTTATATACACCAATGACAATAAGGCAACTGGAAATAATTGTAAATATAAAATTTGGCATTGTATTATTTATTACAAAGATTTTTTACTACATTAAAGTGACGTCGGGAATAAAAATTCACAAAAGATATATTTTTTTAAATTTTGGTAGGAACTACCAGGAAAATTGAATTACGTATTATCTTTTGAAAATGGAAAATTAATATTTTTATTCTTGAGAGTTGTCGAGAAATTTAACTGAAGCTTCAGGGAAGTGTGGACACAGAAATCAATCAAAAAAAATCAATGAAAAGCAAAATAATTTACATGATGTAATTTGATTTTATTAACGCGTCACATTTATTCTTTGAAAGAATTTCAATCCAACACTGTTTCATAAATATATAGATATGAAATATTGATAGGAAAATTATTATTTTATTATTAAAATTATTCATATAAGAATTATATAAATTTCTTTAAATAATCATTTTCGAAACACAAAGAATGTTGAGTAAAATGTGTAAATTATATAAAACGCAGACATTAAGTTACTTTAAATAATTACAAATACACAATTATTTTACTTAGGCACTAATTTTGATTTGACACTTATTTAATATATTACATTTTTCTCTCTGAAACTAATTTCGCATTCTTTCATTATTGTTTTTTTTTGTCGTTGGTTATTGCGACCATTAAAAGATTTAGCCAAAAAATTAAAGCTTATCTTCTGGTGCTCTTCGATCGTTGAAATACTGACTTCTTTGGAATCGTCTTAGTAACCAACGATTGGCAAGTCTGTGAGTTTATTCAATTTTTGCATTGCCTTCCCCAAATATCAGAAGGAACATTTTGCTTCCAACGACATCTGAAAATGTTGACTAATGTGGAAAATAATTGTACAACCCATGCGCTTGGTCGGGTGAGTTATTTTTTTACAATATTATTAAATGGATGAGATACAATTTGCACAATTCTTTACATTCCCTATACAAAATCCATTGGCGTGCTGCATACATCGTATTTATAATATTTCATTCTATTCTGAGCTCGAAACGTCGGATAATGGTCGACAATTTCATCTCCGGAATCTGTATCGCTGTTTTGATTTACATCAACATTTGTTTCTTCTTCCTCATCTGTTTCTGAGTCAGTATCGACTCAGCTTGTATTAAATCTTGTCAAAACTTTCCAACCACTCGTTGTTAATTTTTCCTATAGCACTTAATTTCCTTTGTGTTTATCAATGTTCTCAAAAGTTCGGGGCTACTACTAACGTTGTTATCCTGTGGTGGTTTAACCAAAGAGTAACAATACAATAATCGGAAAAGATTGTCAAACATTGTTATACCTTAACCATTTGTTTTGGAAAAAGTGCATTTTTTGATGAATTGAATTGACAATTTTACGAGAAAATGCACAATTTTATAGACTATATCTTATTTAATGTACTGTACATCTTTATATCTGTTCGATAGAATGGCAAATTCTGAAATATAAACTGTCCTTACTTCCAAAGCATCCTGATTTAGTCGTACCATTATCAAATAATGAAAATCAGATTGGACGTAGAAATGTTGAACGAAATCCAAAGTTGTTTTAAGGTAACCAGTAGGTCATAGAAAGTACTTCGGGTGACTGGGAAGTTTTTCCTTTGCAAATGACTTTTCAAGTTTGCAAGAATTATTTATTAAAGGAATTCCTTTATAATCTAATATATAACCAATTTATTTTAATTTATCATAATCTATTATTAATAAATATTTAATTATCATGTGAACGACGTCACTGGTAAAGATCCTTGTGTTGGTGGCATCAATAATGCGATCGAGCGGCGACGTTGCTATGTTGTTGTTTCTTTTTCTAATATGCCTAATCTAAATTCATTTAAGTTATTGAATATTGAATTTCAATATTGTCTTCTTCATAGAGTTTTCATGAGATGCTTCATATTTTATTAAAGAGGAGGAAGGAAGTAACATATTTTTATGATATAAAGTGTTTTTTTGCCATTTATACATACTTAAGCATTTGATATCATTGCAAGCAAACAAAATGCCCCAAGCCTTTCAAGCTTTCCTTATTTTGGGTATATTGTCTTATTAAGACTCTACAGTACACCATCGATCAATTCTTCTATTCTATGTCTCATCAATTCCGTACATTTTCATTTGTGTGAGGAAAAACATTCCTAATTACATTACGGATGCGATCTTTGAGGATATCCAGCATGTGTGGCTTATCTCTGTACACTTTTTTTGACATAAGCTTTAAGAAAGTAATCCAATGAATAATACCCACCGGTTTGAGAAAAACTTATCTAGGAATCTTCTAGCAATCATAGCAGAGTGGGAAGACGTGTTAATCAGTTGAAATTATAACGCTTCATTTGACATATCTGGGTTATTTTCATCAGTATATACAGTCTACTAAAAAATCATGATAACGCTATCCCATCAAAGTTCTTTCAAAGAAGCATGGTCTTATTACTCTGTTATTAATAATTTCTGATACGTTGATCTTTGCATAATGCTGAAAATGATTTTCTTTAAACCAGTGTAAGTTCTCAGGTGCCTAGTACCAATAAATGCCTATTTCCTTTTCTATTCAACTAAAAAGTTGCCTCGTCTGAAAAGCATATTACTTGTCTATAGTTATCAGTTCTTTCGGTCATGTATCTGAAAAATGTTGTTTCGGCGATCTAAATCAGCTTCTAGTAGTTCTTAAAGTAATTGAATTTTATAGGGAGGCAACTTTTTCTTCTTTAGAAATTTTGTTATAGTCGCTCTATGGAGCAGGTGTTATCCCAAGAAAGTTAAGTACTTAAGAGGTTTAAATAAATCCAGTTTTTACGAACTCCAGTCCATTAGGAACGCCAGTCCTTCCTGATCTGCAAAAATCCTTCAGTTTCAGTTTGTTTCCACTTCTAGCCTCAATTCTACTGACTGTAGACTGACTTAGAAGTTTTCTGTTCTTATTCAAGCACTCTACTAGGTATTACAAAAACTATTATTAGGCACCCAAGTAATGACTTTAGTATTTTATTTTCCGTGCAAGAGAGTTCATATGTACGAGGAAGATTTTGGTATTCACGACTTGTATGCTTAGAAAAACTATTTTGAATTTTTATACTTTTATAGAAGGAATGCAAGAGTTCTAATGCAGAAGACATGACATTGTAAGTCATAATGATATTGAATTTAGATGTCAAATGGCAAGTTGTATCAACCTCAGTTAGTCAAATAAGAACGGATGAACATTTCAGCAAATTAAACAAGTCAACTAAAAAGACAATGAAGTCTTGCGGAAATCAACCAACATCTGCTAAACGGCAACCTCTACCATCAATGCATTTAAAGGGTTTTAGTTTTCATTAGAAACTATAAGGGAAGGAGCCTCATTGAAAATATCTGGAGGTCATAGATCATCTTTTAAATTTATTGAAGGACTGCCTCTGACTTCACTGTTGGCTTGAGATCCGCAACGATACTATAACGCTCGATGGAGAAATCCAAAAACCGAAATTCGAAAAAATCGATGAACATGATGCACAATGTTGTGATGTTCAAAAAATTGATATGTCGAAAAGGAAAAATACAAAACGGAAAACATAGATTGCAGTTTCCAGAAGTTTCTTCCCATTCAAGAATGCATTTTATGCCACCTTTCGTCTGTTTGAAGCTTTCGAAAGTACAAATTTCTAGTTTTCTCACCAGAGCCAAAGATAATTCTTTTTTCGATTCGCTGAGCCTCAGTTAAACTTAAAAAAGTTGAAACTTGAAAAGTTGAGGACAAGTATAGGCCATTAAACACAAAATTTATATGTTAGGAATTTTCCGAAGAATCCGATTAAAAAATAAAATCGACGTGTCCGAGGATTTAAAAAAAAAACGTTTTCGTCCTTATCTCGTTTTTCTTTGTCTAAACTGATTAATACTAATTTAGGAATTTAAATTATTAATGGATACTATTTAGTTGAAAATATAATATAACATGCTAATGCCTTCTTTTTAGAAATAAGCATATAGACAGTATTTCAAAAGTTAGTTACGTCCTGATTTTAACTATGGCACCTATATTTAATGTGACCCTAAATATGTCCATATGTAATACATGGGGCTATAAAGATAACGCTTCTAATTGGAATGGTATGATGGGAAAAATTTTGAGAAATGAAGCTGATATTGCAGGTAATTTTGCAGTTCTTTTAAATATTATTAATTTTTCTTACATATATTTATAGGAACAGTTTTGTTTTTTAAAAAAGAAAAAATTCCTATAATTGACTACGTTGCTTCGCTTTCACCAACAGTATCTAAGTTTGTATTTCGCCAACCAAAACTTTCATATGTTACTAACGTGTATACTTTACCATTTGATAACAAAGTTTGGATTTGCAGTATATTTCTCGTTATTATTATGATGGGGTCACTTTACGGGTTTACGATGTGGGAAAATCTAAAAGCAGCAAAGGTTAGTAAATCTTTGTCATAAATAAGAGGCATTGCATTAATCAAGACATTGATACTTTATCCTGAATAACCTTTATTATTTATAGGAAGCTGGAACTGTTGAAAATAACATTGACGTATTTATTGTCACATTTGGTGCAATCTGTCAACAAGGAGCACCTTTTTTACCCAACAGGTTGGTTTATTAATATATATTTTATTGACTGTTTTTATATGTATATACAGGGTGTTTTTTTAATATTGCGACAAATTCAGGGGCCTGTTCCTTGGACGAAATCAAGCAAAAAAACTTCCCATGGACGTATCTCCTAAACGTCTAAGATTTATCGAAAAAACTAACTTTTTTCGATAAATTTGATTCCCCTGTATGTTTTTGACATTTATAGCGTTTATTCTATACACAATTTAAATGTTTGTATCCGCCATTGGCGTTCATGCGAACTTTAAGCTGAATATTTTTTTAAGAGAAAAGGTACGCCACTGGTTTTTCCTGTAATAAAAAATATTTTTCAATTTTTTAGAGCATATCTTAGACATTTTTCGCTCAATACACAGTTTCGCATAAAGAAATTAAAAGTATAATTTTCATTATTGTTAATATTTTATTGCATTTTTTACGGAACTGGACATTTATAACTTAGGAATGAAGGATTTTCGCTCCTCCATTCTTGTCTTAAAGTACTTTAGCTTTTGTGTGATGAAATAAAATACGCAATTTTTTATTAATCATTTATTTAATAAATACTTAACAATATTACAAAAGTTTGCAAAGTGGCCACCTTGAACATTAATACAAGACAAGAACATTAATTAAGACTCGTTAGAAAATTCCTGAGGTCTGCTTATTTATTTTAATAAGATTTACTTTTTTTAAGACGCTATAAGCAATTCTGCAATTCCTCTTTTAATTGGAGTTCTATAAACGAAATGTTTAAGGTGGCCAGCAAAAACAGAAAAAAATCAAGCGGATTTAAGTCGGGAGACCGTGGGGGCCAAGTTTGGGTACCTTCCCGACGATTTGGATATGTAATGTCTAAATATTGCCGAGCATTAGCTAAAAGAACATTAGTTGTCTTAGCTGAATAGAATTTTCTTTAAGAAGTGCTGACAAATTTATTTTTAATAAATGCACGATATACACTTCTCTAGTAAAACTTTCCAATAAAAAAATGGGTCAATCAGAAAGTTTTCAATAATTCCAACCCAAGTATTAATTAAAAACTGGTGTTGATGATGTCTTTCCTATGCGGCTTGTGGGTTCTCATCACTCCAAAGGTGATTGTTATAAAACTTTATGATTGTATTCCTGGAGAAATTTGCCTTATCAGTGAAAAGTTCTTTCTGAAAAACTGTGCATCTTGACTTATGCGTTCTTGCATCCAACGTCACAATGCCACACTTTTCGGAAAATCGCCCGGCAACAGTACCTACACACGCTGAATATGATAGGAGAAAAAAATTTTAACTAAAAACTAAAAGATTTCTTCTAAGGATATTCGAAACTGTAAAATGGCTAATTTGTAACGTCTGAGCAATCTCTCTAGTGGTAGGGCTTTCCTCGATGTCATTGAGAATCAATTCTTCCATTTGAGGATTAAAGCAGAAGATTTAGGCATCAGTGAAATGGCAATATTTCAATGGAAAATATTCCATTTTAGATGATCAGATAGGCATTTATTAGAACGTTTTACTGCAAAAACTTTTCAAAAAAATCCCGAAAATCGAGTTATAAAAATAATACTTGATAAGCAGATTTAGGTGTTATGGCTATTCACAATAATCGTTTTTATTTTTTTATGCGAAAACCGTGCATCGGAAATAAAATTACCAAGAAACCAGATATGCTCTAAAGGAAATAAAGAATTCATAAGTATTTTTTAATACAAGAAAAACCAGTGGCGTACCCTTTTCTTAAATAAAAATGTTCAGTTTAAAGCCCGCATGAACCAATAGCGAATATGAGAAAAATTGTTTGATGTTTGGAAACTGCGTACCAATTCTCAGAAAATTATCTTATTGAGTATAATATCTAGGACATATGTTCATAGAAACTTTTTTGCTTGATTTAGTCCAAGAAACATGCCCCTGAATTTTGTCGCAGTATAAAAATCACCACAAATATTTTATTGATACTATGTTAACTTGGTATATTTATGCTAAAAATACATATTCCTGTCTTTTAGGATTCCGGGCAGAATAGCAACTTTGGTTCTTTTGATATCGTTGACGTTTTTGTACGTGGCATTTTCGGCAAATATAGTTTCTTTGTTTCAAACGCCTTCAAAAAGTATCCAAACCCTTGAAGACCTTTTAAATTCAAGACTTTCACTTGGCGTCGAAGACAGAGCTTTTAATAGACACTATTTTAAGGTATACATTTAAAAGGATTTTATTAATTAGAAATTTCATTCTAAAATATAATATTTATAAGTAAACCAGTCCGGCAAACTCAGCTCTAGGGTCGGAAATCAATGTACTTATTGACGTGCAATAATTTTTCTCATACTCCTCCTCTACTATATAGTACTTGACCTAAATTGAGACCTACGACGTATTACATTTCCCCTCTCAAAGACAATTATGGAAAATCAGGTAAACAGTGAATCATCGTTTCCCTTCAAACTAATGATTTACCTACCTATCAATTACTGTTGCGTGTCAATGCAAAAAGCACTAACGGTTCGAAGAACAGATCAGTAAGCCTTAAAATACTTTTTTGCTAAATATAACCACCCTTTTATTAATTTATTAATTAGACTACTCAGCCTTCGCTTAAACGCAGTCCAGATCTACATACAGACCTTCCCGAAATCTAAGAGTGGGCTATCTTTAACGTACAACCGAGTAAATTGTTATTAAATTAGTGTCCTAAGAATTAGAATTCATAACAATACTTTCTAATATTCCTAAGTAGCGTATTCTAACCAAATTTTTGATTTCTTGTCAACTTTGCGTTTTTTCAGCAATTATATGAGGCGTCCGGTTTCAAAAGCCTCTAGATCCAAGATAAGCAGTTTTAAAGAAAATGTAAAAAACCTGTAGTATCAAAACTATTTAAAATACATTTATAAAATTTATTATATGTAAAAATAGGACCCTTCTAATAAGGTTTTTTGACAAAAAACATATTTTTAGGTGTAACTAGAGAAACAATTTGATAAAAAAGTTTGGATGTAACGAGTTTTGTTAACAAACAGTGGATTTATGAAAAGTTATGTTATGAAAACCCGAAAGTGATAAACGATCCGTATAGTTTATGAAATAATGCAAAATATTTTGAAAGTGTAACCTACAAAGTTATATATTCATTAATGTACAAAATAAAATTAAATTCTCCTAAGCCCATCGTCTTCTTCAATATTATAGATGACATCTTCAGTATTCGCATTGCCTTCCTGTTCTATCGCCATATTATTGTCAATAATATTCTTGTAGATCTTGTAGAAAGTCAAATCTTCGTTTGGTGTATATCTCCACTCCAATCCAAAATGTTTTTTCAAAAGAGCATCAACATCTTTAATTTTAGCTTCTTTAATAGAATGAACTTTTGGCAACGGCTCAGGCTTTATTAAAGTAAGGCTTTTCCCTTTTTTTAGCCATGATTTATAGGTACCAAGATCCGATCTAAAGTTTACTTCTCCTTTAATAACAATACTTTTACCTGTTTGTTGGTTTTGTTTCTTTATAGATATTCTCTTTGCAGTTGAAAATTGGAAACGCCATTGATTAGGTGGGTTAATACAGACCTCAATTGCTCTTTTCCAGTCAAAGATATCAAAATCTTTTTCAAGATCAAGTACGGTCACACCATCAGATAATATTTCTCGATATTCTCGTGGATGAAGGATAACTTCCTTCTTTTTAACTTTTTTTTCAGCTCTTCCAAAGACTCTATCAGGTGGCAAAAACGAATGTCCTACAATGGGAAATATTACGTGAATCTCTTGAACTGAAGATTCTGTAAAGTAAAGCCAATGCATAAGCATGCCAATCATTATGGAGTTTTCATTTTACCCAGCAAAACCGCAAAACAAATCGCAAAATAGCTTAATCCACTTAGTTTCTGCCAGATTAAGTGTGGACAATTTGTGATTAACCATTGAAACTATTTTATGGTAAAGTTATACCAATAAAATTGTCTTGAATAATAGGCTGACTGGTCTGGAACGCGCGGCTGCACCAAGTTTTTTTGACAATCAAAACTAAGTTTAATGGTATTATCTTCTGGCTGTTTAAGAAGCTCCTAAAATGCTTTGGCCTTAAGTTTGTGAACTCGTGATTTGCACATTAATTCTGCCTTGGTTTCAGGATTCGAAGCAGCTGTAATTTGACATTTTAAGCTAATGCATTCAGAACATGCATCTGTAGCTGGGGTTTGAAAGCTTATATTAAAATCTTTTGTAAAAATTTCCCTGAAGTAATCATATTTCACTATTAGATCTTTATTTTCACTACAGTATATTTTCCAAAGTTTCCTAATACTCAGATCACTTGTCATATATTGACGTTCGGACTTATTTCTCGTGTAATGAAACTCTACACAGTTTAATCTTTTAATAAAATTTGTGACCCATTGCTTTTTTTGAACATAATGCCTGCTTTTTCGGTCACCACCCCGATTTTCTTTGGGAGGACAACCATCTGATAACAATTTTTTGCTCAAATTCTGAACTCTAAATCTTAAGATTCCAAGAATTGATAAAAATGCATTGCTTCAAACCGACAGTGTTCCTTTTTTTGTTTTAATAAAATAAGATAAAGAAATTGAATTGCTGCGTGTACCTTTAACTGGACGGCGTCTCTTCGGAACATTTTGGGAAGTATGCTTCAGAATAAAATTGTCCTGTTCAATCTTTGTTTTATTTTGATAAAAGCATGCATGAAATTTCCTAATTTCCTGCATAGTGAGATCAGCACAAGCAAAGGTCTTCTTATGGCTGCATTTTGGTAGACTTGGAAGCGATTTGGGTCTGTATCTACAAAAAAACGTACTTTTATGTACCTAACTAATTACATAAATACATGAGTACTGACCCTGCACTTTTTGCTTGTGTAGATTTCCATTTCGAGGGATCTGCTATTTTTTTTCTACCTTTATTAGGTGTTATAACCATAATAGAATAATTCTCCATAACGCTTTACTCACAGTAAATTAATAATTGTTATAAGTTGTGTTATTAAAAAAAAACGTGGAAAATAACAAAGCGAAAATGAAATCGTTATTGTATTGCAGTCGGATGTTTACTAAACGCGGGCAAACAAAATCAAAACAACTTGCAGAATTAAGACAGTTTTGAAACCGTACGACAATAATATAATATTTTATTATGGGATGTAAGCAGTTTTGATAACGGAATAAATGAAAGGACCTAAAGAGTTTTGAAATAGTATCTACGAAGAAGTGAGAGAGTTCTGCTACTGTGGCCGGAATATTACATACAATTTTTATTGGATTGAAGAAGTTTTAGTGCAGATATTATTTAGAGAAAGATAAAAAGGCAATTATAGATGGCAGCAGGGCTCTTACCTCATTTTTTGTATAAAATGGATTTAGAGAGTTTAGAAACCGGACGCCTCATATTAACTCTGGATGAAATTAACTCTGGTGGAAACCACTTGAAAATACGAGGTTTAAGACCGACTATATTTCCATAGTGCTCCATATAAATGTTTTATTATTAGTTGCATATAGTTAGTGGTAGTTTATAGAATTCCATCAGATTTATATTTTAGTTATCCTTTATTTACTAGGTCGCAGATGATCGAGTCAGAAAATCGCTTTACCAGAAAAAGGTTGCACCACAAGGTAAACCTCCGAACTTTATGTTTATAGAAGATGGCGTTAGAAGAATGAGACAAGGACTGTTTGCTTTTCATATGGAAATTGGATCAGGGTACAAACTTGTTAGTAAGTGTTTCAAACCTGTAGCTGTTAAGCGAGCAATGAACGAAGATATTAACAAAAAACTTTTATTAAAATAAGTTATATTCCGCTACAATGTATGGGTTTTTATTGCCTAACAGTCCAATGTGCGGCTCGGTAAAAAGCACAAAGTTGTAACAAAAACATGGCTTATTTACACTAGACTCCAAAATTAACGCATAATTTAATAAAAATTTATTTATTTACAAATATTTTTTGTATCTGAAACCATGAAGTACATTGACGCTTGATTTTCGATGAACTGGAAACAAACGGATACCTACCAGAAAGATAAAAAAAGTCAATATTGCATCTGCATTCAGAATTTCATGCGGTTTACTTTAGTAGAGTTTCGATATTCCACGTGATTTTAACTTTACATATTGAATTCTTGCAAAATGAATCCGTCGCAACGAGAAATCCGCAATTTGTCAGAAGCTGACTGTGTTAAAGTTGTTATTCTTTACGAAGAAGCTTGCTGAAAGATTTAATGTCAACCAGTCCACGTCTCCAGAGTTTTGAGTCAGTTTGCACAAACTGGTAGCAACATTAGAAGACCAGGCCAGAGTTATAAAAGAGTTGCAACATTTTCTGAAGACCGATTTCTAGGAATTCGTATCTTGAGACAACGGTTTGTAACTAGCACTTCTTTACAAAATGAGTTTCTGAAGCGTTGCAATTTTAGAAAATCTAAGGTAATCTCAGGTATTAGTATCTACATTACTCATCAGAGAGTATAACAGACGAAGACTACAATTCGCTTGTGAACATGTTGGTTGGAAAAGTGAATATTGGGCACAGATTATGTTTAGCGATGAATGCATATATCATTTTTTTTTGACGATAGACATAATAGAGTGCACTAAAGGCCAGGAGAACGATATGCGCAGCTCAATATAATGGTCAGTAATGGTGTGGGGGCGGGATTAATATGGAGGGAGTATAGTTGTATATAGAGAACGGTTTACTGAACATATTACAGACATGTTAGAAGTCAGGTGGTCCCATTTGCCCCCTATGTGGGAGATAATTTCCTGCTTATGCATGATACTTACCATGGCCATCCAGATATGAATCCAATAGAGCACATGTTGGATATCATGGGGAGACGACTTCGACTGTTGCCAAGATTTAATTCGTAAATTAATAATAAACATACAACCTTGCCCAAATTTCTTTCGAAACTGCAGGTTTGAAAGGAATATGGCATCAATACGCCGCGCCGCGCCGTAGACATCAATAGACGGCTCATTTTACTCTAACACGTAACGGATTATCTGGGGTATAAGTGGACCGGTTAAAAAATGAATTCCTTATCGCCGTATTTTTTACTATTTATATTGAGTACCGTTTTGGACGACTGTTTAAAAACATTTTTGGTTCTTAATGTAATATTGACTATTATTTTAAAGGGTACTAATATTTTTTTAAAAGAAATACGTTTTTATACTTAAATAATTTGTTTTAATATTATTATTTATTAGTGTAACCTAATATTTATTATGATTTAATAAGGTAAAAAAAAAGTAGAATTGGGTTAAAAAAGGATTATAAATTCTGGGAAATGTACAAAAACCCAAATATAGTGCCGAAGAAATAGGTTAAGAGGACCTGAAAGGTGATAATTTGCCTGATTGGACAAATAAATACATACTTTGGCGGTCTATACTTAGAGTCTATTCTTTTTGCTATTTTGAAGTGATATCATCAGGCTAATAATTAAATTTACTTTATGATTTTTTAATTTTTAAATTATGGATTTGCAAGAAGACAAAAATGTTGCTAAATATCGGTTTCTATCTTCGGGTGAACGTCGTTTAGTTTTAAAAGTACAAAATTATTTTAAACAAGAAAAAAATAACATGGAGCCATTGACATCTGTTTTGGCAGTAAAGAATCGCATGCGATCCATGCCAGATCGCAAGCACTCAAGCACTTTAAATAAGATTTGAAATATGGACGAAGTAGAACTGGACAAATCAAGTAAAAGAATCCGTCGGCATCCAAAAAGTTTGGACCTACCCCAAACAATTAAAAGCGAAATTAGAACCATTATTTATACATGTATAAAAGTAAACAACACGTGACGATGGCTGCCGTACTACAAATAATAAAGTACAAAGAACTTTGCGACATTAGTTTAACTAGTTTGGCAAAAGTTCTAAAGAATTTGGGATTTCATTACAAAAGACGAATAATCGGACAGTACTGTGTGAACTTCCACATGTAATGACAAAAAGATGGAATTTTCTGAGAAAATAACTTTCTTAACAGGAGAACTTTTATTACTTATCTTTTAGAGAAAAGCTTATACCAAAAATTTATAATTCACTTTCAAAATTATCTCTAAAAAAATATTCTCATTTAAAACTTAAAATATCCTAATTGGTACTTAAAATAATTAAATCGTCATCGCGATACGATATGAGCGAGCCGGATCCTCTATTGTCTTTTATACACTTTCTAGAAAATTCAAAAAACTACTGGAGGTGAGTACATACCTTACCATTATGGTATGGTATATAACAAGGAGGAGAACAAACTCGAAGTCTCACAAATATAGCATCTATTAGTAAGTTAAGCGTTTCGCTAAGGGCATTATGAGACCTCATTTTAAGTACAATAACACGCATTAAAGTATACTTACGATGAAATACCGATAAAAGCAAAATAGTAAATACATCGTGTATCGTTATTAACTAAAATATAAATCTTTAAACGCCAAATATTATTAGAATCCGATGCATTACCTATATATTTCTTTATAGGAAATAAAAAGACACACAAAAAATAAAAATGTTTTTAAAATTGAACGGATATCGAACCCAGGATGCTTTGGGATCGTATCTCACTAATCTTGTCACCTAATCTTGTAGCAAGTTGAACCGAAAAAACTTAATGATCTGAATTTATTGGATTTCATTGAATTTGAATGTAAAATATGGTAGGAGAATTTATATTTGTTTATGAATTTAAAGAGAAGTTTATTTAGAGTGGAAAAAGGTTTTTGACTGTAAGCTCCTTAATTATACTAAATCCTTTATAAAAGAATTCTTTAGGTAGTGAAAATGTGAATAACCTATGTTACAAAGAGTTAAAAGAAGCAAACTTGTGTATGAGGCCAGCTCAAAGAAGATGGTATGATGTTATCAGCTAGGGATGATTTTCTCTATATATCAAGTTCAATATTGTCATTAATTGTTATTAACAAAAGGTCCAAGATAGGCAACGTCTTATTTTGCTCTTTTTCCATGGTGAATGGAATTCTATCATATAGACTATTCGTAAAATTTAAAAAGTTAGACAATTGGTCATCCACTATCCCCTATAAGCTGTTATCTGTTTGGAGAAAGTGCGGTTCATGATTTTATTCTCTATGTAACTTACGAAAACTTCACTCAAAAAGGGACAAAGGTATGCTAAGCCAACTTTCTGCATATGCATTTGGCCATTCAATTTGAAAAAAATTTGATCTAAAACTGTTGTTAATAGGCAAATTAAGATGGAATAAAGCAAATTAAGGGTCATACCCATCAACCTGGATATACTAGAATTTGCTAGTAATGATTCCATTCTATCTAGTAAAATACTAAAAATTATTGGCATCAAAAAAAATCCGCAACCCTCTTCAAATAATCTACGCGCTTCATAGGCGCAACGTGTAACCTAAATAATTTAATAAACGCTGCATTTGTGAGTCTTTCACTTCGAGTTTACTTCTTATTACGTATTATTAAAGTCTCTTTGAGAATAATATATGCATTTTTTGAATTATGTTATGATATTGACGCAATTTTCACAGGTACCAATTACAAGGCGAACTTTGGCTTTCTACTGAATTTTTGCTAATGTCTAACGCGGCTTTTCTTCAAGTCATCAAGCAAAACATTATCTTTAAGCGAAAGCTATGCTCCCTAACCAATAGCAAGTTTTTTTGCTAAATTTTGATGTTGAGGGACGTTGATATTTCCAGCACCTTTGTAGCTTTTCTAAAATTCAAGTCTAATAGAAAATCAATTTATACCATTATAGTATGGAAGTCTATAGTTACATAAAGACTTTGACACAATTGTCACTGGTGCCAATTGCATCGGAAGGCAAACTTTGACTTTCTAGTACATTTGTGCTAATAACTAAGCCGTCTTTTTTTTAACTACTAGTACTAAGCGAAAAAAATTAAATTATTATTATTAAATAATTTAATTATTTAGGGGAAAGCAATTCACCCTAACTTTGTTGCTAACTTTTAATGGTAAAACATCATAAAGGATACTGATAATGCCAACAACTTTGTACATTTTCTAAAATTCAAAAATGGCATGTCCAGATATACATTTTCAGCTCAATAGACCTGGCATCTCAAGCCCGTCAAACCGATGAGAAGAAGAACTTATAGATACCTTAATAAATTATATTTTTTTATACTTAGGTGAAACATTTAAAGAAGATGAAAAATGTGACCTTCAAGAAATAGAATTTTTACAAGTTGTCCACCCATGGTTGCCAATTCAGAAACACTCTTCTTATAAGGAAAAGTTTAAAGTTGGGTGAGCCTCGATCTCTTTAATAATAGAAACAAGTTTAAACAAATAATAATTTTTAGTTTTCGACTTCTAGCGGAAGCCGGTATTCAACAACGAGAAAATATCTTGATATACAGTGGAAGACCCACATGCAACTCAAAAAGCTCATCCTTTTATAGCGTTGGTATTGTGGATTGCTCTCCAGCATTAGCAATTGCAGCTGGGGGGTTCATAAGTAGTTTTTGTATTTTTTTAGGCGAGCTATATTTTTATTACGTATTTAAAAAAAATAAAAAATAATTAGAATAGCTTCAGATGCTTAATGCTTAAACTATTATTGTTAATTTAAGCAGCACATCTATATTCATTCACATGATTATAGTAAGTTTAATTACTTTTATGTTAATATTATATTCAAATCTATCTATCACATGATATATTTTATAACACCAATCGACCCAACTTCTCAATAAATTAACTGGATATAAGATATTAATAATAAAATGGTAGAAGTATTATTAAGGAAATTTTTGTTTGCATATCAATTTTCTCTAGTTTGTCAAGTTGAAATTGAACAAAGGATAATAAAGTACATAATGTACATTATGACTGCTATAAATTGTCATGTTCGAATCATGTTAATTTAATACTAAAATGAACTTTCGAACTTTGCTTCTTGGTTTGCTTCTCATTAAGAACTTAAATGGATTGCTCTTGCAATTCTTAGATTATTTTAATGGAAAAAATGGTTTTGTTACAGTTTTTGGTTGTTACAAAAAAGGTAAAGTATTTAACTGAGTTTAAGCTATTTTATTAATTTATATCTATCAATATCTTTTTTATCATTCAGAGCTGGTCTTCTTATCACAAGTTTTATCGTCTAAAGGAATATTACACAAGTGTTTTACAAAGAGAGAAAATTTCTTGGGAGGTGATATAATTTTTCAAAAACATTGGTTCTTTGTTGATCTTAACTGTGCAGATTCGCTAAAAATTTTGCTTCAGGTATGTATATAAGACGGAAGCTATTTAGGGAGTCTTTTAATCTTGATAAATAAAAGAATAGTAATTGAACTTGAGGAAAATTAGGCCAGCTAAATTTTCCGCAATGATTTTCGCGTAAAAGTATATTCAATAATTAAGCGCAAAAATCTTCTTAAATAAGTCTTCTTAGCATTTTTTTAAATATTATTTTAGGCAAATGAAACAAAACTGTTTGGCTTTCCATACCATTGGCTACTCTCGTATGATGCCGGTGTTATTCAACCAAAAATCGCCTTTTCAAATTTATCTATTCTGATCGATAGCGATTTTACATTGTCGAGAAGAGAAAAGAATGGATCGTTTATATTTAAAAGAATTTATAAGAAGACTCCATATCAACTGCGGTTTGAAGTAGAAGATATTGGAAGTTGGGTACCCAAAACAGGTTTTCAGAAAAGTCAAAGGAAAGATTTAGGATCATTTGGAAATAGACAAAATATGGGAATTGTTTTAAGGGCTTGTATAGTAGTTACGCACAACGATACCTTAAATCATCTCACTGATAAAAGGTAAATAATAAACCAAAATGCATAAATATAATCATTTCTGGATGTAGGTTTTGTTGAATAGATATTAATCCGTGACATTTTCACCAACTGATGCCGAACTCGCTGTCGCCCCTTATGTATGCAGACATGCTCATGTTTTTAGAATTTTTTTAGAAGTTTTCTCAAATGTTCTCTGTTAATTTTTTATACTGAAGAGGATCTTTCCTTTAATACGGTTTAGTACACTTGAGATTAGGTCTTAGATGAGTATAAACCAAGAATCGAAGAAGAAATTTAAATACCCTTTGGCTAAAACAAATATCCAAAAATTATTTGAGCAAATTAGACATAGTTTCTTTTATCTGAACGCAATAGTCCCTATGTTAGGGCGTTTGAATGTACAGGGTGTCCCATATTGGGTAGTATTTTTGCAAAGTATCTCTGTTATTTTTAACGTTAACGGGATGAAAGTTTCGTGACAACATCCTACTTTTTCGTGAAGCTAAAGATTTCGTTAACAACATTTTCATAGCCTTTTTAGTTTTTAAGATACAAAGGCATTTTTCAAATTGTTGCCTTTTGCGACTCTCCTCATATATCCGTTTCTGAGTTATAAACCAAACTTTTTTTAAATAAAAAAAAAATGTTTTTTTTAAATGGAACACCCTGATATTTAAAAACTCTGTCTTTCTTTATCGTTTCAAAAATATATCATTCATATATCACTTGTTTTCATAAACATGCAAGTAAATTTTGATAGGACATGGCTATTGTTTATGACAGGAAACAAAAATGTAAACTATTTATTGGTTTTTAATCGATTTTTGATCTATTTTCCAGAACCAGTTTATGTTTGTTCTTTTGGCATTCTTTATTTAATTAATTTTGTCAAGTTCTTTGAATAATGACAGAGTATAAAAATTACGAAAAATTAATGAAAATTCTGAAGAAGCCTCGGAATTAAATTTTTACAGCAATGATGGCTATGAAAATCTCTATAAAAATAAGTTTCTGCTTGTTAGAAAAACAGAAAGGGAATAGTTTTTGGAGATATGTGCTCGTTTAAAAGCAAATTTAGTTGAGCACAGATCCTTTATTCACTCGCATCCTAAAACATACAATACAGATAACAGGAAAAGAAAAGAGACAGATATTTCGGGATACATATAAGCAACAGCTTCGTCATCATGTATGGAAACTCTCGTCATTGGAAACGAAATTGGTGTGAATCCAGAAAAATTTCATATAATCCAACTATATAAAACTGTTTTGCCAGTGGTATTTGCAGCAAATCGACACTAAATGTTATTGGAAGATTTATTATCTGGTCACGAATACTTTTTTTCAAGTGCGAGCAGTTTTAATCCCCACGATATCAGGAACTGGCACAGAGAAAATCAGCATTTAATATTTAAGAGAGGAACACTCGAATGTCATGTTTTAGTTTGGCAGACAAATAATTTATATAAGATTTTTAAAGAAGATCTTGCAGCACGTAGACAATACGATATAACACAATACGAAGGCAGATCTCCGAGAGGCAAATCAGCCTTTCAACATGTACAAAGACAAATGATTTTTTTATGCTATTCAAAGATAGTATTAGTATTAAATTATGCATTTAATTTTAGAAAATTGTCGTTTATTTGTGTATTTTTTAAATTTTTAAAACGGTAAAAAACTTCTTGGTTAATAAATATACAGGGTGTTATATTAAAAAAAAAACATAAGTTTAGTATATAACTTAAAGATGTTAAATACGCAACCAAAATTATCTAAAATATACGGAAAAAACTCTATACAAATATTATTTTATCTTTTAGATCAGTTAAAGGATAACGAAGATACACGGGGAGTCCCAAAATGCCCGGAATCTTAAAAACTAAAAGGTCTATGAAAATTTTGTTAACGGCATCCTTAGCTTACGAAAATGTAGCATACTGTTGCGAAATCCGCATCCCACTAACGTTAAAGATAACGTTAGAGAGAACTGGAAAATTTATCCAAGATAAACACTGTATTGTACCGTAAACTAGTTTATTTAAACACTTCACTACGAGACGCTAGAGATATTTTACTATATTCATTCAAGTCACGCGCCAATATTCCGAACTACTGTCGGCGATGGGGCTTCTTATATACTCGGCATAACGCTGTACCGGAAGATTCTTGCTGACATCGTGCGGTGTACCACTTGAATCATTCCCAAGTGACGGAGAATCAGCTGGTTTCTCGGTGTTTACAATATCACAGTACTTAGCATGTCCAAATATTTTTATGAAACAACTCAACGTATATACCAATCATACCCACTAATTTTGAACCAAAAAATCTATATAGCTTTCAAATCAAAAAATATCTTTCCTTAAAAAATAGAACTTTTTAGAATAATTCAATAAGTATAATCATCCACTTTAAAAATCTGCAATTTTTTTTATACCCATATTGATGTTCATGCTAAGATTTTTCTTTGATATTTGGGATTTTATTGCAAATGTGTACTACATGTATAAATTATTTAATCTTTTGTTTTCGGGTATAAATTATTCATTAAGGCGAACCTAATTTATGAGAAATCTGAAAAATCCTGGGCGTGCGAGAGAGATAAAGATTGTCAGATGGAAAATTTTTTTGATGAGAACTGCAACACAAAGATTTTATATGTCTGTGTTCAGGCCGTTCAAAAGAGATGTAAAATAAATTGCAATAACAAAAGTCATTCATAAAAGCTTTTTATTCAAAACCTCATTTTCCCGATTTTCTTTGCCTAAAGTGATTAGTATTACTTTAAGTACCTATTTAAATTAAGTAGACTTGATGCCATGCAGGTATCACTTAATTTGGATATTATTTAGTTCTAAATATAATCTAATGCGTAAACGCCTTCCTTTTAGAGATAAGCATATAGACAGTATTACAAAAGTTAATTACGCCCTAATTTTAATTCTGGCATCGATATTTAATGTGACCCTAAATATTTCTATCACTAATACATGGGGCTATAAAGATAATGCTTCTAATTGGAATGGTATGATGGGAGAACTTACCAGAAACGAAGCTGATATTGGAGGTAATTCTGCAGTTGTTTTAAATATTATTAATTTGTCCTATTTATATTTTTATAGGAACAGCTCTGTTTTTGACCAAAGAAAGAATTCATCTCATTGACTATATTGCTATGATTTCACCGACATTATCTAAGTTTGTATTCCGCCAACCAAAACTTTCTTATGTAAGTAACGTGTATACCTTACCATTTGATAGCAAAGTTTGGATTTCCAGTATATTTCTCGTTATTATTATAATGGGGTCACTTTACGGGCTTACAAGGTGGGAAAATTTAATAGCAGTACAGGTTAGTAAACCTTTTAATTTTTGTCATAAATAATAGACGTTATATTAATCAAAATGTTGATAATTTATCCTGGAAAACCTTTATTTGCAGAAAGTTAACAAAGTTGAAAATACCCCCGATGTATTTTTTGTCACATTTGGTGCTATGTGTCAGCAAGGAGCACCTTTTTTACCTAATAGGTTGGTTTATACATTTCTTATTATTATTATATTAAATATTATGTGCCTGAACTTGGTATTTTTGTTTTCAAAAATATTTTCCTCTCTTTTAGGAGTCCAGGCAGAATAGCAACTTTGGTTCTTTTTATATCCTTGATGTTTTTGTACGTTTCATATTCGGCAAACATTGTCGCTTTACTTCAAACGTCTTCAAAAAGTATACGAACGCTTGAAGACCTTCTAAAATCAAGACTTTCAGTTGGCGTCGATGACACGGTTTTCAATCGATACTATTTTAAGGTATACATTTAATAGCATATATTTAATTAAAAATGTAATTAAAAATATAATATTTACAAGTAAATTGGTCCGGCCACCTCAAGCCTTGGGTTAGAAATCAATCTCAATATTAACTTGCAATAACAATCTAAGTCAAAAGTTAAAAAGAGAAAAATAGTGTTTTTATTTTACGGCCTTACCTATGCATTTCTATTGAATTTCAATGCAACAAGTAACGGTTGTCGAGCGAAGACTCGATCAGTAGGCCTCGAAGTGTTTTTTCACTTGATTCACCCGCTTTTTTATTAATAAGACGTCATTAATTTGACTACTCAGCCTTTGCTGACTGTAGATCTAGACTGGACATCATCAGACCTAGACGAATTTTGTGAGTGGGCTATATCGTACAACCCAATATGTGCTAATCATATTATACTAATAATTAGAATTTCAAACAGTACTGCAGCGTTTTTACCAATCGTTAGGTGTGAACTAAAACAATAAAAAATAGGCATTAACTAATTTATTTACACACTTTAATACGAATACAGGACCACTCGCGATTATTAGAGATATTTATTCTTACTGTATTCATTTACAAGTATATTTAAATTTCGCGCCAATATTCCAAACTTTACTTCACTGAAGTGACAACTCGGCGATAATTGAAAATCGGCGATGCGGCTCCTTATATATTCGGCAGAACGCTGTTCCGGAGGATTCCCGTTAATTTTCGAGACGTCGTGGGGTGTACCATTTGTGTCATTCCGGAATAACGGAGAATCGGGGTTTATTCGGCCTGCATTCTTGCCTTTTTAAGAGAAAGCACACAGAGTGCGTTTCTGCCGACTACTCTGCCGTTGCTCTAGAACCCATATTAGCTACACTATCTTCAAGGCATCCCTATTCACTGGAACCACCACTAAACAAGTCAAAGCTTGACAGTTTAAGTGAATGTAGAATCTCTCTTCTTCTTCAGTGGCCTTTCTGCCACATCCTATTTAATATTATTAGTCTTTTCGCATCCTGATAATACAAGACTTATTCTTTTCAAAGAAATTTCATCACTAGAAAACAAGTATAAATTAAAAATAAATAAATAAACCACTTGAGGACGTAAGCCCGACCGTATTTCTATGTAGTGTTCCATATGTCTTTTCGTTTTATATATTTAGTGGTAGAGTTTAACACTTTCAGATTTATATATCAGTTATACTTTATTTACTAGACCGCAGATGAGCCTATAAGAAAATTGCTTTACCAGAAAAAGGTTGCACCAGCAGGTAAACCTCCGAACTTTATGTTTATAGAAGATGGGGTTAGAAAGATGAGAAAAGGACTCTTTGCTTTTCATATGGAAACTGGATCAGGGTACAAACTTGTTGGTAAGTATTCGAAACCTGCTGTCGTTAAACAAGCAGTGAACTTATTTATTTAAATCATAAAATGTCCAGCCGCCGTTGCAATGTTATTTAATTATGATCATAGGACACGAAACATACAAACTTAAAAGAATACAGAACGACTTTCAGACGCATCCAAATACCGTCTAGGGTACGCGGGCGATCTATGTCGAATCGCGAGATTCGAATTTTTCCATAGCGGTGAAAATAGTAGCCAGTTACAAAAAATAGCTTTAAATGCATGTTACAATCCTAATTTTTTTCTATGTTTTTTATGATTGTACAACATTAAATTTTAAAGGAAAATAATCTCAGTCTCAATAGTCCCAGTCTAGCTCAAATTCCTCTTTTGCAATTGAGTTCTTGGAAGGACCATCCAGAGAAAATTGGGGCTCGAGGTAAGAACGTAGACTTCCTTCTCCCCGTTTACTTTTTAACAATTATAAAATCAAGAATTACAAAGAAAGGTAAAGTGTTCATAGAATTTTGATCAAATTTTATATATTTACCCACCACATTCTCTGTTATACGATTTATTTCTCTGCCATACACGCTTTTCTCCCTTTGGTCGAAGCAAAAAACGTCGATCACTGCACTCAAACTCAATTTTCTCGCCAATTCCGATCTCAGGCAGAGAATTGATAATTCTTATACTCTGAAGCCTTGATCCTTTCAAAAACGCTGAATGTATGTTCAATACTTGCAACAGAGATGGGCAATGTACAAAACATGCGCAAGACTATAACACATGTTCGGAAAGTGTATTCAATTTCTTGGCACAAATTTTATTCAACAACTCAAATGGAGAAAGAGAAGCCTTGAAGTTTGCTTGGTAAATATATATGCTTTATATGAATCATTTCGCTAGATACCTCATGAGCTATGTCGTCAGCATATTTTTCCACAAAATTGTCTGCTGCGTTTCTGATTTCATCTTCTTCTCCACCAAAATAAAATATTGTTGGCAATATTTTCAACCGCGACGAAATCACAAGGAAACTTGTTCCTTTAAATTCAACTTCTTCTTCGGAACTGTCTTTGTAATAGATTGTAGGCGCAGCATTAATTTTGCTGCCTTTTTCCGATTGGTAGACAATTACGACCCGATATCCTCCATTTTGAATTTTTCAATGTATTTGATTCACCCATCCAGATCGCTGCAAGTTCCGTTGCGGTTTTTTATATCTTTCAATGCATTTTTCAAGCCAGAAAGATTTTGTGCAAACGATTTCACTGGATGGTCTTAGCGGACCATCGTGTTTTGGACAAGTTGTGAAGTGAAGCAGATATTCTGGATTTCAGTATATCCCAACGGACTGGCACTGCAGATTTTATATCACTTCTAGACAATGCTTCAGGATGTGCGATATAATGTTACGAGCACAAAGCCCTACGAATTCATTCTGAATTTCAACTGAAAGATCGTGCACTTGCATCCGTTGACGTAATTGAAAATGTAAGGTGAAATATGCAGTTTTTCCAGATGTTCACAAAGAATAGTGTCATAGTAGCTTATCAACTCCAGGATTCTGAATAAATTTCCATCATCACGCTCTCCGACATAAATACTTTCTTCTCCCAAAAGTAACTTTCTCTCCCAGAAACAGAATTATATCTAAAATACTTGTGGGAATTTCCATTTTTTGGTTTCGTAAGCTATTTTTCTATTTAAAGTAGAGTCCTTTCATATAGTCAGTTTCAATTCGTGGTATTTGATATGACAATGGATGTGGTCTTCGCTGTTTTCACGTGATGGCAATCTTTCAAGTAATTTTTTCCAAGCTTTCGTTGTCGAATATCCGCCAAGTCTACGGAGGTTTGACCAATTTAAAATATTTGTACTGGATAATACAAAAAAAAGCATTTTTGGTTTCACTCCAGACCAATCAATCATGAAGAATCTTCTCATCCTTCAGAAAGGATATTGATAACAGCACCTTTGTACACTTTCTTAAACTCAAGTCTAGTAGAAACTGTAAAATTATACCAGCGATCAATATATGCACCCATGGTCACAGTGAGCAAACCAAGATTCTACCATAAAAATTAAATATAAAGAAAAATTAGACATTCTGGAAAAATTAGTAACATATATTCGGTTATTAAATTTTAAAAAGTAAACAAATACATTCGGTCCAATAGACCCAACATCTCAAGGCCGTTAAACCGAAGAGATGAAAATAATATACATACCTGAATAAATTAGATTTTTTTTTATAATATATTATAATATTTAGGTGAAACATTTAAAGAAGATGAAAAATGTGACCTTCAAGAAATACAATTTTTACAAGTTGTGGATCCCTGGTTATCAATTCAGAAAAACTCCTCTTATAAGGAAAAGTTTAAAATTGGGTGAGCCTTGATCTCTTTAATAATAGAAGCAAGTTTAAACTAATATAATTTTCAGTTTCCGATTTCTACAAGAAACCGGTATCCAACACCGAGAAAATATATTGATATACACTAGAAGACCTATATGCAACTCAAAAAGCTCAACCTTTTTTAGCGTTGGCATTGTAGATTGCTATCCAGCATTAGCAATTGCAGCTGGAGGGTTAATAAGTAGTTTTTGTATTTTCTTAGGAGAGTTATATTTTTATTACGTATTTAGAAGAATAAAGAAATAAATTATTTAGCGGTCAAAATGTTTAAAAAATTATTGTTAGTATTGTAGTAATCTGTCATAAACATGATTATAGAGGTTTTATGTGGATTTGAAAAAATGTATCACTACATATATAGAGTAGCTTAAACGTTACATCAAATATAATAGACTGCTGTCTAGTATTCAAAAAACAGTCTTTTTTTAAAAATTAATTGAATGAGTACTTTCGATTAACTTTTTATTGCCATCGCGGGGTGCTTTTGACAAAAGAACATTCCGAAAGACCAACCACGGATTACTATAGCCATTAACCTGAAAAAGATTGAGATGTTAATTCTAAAACATCATCCATGTTTGACAGAGATACTGATTGTTTAAATTATAAAAAAAAACACAAACTCCACAGTATCACAGTAAATTTATTAAACCTTAATTAAATAATGACATGTTTCGATTTAAGAGACATATTAATTCATTATAAATAATTGAAAAGAAAAACTTACCCGACAATAAACCAACGAACAATTATGACTATCAAAATGTATATATTTAAAAAAAAAACATTTTCAAGTTTAAACAAACGGTATTATTGATGACATCTATGAATAAATACGTAAACAGGCAGCGGATAAAGCTTACTACTACACAATAATACTAACAGCGTTGATTGAATATTTGGGAAGATGCGCAACTTTCTGGGCGAGAAAGGTGATCCATAATTCGTCCAACAATAACAACAATAAATTTTATTGTTGTTAGTTTTACAGTGTATATGTGTATGTCCTAAGGCCTGATGATGCCTTGCTTATACAGGGCGAAACACGTGTAGCCAATAAAATTTGCTTATGAGACCGTGGCATTGTTTTTTGTTTGCTGGAAAATTGGAAAAAATAAATGAGAATTTTATATTTCTTTTACTTCTTCAAGGAATTCTTAAATCAATTTAATAATTGTATGGTCTTTAAGTAACAATTAGCCAAAATTCACCAACGACTTTTGCGGTTTACCTAAACTTGCCTTAGTCTTAATGTTGTACATGGGGTCTTGAAAACGGTAGAAGATGCGAACGGCCGAAGTTGCACAACTTCGTGCTTAACTAAATGCAGTTTTAAAATAGAAAAAAAACCGAATATTTTCGGAAATAAACGAAATTAAGCATATTTGTTTTTTTTTTCATTATTTTAAAACATATGTCGAAACAAACATTATAATCACGCATATACGATTTCCATTATGATAGCCACTTTATGGGCTCCATATTGGAGTTTTTCAGTTTTAAATAGCCCTTTTAATTACCTTTTCAACAGTGTATCACTCTTGCATTTCCAATACGTAATTTGGGTAACTCCACAAGCGAAAAAGAGATAAGTATATATTTTTATAGAGGTGGTTCCAACTAATTATTGGAAATACAAGATACCTCGTTGAAAAGGTAATTAAAAGGCTATTCAAAACTGCAAATGGCCAATATAGCGCCGACAAGTAAAAACAAAGTTGATTTGGCAGAAAAAGTAATCATAACAATAATGCATACATTATTTTATTATATATTTTTAAATAACGCCAGAAAAATGAAAAACGATTCTGCCAAATTTCAGTTTTTTCCTAAAATTTAGGAAGTGTTACGTGTAGTAAAGTTAACTTGTAAGTTAAAATTAATGTTGTTAAGTGTAGACATACTTTAAAAAGTTATAGTACCGACAATAGATATTAAGTCGTATGAATTATTTCATGTATTCTTTACATTAACGTGAAACCTACTTAAATCTTGTCCCATATATTTTTTGTATTTTAGTTTGTAGTTAATAAAGAAGTTTTTTTATAGTTGAATATAAGTAAAATTGGATTGCGTCTTTTATCAAAAATGTTATTAAGTCTTGATTTCTTGTGTTTTTTTTTGTACCAAAAATTATTGTTAGTATTATCCCGGGTTTTCTCGGGCTTTATAAAATTCTCGAAAAAATTATTATATTGGGGAAGTTCAAAGAAAAAAAAATAGAAGTACGTTTGGCAAGTTAAAATAAAATGTTATGCCTTTATTTGAAACCTTTTTGGTGTCTTTGATATATAAAAGATAATCTATCTAAAATTACCAAAAAAGCCTAGAAAAATGAGAAAATAAACCTAAGTAACAAGATATAATACGTAAGATTTAAGAGTTTGTTTTTACAACCTATTACGTAAAAACGTACGTATTACGTGTAATAAACTTTTTTAGAATAAAAAGATGATACAAATTTTAAGGGCAAACCAAAAAACAGTCATCGTAAACCAAAAAAGACCTCAAATACATACTATACTAAAAGTTAGTTTTGGTATGAAATATTCTAAAGCAAGATACAAGACATAAACCTACTTCACAATCGGCCCACCAGTATCTTGAATCTTTCGTAACTTTTTTTCCATTTTGGTCTTTCATTCGACTGCATATCTGGCATACTCTTGTCGGATTTTCTTTTTTTTTCTGTAGCTGGTATTTAATCGGAAAAGTGGCGTTCTGTTATCCTCAGTGGATTGGGAAGAAATAACGGACGGAAATGAAACTATTCCATGAAACATGTGCAAAAATATTTTTTACCACGCTTTCGAGTGATTGGGAAGTCTGCTAGGTGCTGATCATCTTTATCAACTCCACCCATTGTAGTATTGTAATCATCTACTGCTAACAGCTTCCGTACTTCCTTTCCTCACTTCTGTTTTATCTTTCCACTTCATGCCTAGTACCCGTTGAAAAGCTATTACGTCATTCCTTTTTTTAGTTTTTTTTTTCATATCTTGAGGTGGATTTTTTCTGTCCCATGTGCCTGATCGTGAAGATATCAGAAATTCGACTTCAGTTGAAGTATAAAACTTATCTGTACTAAGGCAATGGCTTTCTAAGTAAAGGTTTTATAAGTGTCAAAACTATTTTGGTGGAAGTACGAAAACGTTTCTATGCTTTATCAAATTTTGTATTTCCTGCGTATATTGTGAATTCTCAAATAGCCACTAGAAGACTCGCAGAGCATATCATTTTTGATACTAAACCTTGCTCGCTTATTTCGGATATATTCAATCCTTCCTGATCTTCCCTCGTATAATAACAAGCCCTCATCAATAGTGATCTCCCGTTCCAATGAATACAGTGCCTAATTTTTTTTCATTTAGATAAAGAAAATATCCCAAATTTTATTGATTTTCGGGAATGGATTTCACTTGCCAACATAGCTTGCATTATCCGAGAAATGTAAAAATTTGTTAATCTCACAAAAACGTTTATATCCCATTATTTTTGCAAAAATTGATCTGATTGAATTGAAGATTGATCTGTCTTTTTATATAATGGACTGGATAAAATTTATAGTAAGAAATACTTTAATTTCATTACTTGTGATAGGTTTCCATGCGTCTCTATTCTTCACACGGTCAAAGTTCCTTCGATTTTGCTGCATACCTGTCAGTCTCCAGAATGATTTTATCAACCAGCTCATCGTCAAAAACTGAATTTAAAAATTTCAGCGGATTTGCATTGTCTGTCACAGTAAAGTTCAAAGAGGATTGAGCACAAAATAGAAATCGTGGTGAACATGGAGTAGGATGGTTTACACTTTGAATGTACCAGTTGCGAGCATTCACTACAGGTTGGGTCTCACTATCTGACCCGTTATCTGAAGACAAACTACTAATTTCTTTTCCTGATTGGTCACTGACTCGTCCAAGCCATATTTTACACGTCAGAATCGCTTGAAAGCAACTTGACACATACATCTAGCAAGCCGTAAATAAATAAAACGAAAAATTCACTACTGACAATAAGTAGCCGGAGCCGGATCATGTGATCCCGTTAACCAATCATATTGCAGCCAAAAGTCCGTGAAATTCAAAGCTTTAAACTAACGAAATAATTCGTTTAAGAAATATTACGTTTATTTATTATTATACAAGCATACTCGGGATGGTTATATTTTGACTAGTCTCACTACGACGAGTATATTAGATTTTTATTCATATTTTCATAGACTAAAATGTTAATATGTGTAATCAATAAGATTATCAATTAAAAATGAAAAACTCATCATTACAAATTTATGAATGTGTTGGCTATTTGCAAGAGGTAAGTCGTGAAATTCTTTTAAAAGGTACATCATTGCTGCAGTCCATAGTCCCCCGTTTTCTTCTGCCTATTTAGTCGGCAGGCTCGCTACTCCCTCTTTAAAATTTACAAATTTAAAATAAACCAACGTATGTACCAATACTCGAATAACTTTTTGACAGGTAATGTTGCGCACAAGCCGAATCGACTTAGGCAACATTGCTTGTCACAACTTTAATTTTAAGTTTCTACTATAAGTTAAAATTTAATTAAGTATGTATAAAATTTAATATACTGGGCTATAATGGGAACTTTAAATGTGGTATTTGTTGAAATTTTTCATTGAACAATGTATTATTTCTAACTTTACTTAATATATTATGATTTGATTTTTGATTAGTTAAGAGGTTAAATATCAAGCCAAAAGGAGCTTAAATGAATTATTTCTAGGTTTGCCGCTTGACGGTAGCACCACTCGGTTATATTTTAAAACAGGATCTATCTTTCCAAATATTCAATCAACGCAAATAGTTTACCTCACAAGATAGGAAATATCTAATACAGGTTACAAGCAAGACATCTAAAATATATTCATACATAAAAACACATAGTTATAGGTATATTAAAAATGAGCAGGACAAAAATTAAATAAAATAAAGGGTGTGAACATAAGCCTACTCAATTAGGTTGTTAAAAATAAAATCGGCTTTAAATGGTTGTTGGTCATTTACGCATGTACAGTTCGGACTTTTTACGGCTTTACTAATTTCAAGAGTTTCTAAAAGATCTAATTCTTGCCTCTTGTCGCAGGCATGCCATCTTCCGGTGGAAAGGATTTTTATTTCACTAAGCAGGTGATTAGCAAAAGCAGATTGTGTAGTTTATTTAAGCTTTATGCACTGTTATCTATGGACATCTTTGTCAAGGAGAAGTCAATATGAATGCGGAGATTCCTCTGCAAAGGATGCGGTTCTGGCAGGAAGTAACTAATTCGCTTCTTCTGCTAGCTAATCTGTCCCTTGAAAAAATCCTACACAATCAACAAAAAGGGAATTGGTACCGATCGTATGGCAAGGATTACTAATATTCACTCATATGATTACAAAACTATGACAGGTTCGAGCTGTGGCGTACACTCCAGAGACCTCCAATTAAACATAATGCGAGGCATTGATACCGAATGTTCATCAAACAGAAATATATGGCATAATCCTGGCGACAGAGCAGCTAATCAGCAGTAACAGAATTGACAAAACGGTGTATTTATATATTGGACAGACCGTTCATGCATTGACCACGCACCTTACAGATACAAGAGATACCATAACTCGGAATTGTATTTGTAAACGCCCAAAAAAAGATAATCCAAAAAAGCATTTTACATTAAGGAAAAAACTAGTGATTTACTCTGGAGAAAGAAAAATCATGGATAAATTTATAAGGGTCTAGAAATTTTAAATACCGAATGTTTGGAGGATATTTTTAAAGAAACGAAACTCATAAAGAAATTAATAAGTTAGGAAACTAAGCTAAATTAAAACAACAACTTGAAAAAAATATTTAGTTGATCGAAAATTGCATAAACACTTAAGAACGTATAAACACCTAAATAAATACTAGACAATTTTAACTCAACATCATAAATTTGCCACATTTGTAAAACTTGTCTGCATATAACAAAAAAATCAAACGAGATCAAAATTTATGATGTTGCATTAATTTTGTCTAGTTTATAAATATTACATCAATAAAACTGCATATAAAGTAAAATATAAAATTAGACAAAAAAAAACAAATTATATACTTATAAACATTCTCTCACAAATTCGGTTGCACTATTGTATTTCAAAAGACATTCTTTAAAGTCCTTTAGAATTTGAATTCCTTGCTTGTGACTTCTGGTCATTTTATTATTGTACCTTAAGGCAGTGATTGATTTATCTAAAATATAGTGCAGCCACAACACATTGGTATAGGGAGTGAATTTTTGCCAGTCATTGCTGAAAATAATAAATATTGCGTTTTATTCGTAAAATATTACTAAAATATCGATAAAAATTTAGATTTTCATAAAAATCGGTTCTATTTTAGATTCCCAAATAATGGACAATTGTGACATGAAAAATCTGATAATTTTTCGGGCAAGCTAGTATATTACAATTATATGTCATTACTTTAGAATTACCATTTATAACTGACATTTAGTTACTCTTTTTAAACATTTTAACTATGTCACCGGTCGACTGGTAGGGGACATGACGAAATAACCCAATAAATTACAAAATAATTAAAAATAATAATAACGAAATTGTAGAAAATAAATTAAACACTGTAAATGCAGAGGAAAAAAAAATTTGAAGTTATTGGCTTACCAATTTCTCTCTTTCATCAGTCTATATATTTCAAATTGGTAATCTCCTTCAGCCTGAAATAAATCTGGATCCTGCCCAAGATCGTTGAAAATTACCACATCGTCGTGTGTCATTCTTGAAAGCGTAAAGTCGATTATCGTAACCTGTACTCCTTCTGTTTTAAGACTTTTCACTTTACCTAGAGTTTCCGCTTTTAACAAATATTTTAGAAAGCTTTAACACAAACACTTACCCTTGTGCTTAAAGTTAATCTTCTTACATGTATTTACTTTACGTAAGAGTACATTCCCCCAGTGCAAATCACGGTGTTCGAATTGCAGTTCTTCTTCAGCTATTGCAAGGGTATAACACACCTAAAAGAATAAGAGGGTGTTACTTAACGGTATGTCATAATTTGAAGGAGGCATTCTTGGAGTGAATTTAAGTCGAAAAATATATAATATAAATGTATACTATAAACTTAAAATGCTTGGTTTTTAAGATGAAGGGTGTTAAAGTTTTATTTAAAAAAAAAGTATTAATGTTGTTTTAAAATAAATTGTAATACAAAAAAATAAGATACCAACTCTTGTTTTAATTTTTGTTTTAACGAGCGAAACTTTAATTTTTTTCTAGTAAAGTTATGAGGAAGTTATGACATACAAGAATGGATAATTTGTCATAGCTACGCTACTGGTTTGCGAAATAAAGTAGATAAACATATAATAGGTGTGTTTCTACACTATATTAACCTGCGCCAACATTTAATTCGATATCGGAAACCTTTGAAAAATTTATTGAAAACTGAAAATAAAGTAAACCAGAAAATATTTCAAAATAAGTAAATCAAATAGCTACGAAGATATTTCGCATTGAGTGAAGGACTCAAAAGCAGGGGCTTCTCTTTTTATACGCACAAATGTTTTTAAATTATTTGTCCTTTAAATAGCGAGTCAAAGACAGGCATTTTTAGAGCAAAAAATTCTGACATTTTAGACCAAAATTTTAAAAATTAAATAAAACAACAGATCTGCCTGATAAGAAAACGTAAAAAAATAATTATTAAAATAATACATTTGTTTCTAATTAATTTTTCTGGTTAAATCTTCAAAAAGTTAAGATAAGGTGAATTCAAAAAAATTATTTATTATTCCCTTATTTATTCTAAATGTCTATATATTTTGTCTATGGAGTGATGAATTTTCGCACTCACTTTAATATTGGTAGGCGGGAAGCGGTTACATTTCCCAACACAATCTTAAGATGGATATAGAATTTACGAACAACAGGCACTGTCATGAGAAAAGAAGCAACAAGATGAGATGTAAAAAGAACGGTAATTTAAGTCAGCATATTCTAATGGGCGACGAAGCTTAATTTCACTTAGAAGGGGCGGTTAATAAACAGAATTACAGGTAGAAAGCTCCTGAAAACCCACAAAATATGCATGAGCGTCCTCTACATTCTAAAAAAGTCACAGTATGGTGTGCCATTAATGGTCCATATTTCATGAAAAAGAGATAAACCCAAGGAATGTGCGGTTTCAGCAAGATGGTGCCGCGGCACATACTGCCACTCCAGGAAAACTCATTTCCCGTTTTGGAGATGTATGGTGGCCTCCAAGATCTCCAGATCTATCAACTTGTCATTTTTTTTATGTGAGAATTTAAAGAGTCGTGTATATGCTCACAAGCCTTGTAGTTCGATACATTTTCATAAAAAGGATCGAAAAGTGCATCTAAGTTACTGGTCACCATCTTGATGACATTATTTTCCATACTTAAATTGTAAATTGTATAATGTAATGTGATGTATTAATAAAATAGTATTTCTTTGCAAATTTCTTGTGTAACATTTATTTCAAAATCGTCCTATTACCAGTTGTCACCCTGTATTAGGGATTTTCAAGGAAACGGAACTAAACTTGTGAAGGTGAAGCTATAAGAGTCATAAAAAATTAAGTAAATCATATCACAAAATAAAGTAAATCACATAATATCGTACCTGTTTAAACATTGAGACCGCCTGAGATGCGTTATTGAAAACAAAAGCCTCTAAGTCTTGTCCTCCATTTCCTAAATCTAATACTACATATAACTGATCCTCCTTGAAAATATCCGGTGGATCATTTTCAGAGCCTAAAAAATAAAAAAGTAAAATATACAAATAAATCTAAAGGCAGGATTATTTTTTGATTCGTCTTTCTTAGATCATTCCTAGAACTTATTTGTTATTAAATGTAAAACGTGAAAAATTGTGTTTAAAAAGTCCCAATTTGAATTAATATGAAAACGTTGATTGATTTAGATTTAGCAATCCAGAAAAAAATCCTAAGGCTTACACAGGTTTTATTTCAATATTTGAAAAATGTTGCTTAGTAATGGAACATAATACCATGTTACATTAAGTTTTACCTAAAAGTTTCAAATGGATGGAATAACTTATAACAATATTTTAAAAAAAAAGCCAATATCTACCTTTATTTTCATCATATTCCTCCCAATGATCTATTAAAATTTTTGGATATTTGCCTTTAACACATGTTATCCGTTGCACCTCACAAAAACCTGATGTACTGTTGTTAATATTATTTTTCAGGTTTGATAGCTCTCTGAAATATAAGAAAAATACATTTTTGAAAATAACGTTTGACTACTAGGTTCATTTATACTTACGAAACTATTGCTATT
This sequence comes from Anthonomus grandis grandis, assembly GCF_022605725.1. Lineage (NCBI taxonomy): Eukaryota > Metazoa > Arthropoda > Insecta > Coleoptera > Curculionidae > Anthonomus > Anthonomus grandis. The sequence continues at coordinate 11,289,756 of NC_065555.1, forward strand.
TCTGACAAAATCTCATGGAATTCCTTTTGTCTTTCCCCATTTATAATTTGGTTACCCTCAATAGGGATAACCTTCATAACAGTACTGATACCATTTGGTTGAGTGTATAAAAATACCTCACCATAGACACCTTCGCCAATCTTCTTGCAATTTCGTAATAACCTTAAAACATTTCAAAACCTTGTCACTTCAACCTAGTAAATATTAAGTGGACATAATATAAACTAGATTTATCTTATTAAAATCAATCAAATGCTAAATGGTTTCATTTAATGCTAAAAAGCTTTATATAATGATCTTATTAAAACAAAAGAGACAAATGTATTTTTTTTTAAAGAAGATTTTATTATTAGTAAGCAATTTCATAAATAAAACTGGAAGCAAATAAGTTTTGCAATTACAATTATTATTTTACCTCCTTGGATAAGCCTGCTCAAATGGAATTGGTTCCACCTGGTTGCAATACTTAAGCACTATATCTCTAGCTGTTACTATAGGCAGTGATAATTTCTTTGGCAGTGAAATATTATTTGTAACATCTTGAGATAAAACTTCTAAAAAAATATATATATAATTAGCATATTTCCAAAATTACCAAACAAAGCTACTAGTACTAAATAGTATCAAAATTTATATGAATTGTGGTACTTTTATTGGTACATCCAAGCTCTTATGGAGTTGTAGGGTGAGATATTGATATAACTAAAATATTTTCTGAAAAAACCTTAAAAAAATTTCCTAGATAGAATATAGAATAGAATATATAGATAGATTCTTTCCATCATGGTTAAGATATTTAAAAAATGAATTAATTGAAATTTGAATTTTGAGATTTGGAAATCGGCCCTCAGGTCAAATTTTATTGGAAGTAGTCAATGTGTTAGCGGCTAAAATGAAGTGTATCTACTTCCATTGAGCTGTAATGCCAACCCAGAGTAATAAGTAAAAGAAAGAAGAAAAGAGTTTAATAGGACATTCATTATTGAATAAAATAGGTTTAAATGCGATAAAATGATTAGGTTGCATCCAAATATCTCAGGCTCAGATCGTCTTATCAATAGACGAGAAGCTCTCACCCAAAGATAGGTGCTTCATACAATTTTAGTCACTCTTCATCTCATAATAATTTCAGTCTCTCATGCTATAAAAAGCATCTTTGCAGACTTTGGATGGTGTTATTAAGCGATATAGGTAAACTAACAAGTTATCCAGTTACTGGAACAAGCAAAAGGAACCATCAGAGAAAACATGTGAGGTATATATGAAGATGATTGATTAGAATCCGATTTTCTCCCAGAAAACTGAATGAAACTTTGTGGTATCAAATATTTGTCCTTTTAATAACTTGAGACAATTGTCATATAAACTTAGGTAGAGGTACTTGAATAGATAGAAATATTATGTATTTACCTGAATATACGTAGCTTTGAAGAGCTGTCCGTCGTCTAGTACGTGTTTCGCTATACGCCGGTAAAATTTTTATGGACATACGACTGTTGTATGAGCCTGTTGATGGTGTACCCTTTCCTATTGAATTTTGTGGGCTGTTTACTGTAGTATCTATAACAATATTAGGAAAAAAAATTATATGCATGCTAAGATAACCGCGTTTAACAAATGTGTATTATAAAAAGTTAAAGAACGCAATAACCTATATTCTTAGGACTGTAAATTAAAAAAATATTATCTAAACAAAATGTAATGCTACTTTTTTTTACCACTAATTGATAGAATTAAACACGAAGAAAACCTTAAACTACAAACCATATAAGCAAGTGGCTAAAATTAAACTTCAAATTAAAAATAATAAGATCCTAATAATTTAATGGAAACTTGCTGACCGCAACTTAAAAAAGAAGTCATCGACGAATCCTTATGTCTATTGGGCTTGTCTAGTATCTACTTTCGCCTTTCATTTGAAAATTAAGAGTTTGCATTTTTGGCGTCATTGAAATGCTGATGTTGATATAATTGGATTTTGGTGATTATAATTATTTTATTTTTGCCGTGATCGTGGCTTTTGTTGTTGACACATATAAAAGATTCAGTATCTGAGGTTATTTAAAATTATTACTTTTACAGAACTTTGTTTTATTTAACAATTGCCAAATAATATAAATTCTGAAACTAGACATACAGGTCTGGTCAACTCAAGTTTTGGGTGCGCAAATTAATATATTCCGTTGACAATACTAATTCGTAAGTTAAAAAGAGAGTTTATCCTAATAACACTTTAATAATTGGAATTCGACCCAAATTCAACATAGAGGCCGAAAGGCTAGAGAGGAATAGCGGGAATGTACCCGAGTATATCGAAATGTATCGCGTGCGGTGTTTGCCTATAATTTGCCGTTGCATGTTAATTGTTCTGCAAAACATTGGAGAGTCCCGTATGTTGAAATCATTTTTACAGAATAACATAAGAAAAGAGGAAGCACAACAACCTCATTAATAATATACAAAAAAGCATTTAGTGAAAGCAATTAGTAAAACCACCTTTCTTTTCAACCAGGAGTCCTACTAAAATCCTACAAATGGAAAAATTAAAATATATAGTGTGTAAATTAAAAAGCTTACCAACAATAGATTCTCTGGCATTTCTCCCAAGCAGACTTTCCCTCTTCTGTTGCATGAGCGATCTTCTCCAGCACTTTCCATGTTTCGGTTTAAAACCCGGCAAAGTCGGGATCTTAAATACGGGATTCAATGCCGTATCACTTCTTAATTCCCGATCAAAAACTTCATCTGATTGACGACAGTCAGGTAATGTGTTAGAAACCTTTTGATTCTGATCGGTTTTTGATGTCTCATTTAAAGCTGGCGGAGCCAAGCTGTCGTTCTGTAACGTGCTAGAGCTTGATTCAATATCCGATGAATTAAGTTGAAATGATACTAATCCAGAGCTACGACTACTTTTTCGACTTGTTCTTGTACTTTTTATACTTATTTGATCATCGATCAAATCTTCGAATCTTCCAGAACCATCATCGGACGATAATTCGAAATATGAGACACTGGGTTCAAGAGATAGTGATCCGGAACGACGACTACTTTGTCGGAGTGTTCTGATGGTGCAATTTATACTTGTTTCATTATTCATCAAGGATGATTTCCTGAGATCAACACAAGAGGGTGTAGAATCAGCTGAGTCGACCAGGATAATCAATTCTTTGTCTATGCTGTAACAGTTGCTTTTCCTTGTTCTTGTTATACGTTTCTGAGGCGTTTCGGTAGATGGGCTCAAGGTTTGGCAATTACTGATTGAATTTTTTTCTGCAGGAGTGCCGACCATAATTATTAACTCTTTATTAAAATTAATGCAGCTGCTTGACATAGATCTGGTTAGTCTATGACTGTCACTTTCAAAGCAACTGTCATACATAGAGTTTTTAGTTAGAGTCGTAAGGGATAAACGACAGCCAGAAAAATTTCTGCCTAAAACAGGATATGGTATATTTTTTTTATCATAAACAGATAGAGATCTCGTAGCTCTATGACTGTCACTTTGATAGCAACTATCAGTTGTGCTAGTTTTCTCAGAACGTAAACGTCCGTTTTTACGGTTTTTATCTGTTGCATCTGTATATCTTCTGCAAGGTGTAGAGAAAACCAAATTTTCTTGCAAGCTTCTAGAGATCCTACCATCCTCATAACCGTTTGTTTCTGCTACAAATAGCTTTTTTGATGCATTTGACTTCCTAGTTTGCATGGAAGTCCTTGTTACCTTTTGAGAATCATCAGCATTAAATGGTATTGATAGTTGACTCGATTGTGAGTTGATAAAAATCTGTATCTGGCTCTGAATGGAGGGATTTCCTGACATATCCATAATATTCGACGCATCAGATATACCAGTCGACGCATCAGATATACGAGTCGAATGTTCGATGTTGTCGGATATATAAAATACTGAGTTTCGTTTGGTTTTTATTTTGCTTGAATTGCTTATTTGAGTTAACTTTAAAACAGAGTTAGATTCAGTGGTTAAATTGGAAGCGCTTTGGCTTCGAGTATGCGGTCTTTTTATTCCGTTATTACTGACAAAACTGTCAAACAGATCAGGACTAACACTCAAAGTCGTCTTTCGTGTCAGCTCATTTATTTTCTTTTCTGGAGTCTTGAATAATATATTAGAATAATCTTGAGCTATGTAGTTTTTTTCACTCTTATCTCTTTCCAAATTTTGATTTCTACATACTCCGGGGCGACGTCTATTAATGAAAGCATATGGTGAAACAATAGAAGACAGTTTTTGAGACTCGTCAAGAATAGTGTTAGATAAAATTTGGCTAACATACGGTTTTTCCGCAGAAGAGCTATTAGATGTATGCTGATCAGATATTTTTGACTGACTTCGAGTTTTCCTTGCATTCGAATCTTGGTTTTTCTCAGAGGAAGTTGGTATGATTGCTGTTTTGGAAGCTCTTTTAGCATTTGTTCCTAAAATAAAACAGAGAACCAAAATTAGCATCAAGCAATGATAGTATTCAGATCAGTATGCAGATCAGTGGTCGATCTGCCACATCAGGTCAATGATCCAAAAAATAAAATCTTTAAAACTCTATATCTTACTAGAGAGAAAATCCTGGAAAACGCCAAGCAAATTAAGTTGTAATCCCAAGAAAACATACAAATTTCTGAAATAAAACAAAAAATTACTTCAAACGCAAAAGGGTAGGTATCTATAATTTTTTAAAGACATTGAATTCTTCGAAAAAAATTACTTTTAATTCCTAGAAGAAAAATAAGTTCCAACACCTGAAATGTTTATAATTAGTTAAAAAATTTCAACATATTAACGTATAAGAAATTACTTTATATTGATGACAGATGTAAAACTCGCCATTTGGCGCATATTAAATATCAAGAGTTAAACATTTTTAAGGAAAACAATAAGTATGCAAGCAAGTGACATCCTGATCAAACAATAAGTTGCCACTGGCATTAATTAAAATAAATTAAAGATTATTACAAAATGTATACTGAATTTTTCGAAATTTTTGTTAGCAATATTATATCTTTATTGTTAGAAGTTAAAAAAATATAGAAGATAATAATTATATTATTTTACATTACAGACATAACATAAACCTTAAGTCTAACCAGTAGTACTAGATTGTAAAAAATATTTTAGTAGTTTGGAGAAAAATCTGTATGACAGAATTTTTTTTTTTTTATTTTGTAAGCAATATAGTTTTTCCTACATAGAATGAAGATGTCAATTCCAGATATTTATGATAACATTATTACAAGTAATAAACTTACCAGTTGTCATCTTAGCTGATTTCATCAGTTTCTTAGAATCATTAATAGATGCATTAGTGGTCATTGAACTGCTACTCTTATTCCAGTTTGAAGTGAATTTTTTACATGCTGCATACCTTTTCCTTTTTAATTTATCTTTGGCTTTAAAGGCAGGTTTTGATTTTATTTTTGGCGACTTTAGAGATAGTTTGGTCACATTAACGGTCAGTTGCTTTAAAGTATTATATTTTGGATATGATATCTCCTTGTGCTTCATAAAATTATTTCTTGACATGTTGAGAATATTTTTGTCCAGAACAACTACTAAGTCTTTTAAAGTAAAATGTTTTTTATGTTGATGTCTATAATTTTTGTGCTTTCTATGGGTAACAAATCCAGATCTATGGGAACTATCAAAAAAAGATTCTTTATCAACAGTTTTCAAGTAAGATTCGCAGAAACTTTCAAAGTCAGAAAGTGAAATATTTTTAGAGTTTTTGGTAATCAATCGTTTTTCACCTTCAATAATTGTTTTATGGAATTTCTCAAAATGTTCCAATGAAAATGATCTGGTTTTTGCTTGAGTATTATGTTGTTGTTTATATATGCTACTAAGTTGAGTAAAAACTTTTTCAAATTCGTGTAGATCGAAACTCATCTGTTTTTGTGGTAAATTTTCTTGAGCAACTTTAACTGTCTCACTTTTACCTGTATCAATGGGTGGTAGGGACAAATTCCAACTGCGAATATCTTCCAAAGATTCCATTATATAGCTTTCCAATTTGTCTTGACTATTTGACTGGGTGTTAATAGGAGATATTGGTTGAACCAACATTCGAGGCCCTTTCTTTGATACTAAAGGAGTGCTAGAATGTACCAAGCCATTTTCTTTCATAGAATTTTGATAAAATGGATTCAATAAGGAATTATTCTTTGCAATAACGGAGATCGACATATTAGCTGGCAGTAAATCGTTTGGGTTTTTAAAATCATCCACGGTAGAAGAATTTTTATTTGAAAGATCCTTGCTAGCATTGATTGAAGATGTATCTTTGGCCTGTGATCGCAGACAGACCAGAGAACTTCTACTTGCATTAGAATTGTTTTTGCTTTTTCTATTATGACGTTTGACACTCGATGAAGATAATTCCACTTCAAGGGAATTAGTGATTGCTTCCCCTGAAAAAAAATAATCAAAGGTCAATAGACTTCTTTATCACTTTTTCTTCAGGCAAACAATGATAAACTATAAAATAATAATGAATGATTAACACAAGAATTTGGAAAATCTTATTTAAATAATAGTTTTATTTGTGGGTTAATAATACATAATTTCCGACTATTTTAGACAATTGTTTTTGGGTCATAACATTTAAGTCACATGTTAAAACCAAAAGAACAAAATGGTTTATTTATCTTACTTAACTACTTCTACTGACTTCCTGAATTCGCTTCAATTTTATATAATAAAATTAATTGATTTGATATATAAAATAAGTAAGATCATTGACAAAAATGAGAAATAAAGTAGGCCCAAAATGAAGCAGAAACAATTAACACTCTGTGACTTCTTCCTAATACAGTTTGTAGTTAGGAAGAAAACATTCTTTAAAATGGAAAAAATGGTATACAAAATATTTGAGGCAACTAGGTTACTACTTTTATACATATAGCACAATTAAAACCAGAATGTTCAATTCAATTAAGATGAACATGTGATATATCAGGACAAAGATAATAAAGAATGAGTGACATTTACTTAGGTATATAAATCTCTTTGTTAGTTTTTAGACATTATAGGATTTCTAAATTACATGAAAAAAAAATCTAAGAGGACAAGACAAGAATTAATTAAATAGAACTGTAAATAATTTTGCCAATTTGAACTACTAGTATCCATAATTTTTATTCCTAAACAAGGTTAATTTTTTTACATCTTCATTATCTTCAATAATGTTTACAGGTGTATATTACAATTAAAACTTTCTAATCAATGCATGCAAGCATTGGTCACAAGAGTAACTATTTTACTTCTATACAGTAAGCCTATGCCTAAAAAAAAACTAAGTATCAAAGAATATTTTAATTTTTTTGGAATAATTACTAAATGATTGAACACATCTTATATTTTCTGGCAATTCACTAAATACCTTAAAAGCTAGCAATAGAATTTCCTAATCCTATGTTAGATCTTGCATAGTTCTGATAAATGGTATTATTATTTACATTTCTTGTTGGAGAACTATGTATCATATTCGTAAAAGTATACTAGTTTACATTATTCTATTTTTAGTATTTTATTTAACTTATTAAGATGTAATTCTTGATAAAGTGTATCTATATGAGTAAGGCTATCGTAATTAATAAGAACTTTAATAAATTTATTTTGAAGAGTTTGGTCTAGTCCTATATCAATATTTAAGAAAGTAAAGTAAAAATTGCAAGCTTATTTGGAGTATATGACTTACTGTGTTTGGGTTATAAGTTATGTTTTACTCTGTAATACTTTTAGAATTTAATTATTAATTGAAAAGCACATAAATGTTACAAACCTGTGGGTGTAGTTTGATCAAACCAAGAATACTTTTGGTTGATGTTACTTGAGTTATTTTTGAAGGATCTCAGTTTTTTTACCATTGGTGATGCATTCTTGATGCAATCAAAAGATGATTTATTAACAGAGCTACTTTTGTCAGCTTTCTTATAAACTAATAAACTATTTTGAGCTTCGTCCAAACTGTTATTGTAGCTACTCGGCAGTGCTTTAGCTTGTGGTTGTAAAATCTTATCAAAAGTATCATTAATGTTAACTCTAAGAGAATCATCACTTAAAATAGTCTTAATTTTCTGTGGCAGTTCTTTGATTTCTAGTTTCTTGGCTTTGAGTTTTTTACCATGTAATTTCCTTTGGGTTAAATTTTTTGCAAAAAGTATATTAAATGCATCCATAGCAGACACCGAGGTGTTACCCTTGCTGTAAGTGCGGAAGCTTCTGGAGGGTGCCATTTTTTTAAATCGTTCTACAGTATTAATCTATCCTCTCTAAAATCCAAGGCCCTTAAGGAGTTCATGCATATCGCACCGCTTTTATTTCAAATTTAAAAATTACAATTCTTGAATTCGTTTGACCGTTTTGTTTGTTTATTTGTCACACAATAGACAACACAAGCAATCATGTCAATATTGTCATTTGTCATAGGCAAGAATTTTTAAGCGGTCTATTAGGTTTTAACCAGTTACGTTTTGGTTACGGCTCGATTGAGGGTTCCTTCACCCTTTAATTTTTGGCACGTTTTATCAGTTGAAAATTAATAATATTATCTTATTAAATACATAATTGAATAATAAATAATAAAAATCATCTAAACAATCAAAACTTTTAAATATCAATTATAAACTTGCTGAAGATGAAGGTATTACCGGTTAAAATGGATGGATGAGCCATTTTAACCGGTAAAATGGATGGATGAGATGTAAATAGCTCCGCACTGCGGAGCTATATATACATCTGTGGGATGAGTTATAACCAGATGGTGGTCCTTTGAACTGGATATCGATGACGATACGTTCATGTGTCTATACATCCGTCTTTCCTACGGTCCTACCTCATGTGTATTAATTAAACTGAAGATTTTCAGATTTCAAATAAATAGGAATAAATTCTCTATTCTAATTAAGTGTACTAACTAGTTAAGTAAATAGCTCCGCAGTGCGGAGCTATTTACATCTGTGGGATGAGCTATAACCAGATGGTGGTCCTTTGAACTGGATATCGATGACGATACGTTCATGTGTCCATACATCCGTCTTTCCTACGGTCCTACCTCATGTGTATTAATTAAACTGAAGATTTTCAGATTTCAAATAAATAGGAATAAATTCTCTATTCTAATTAAGTGTTTTTTATTTTTTTTATGGAAGACACTGGCACAAAAAAGCAAACCCTAGTGTACTCAAGTATCACGAGTAGCGCCAGTGCTAAAAGTATCTGTGGATATTCTCCTAAGTTCTGCAAGTTGTAATGTTTGGGAAAGACGTGCTTTGGGAGTTTATTCCACAGATTTGCACTTCTCCATAAAAAGAAGTCCCGATAAAGCGACGTTCTCGACGCTCCAGATGCACTCGAAATTCATGAGTCGCATCTACCTTTCGAGTAGATCATGTATGTAAGGCTCCAGGTAAAATGATATGGGCCGTTCGGATAAGCAGTTACCGGTGATGGTAATGGTAAAACAGAATCGGGTCCATCACCTTCTATGCTCCAAACTACTCAAGTTTCTAGTTGCCCTTGAATCTCTGATAATACGTATGACCCTCTTCAAAATGGCTAAGCAGCTTTAAAGTATGTTTGGATGCAGAGCTACATATGTGAGCGCAATATTCAAGAGATCGACTATTTGGGTATTTTAAAGCATTAAAATTTGTTGCAGTGTATACAGTATTTTTATTTGATAGAGAGCCCTAAGCTTTTGAGAAGCCGCTTTAGTTATTCTCGCTTCATGATCATGCCAACATATATTGATTCCAACCTCTATACCTAAGAAGTGGACTGACGAAGACAACGGTAAAGTAAACCTGGACATTTTAAGGCTTGGGACGGCAGAGGTAGCCTGCTTTGTAAATACAGCAGCCTTAGTGGAGTCTTCGCTGTGTTAAACTCAATCAGATTGCACTTACCCCACTCCAAAATGATTTCCGAATGTCACTTTAGTAAGCACGAAGGTAATCTGATTCTGCTCTAGCTATTGCAAATTATTAATGAACTATTAATTCCAAGCTACGAAAGGCTAACTGCACAGCATACTGTATGTCTCAAAAAAGGCATATTATATGGTGTTAGAAAATTAAAACGACCTCTTTAAAAAGCTTATATTTCTGTATCCGACAGTATAGATGGTTTGAACTAACGGTAAATCTTGGAATACAAGCCAAAATAATGACAAAGCTACACTTCCTCGTCATCCTTCACCCAGTCAACACGTGGTTGTTCTCGTCCTTTCCTATCCTACGGATTCCTTTCCTTGACCCCTTCCTACTCCTTGCCGTTAGTACAACGTGAATTTCAGAATTAAACTTTGTGCAAGTTTCTATCCCACTTCCGCATTATCCTTCATCCCATCAACACGTGGATGTTCGTCCTTCCTATCCTTTAAATCCCTTTCCCAGATCGTTCCCAACCCATTGCCGGTGGCTGATCCTATTCACGCCGATGCAGGGGGAGGCGACATCGTGCATTGAAAAGTTTCGATTGTGATTGATAATTTAATATAGTGAAAGTGTCGACTCGGAGAACTGGCTACATACCCGACGGTTTTCCCGAATCTCCAAATCGTGCTGGCAAATTGCCTCGTAGCAGAGCCATCAATTGAACAAAACAAGAACAAGAATAACAAAACTAAAACGACAAAGCACATCTTGCATGTCACCTATATAAGCGGTCGGTAAAGAAGCCCTGCTTGTGGATTCCAAGCTGGTCACTGCTTCACATGCCTGCGCCCTACGCATAGAGCCCGCTGCAGCAACCAGAGCCCCCAAGACCGAGGTACCAGCTACAGCTTTGGCCCATCCGTATGATGCGACACTTCGAGCTATGGTTAGAATATAATTGGGAGCGGGCAAACTGCATGGCAGTGTAAATTACGTAAAAATATGGCTAGCGATCCTTCGTATCTAAACGATGTCAGATTCAACGCTCTCATTACGGTATCTTGTTTACAAGAATTTTTTGAAATTTTCTTATAGGAACAATAAATAAATTTGAATTAAATTGAACGATATGAGGGTCGGGAATAATAGTTGTTACCTGGCGACGCCTATGACACTAGGTCGGCTGAATTATTCTGATTTGGGCGACTTGAAAGAAGACACCAATGTATTGTCATCAGCAAAGCTGTAATTTGAATTGGAAGTCTCGTCGACCTTTGATATGTAACAGAAAGAAGGTAGGCGACAAGATGCATCCCTGAAATTCAGCGTTAATTTGAAACCTCTGCGAGATGTGTCCATCAACGACAACCTGGATAGATCGGTTCTCAAGGAAGCTTCTAAGCCAAGCAACCAAGTTGGTGGCCTACGCCTAAGCGCAGAGCAATGAACAATAACGCTTTTTAAGTAAAATACGGTAGTATAGGTACAACCAGGTTAGTTGAAAAGTAAATTTTTTAAATTCTAGAAATCTAATTTCAATAAGATATTCGTTTATTATTTCTCTGACACATTTCGTATATTGAAGAAGTCCCGAAGTTTTTCAAGCCATTGTGGCAAATCTATTCCTGCTTGCAATAAATTAATCCTAGGTGTTTTTTTTTAAAGATCCAAATGTGGAAAACTTGTGGAGGATACAGGGGTCTAATTCAATTCAATTCATTCTTCAATTTCCAGACATTTTAAAAAACCATTCCAGATACAGCCAGTTTAAAACTTACAACTTTTGTGGTGATACCGATAAATGCACCAGTTTTTGTAACTGGGTTTTTCGCCAAATAGAGTAAGACGAGAAATTAAAAAACAATATATCGAGTGACGAAACCACGTTTACCCGAAGCGGGTCAGTTCTATACCAGTACAAAAGTATTCAATCAAAGGACGGACATCATTGATTAAAAATGTAAAATACCTTTCCGACATAAAATATCTTTGATACTCAAAAGTCGTGTACCAAATTTCATAAAAATATCTTCAGTAATAAACAAGTTATGACTAAAAAACTTTTTTTTTCTTAAGACTTTAACACCCTTCGAATGAGGAACATTAAGGACACCTACATTCTGGACACAGAAGGCCCTGTTAAAGTTTACGCACTGGAATTCTGGACACCCTGTATTCTTCCAAAAAAAATGTCCGTTAGGGCCGAAAATTTGGAGGGTAAGAAGAGAAAGTGTCCCAACTCCCGGTATCTACGACACTAAAGAATTAATTTTTTGAAATAGAAAATTAGACTATTAAGGATGAATCAAATAAGAATTACAAAAATGATAAATACTTCATTTGTCAAAAAAAAAGTGTTTTTTTTATCATGTGTCATTAGAATCGAAATAAAATTCTTAATTTAGTGAGCATAAAAATAAATATAGTTTCTATTAAAAAAAATCTAATTTTATGTCAAATTTGCCTTTTTTCGCCAAGTTAAACGTTTTGTTTCTGCTATAGTTTCTCAGGTTCCTGTACTAAATATAAATTTATTTATTCCAATTTAAGTAAAATATTACCTGTACAATATGAAACTTTATATAAAAAATGAAAAATACAGTTTTAAATAAGAATATTAAAAAAGCTTTATAACCAACTTTTAACATATATAACAAATTTTATACCAACTTTGTTCTATCTTTGACTTTCCTCCATAATCCACTCTCTCGCTTTATTTTTATAGGAATATTTTACTGCTATTAAAACATATCCATTAGTTTCTAGTTAAAGTGCGCATCATGTGGAAAGTTTCCAGGAGTTTCCACTTTCCATGTAACAGCGCAATGCGATCGATAATTTTATTGGCGCACTAATGAGATTTCTGTGTCATGTTTTCATCTTGGCATTTTACCCTCCCTGTTTTTTATCACAGTATCGGATCATTCATAATTCAAAATTAGTGTAAGTTCTTAAATTGAAAAATTGTGTTTTGATGTTTGTTTAATTACATAGTGTAAAAATCTGCGCGGGATTGGCATATATACATGGTTACATATATCGAACCTAGTTTTTGTATATAGGGTAAGTTATAGGTTAAATTAATTTTTTAAGGAATCCTAGGCATATTTTTTTCAGAATTGTTTTTTAGCATTATTAAACTTATTGGGTATATATTGGGCCTTAGATACCCTCGCAGTACATAATAGAAATAAATACATAAAAATCTAATTTAGTCACAAATAGTTGAAGGACAAATATTATCCGTTGAAAAACTTTTTTGTACTAAAATTAACAACGGTCGCACCATAGCAGAAAAGAGGGGTAAAATTTTCTGAAAAAATAGGTGCATTATTGAGCGACTAGAAATTAAATCACTCTCTTTTATTTCATTCTCAATTTTTCGTTCAAGGACGAAAAAGTAAACGTCCTTGTACTTGTTAGTTAAACTTTGCAAAAATGTTTCGGTCGTTAATAAAAGCGCTACATAAACAAAAAACTAGCCAGAATAATCGCCTGATTTATCACTTCTTGATGTAAAAAACGTAAAATTCAAAATGCCCTTAAAAAAAATGGAAAAAAACAGAGCATTTATAGCTGAATCGGTAAGTCAATACAGTACCCAAAGATTTCCAAAAAGATTCTCTTCATATAAAATACACCAGCATCAGTGCACGAATTAAATCTACACGAATTTGATAAGCGATTACAATTTGATGACAATTGAGGTTCTAATACAAGATGCTGCCTCGTCATATTATTCATTATTCGTCATTATTTGGGTTAAACGTAACGGGTAAACAGGGTAGTTATGGTTTAGAAGATATGCCACTGACCAATGACCGCAATCGTCAGATTTTTTACTCCTATATATTTTCGTAAATTTAACATACAAAATCGTATAGGAAACAAGTAAACGAAAGCTTTCGTTTCAGGACAACTTTATGCAAATCCTAGATCAAGTACTTGCGAATTGAAGGATGCATTTTAAGAAAAGATATAGGGAGATACCATTGATCGAACATTAGTAGAAATAGGAAGTCAAAATGCCTGATAAAGTCCAGTGCAACGATATATTAGAATGGTCACCCGTCAAAACACCAGCATTCCACCTGCCAAACAATGTCATCCACCTTCTATTTACATTGTTTGAGAAGTAAAATGCTGGTGTTTTGACGGGTGACCATTCTAATATATCGTTGCACTGGACTTTACATTAAAGATAGGTTGGTTCCATCAAGATTGGGATCCCAGGACGATGAATTCGAAAAAGAACTAAAATTATACGCATTTGATGAGCGATTACAATTTTATAATGATTGAGGTTGTAATATAAGATGCTTCCTCATCACATTATTCATTATTCGTCATTATATGAATAAAACATTTCCAGAGTGGTTATGGTTTTAAAAAGATGCCAATAACCGACCCCTGCGATCATCAGATTTTTCATATGTATGTTTAATAGTTATAGGTTTTAAAAAATGTAATATTAAAATTCTGTAAGGAATAAATAAACGGAAGTTATCGTTATTTTAAGATAACTTCCGTTTATACATAATACAATACATAAGAGATATCGTTGATCCATCATTAGCAGCTATAAATAGAAAATCAGAATTACTGATAAATTTAGGTTACATTGTTTGATCAAGATTGTGATACATACACAAAGATTTGTTTTACATTACTTAGATATAAGGTATCCAGATGGATTGGAACTAGAAGCGCCATTAAATTGCCTTCACGCCAGATTTATCACCAGTAGATAAAAAAGACAATTAATATTCCGTAAGCAAACAAGAAAGAATGCTAATACCCTTCAGAGCCTCTCTAATTTTATTGAGATGCGTTGTTCGATAGTTACTTGTCTTCAAAAAAGTCTTATTTGTGAACCTTCTATCACAAAAGCATGCTTTTTTCTCAAATAACCCAACACAGTATTTTCATTTTTCTTCAAACCGCTTCTAAGAAAACTTTTTTCTAAGGTACTCAAAGAGTCTGTGTTGTGATAATTGCTCTTGTTTATGGCTAAAAGTTTTCATATGCCTAATTTAAACGAATTAACTGACAAATAGATTAATCTGAAGAATTGTATATATTTTAACGATATTTTTTTTTCGCAGCATACTGCCATGATGCCACCAGCTGATACTACAAATCTCGGATATGCGTATCAGCTACCGTCCGGAGGCCTATCAGTAAAAATTCGGAATGTTTTGTCTCAATTTAGTGATATTTTTAGCGAATTTGATAAATATATTGCGCCGGCCTATCACCATGACAGATGTGAGAGGTAAAAAAACTAGCAGTACCTATAGGTTAATTTTTATTTTGTATCAGTAAGCAGTACCAAACGATTAATTTAATTTTTTTTTTTTTACTTTATGATGATCTCTTTTGTGGCAAAGCCTTGTCATCATCTATTCACGGTCATATGAGACGTAGAAAAGAATACATTAAATATTTAGAAAAACAGGAAACGAAAGTGCACGCGGCGAAAAAAAGACTCTGATAATGAAAAAAACGGTAACGTTTTTACTTATCTTTAGATGTGAATTAAAACACTTAATACACAAACATAGTCAACTGATCTACTTATACACTAACACTAGTATAAACACGATCATTTCAGGCTACTAGACATATTTATTTACTACTATTTATGTCCGATTTAAATATCGCGCCAATATTCCGAATTGAACTGAACAAGTGGCGAGCGCTTCTTACATCTCACAAGATCATGGTTCCGGAAGATTCGCTAACCTTCCATAAGTCTCCAGAGATGTCGTGCGGTGTGCCCGATTGTATCACCACATAGAGTAATTAAAATTATATAATATTCATTTCTCTATGTATCACCATAAAAATTTCGCAATGACGAAGCACAGCTGATATTCGCTGCCTTGCAAATATCGTTACGATACTAAATACTTAGTACACTAATACTTAAATTAGATATGTTTATATAAAAATAAATCATCCGTTTTCCTACAAGAGACTAAACTAAACAATATAAACAAAAAGAAAAAACAAGTCTCGGTCTCAAACATAATACAGTTTCGTCCCCTAACGGAACATCATCAGGTGTTACACCTATATTAATCACATTGCAATGAAAACAACACAGATTGATATTATTATCATTAAAATTAAATCAGTGGTCACATTGGTTGTTGAATTAAAAAAAATATTGTTTGCAGCTCATCTATAGATGTTTTATTAAACATATTTTATATTGATTTCAGGTCAGTCCAAATGCGATTGTACTCCATGCACAAACGCGAATTCGTTTTAATATTTGTACTATTCTTCGTGTGCCTTGGGTTCACAATTTTTATTGGCTTAGCAGGTAAGGATAATATCAATATCAATAGATTATATGTTTAACAAATTTCCTAAAATGATCAAAGTAGGTTTCGTCACAAGAGATTCTTCCCGTTGTAGAGTTGCTAAATTCTTCAAGTCACATTGCCTAAATAAATTCCTGAGACATTTTTCAAGCTAATTATGCTTTTGTGTCTACAGTTTTTGTACCACAATTCGAAAAAGTAATTCCGAAAAGAGTTTTTGACGCAATCGCTGCAAAGAACAACTAATTGGCAGTTTTCAAAACCTGGAAGTGCAATTCCTGAGAATGTAACGGAAAGGCTTTCGCATATCTTCCAAATACATTTATCATGTATATTCACTGAGACGGCAGCACTCTTTACTGCTTTAGACTTGCTACTATACATCGGTAAGAAAGAATAACGTGGTGTTTTTAATTCTTACTGATAGTTGGTGTTCTATAATCTTTCAAACTTTACCACCTTAGATGATCTATAGCTTTCATAGATAACTCAGCTTTTAGAAAAGTTGATTCCTGATGGCTGCTGTATAAAGTCGGTAATAAAAATTCGTAGTCACTGCTGACTCTTTAAAATTTAGAGTGTCATCTCTCTCTTAGTAGAGCGTGCGCATTCGGTAATCTTCTATGGCCTTCGTTCATACAAATCTCACTACCACAGAGGATCTACAGTTTCTACAGACAACTAACTTTTAGAAAAGTTGTTTCTGAATGTCTTATGTGAAAAAAAATATTTACAGGAACTGGGGACTGCTTCAGACTTCAGAGCTTCTTGTCTGGACTTGAAGATTTTCCTTAGTTTACTAATTTTTCCTTACTCGAGGTGGTCCAAGCAGCAAAATCTTTGTTTCATAAAAAAAAATTGATGTCGATATCAACTTCCTATGCCCAGATGATATATGTTTTCTCAATTCTTTCTGATAGTCCGTCCATAGCGAATCTGTTTATTATAATATTTGATTAAAAAATGTATAATGTTTTATAGGGCCTCCTATAACGCAAACAACGTCGATAGATGGGATTTCCTTACTACCAAAATTAAACAATTCAAATATGGTTAGCCGAAAAGATATAGCAACGGGCCCTTTTATAATGAAAACACCTAAGCTATCGACTTATAACCAGCAAATGTGGTTGATAGCGAAGCTTAAAACCGAAAATACAGGTGAGTTTATTTAAGTTTTATTGCCTGAAATTGATTATTAACATCTTACCGGTTTCTCCAGAACGTTATCAGGTCATAACTTATTGCAACTATTGCAGAATTTTTTGTCTACCTTTCTAGCCTGTTAATCTTGAGCCTATAGTCCTTACTGAAAGTTATGTTTCCACTTTAGCCCCTCGCGTGGATTTACCTCAAGAGGTTAAGTTGGCTTTGCAGGTAAGAGGGAAAGTCGGTTTCTCTTTGGAGCCGATGTTGTCATCAGCTAAGAAGAAGTCGAATATTCTTCGTGGATCTGCAGTTATCAAATAGGAGTGGGGAAAGCGTGGGAAAAACATGTGGAACCCCCGTGATCTGTCGGGGTATGGATAAAGTGTGTTTGTCAGCAGAAACACGGAACGTTCTATTTTGCAAGAAAAAGAGTAACCCAGTCTTATGTGGTACCTACTCAGAAACATGCGCAAGTTAGAGTTTGTACACTAGTTGATATAAAATTTTATTGATGCAAAATCTTATAGAATTTCTTGGAGATGTCGAGGAAAACTACTCCTGTGATAGTAAAGTCTAGTATTTCAGTGGTATTTTCTAAGACCCTTAGAATTAGCCTTTCCATCGTCGTGATTGTCTGTAGCTTTTCGGATCCGTAGTTGATTCATCCTGCTTGTGAATCAGGATAATATTAGCTAACTTCCATTGAGATGGAAGTATGAAAGATATGACAGAAAATCTAACGGGTTCATCAAGCTATCTCTCAGGTCTCCAGGGCTTTCCTATTGACAATAATTTTAATAACAACTGCTTGACATAGTTATACCTTCTAAAAGACAAACTGGTTGCAAAGCTCTAGTGGAGGTCTCCCTGATCCTCTCCAGTCCGAGAGGAGGGGATCAGGGAGAACTGACTCTCAAGACTGTCGTCAAAGATTTCAAAGTTTTGCTGAGGATCCTAAATGAGGTTATCATTTACCTTTCGATGTAGCAAATTTTTTAGTAGAGTACCTAATAAGTATAAAAAGCTCCTGTGCATCGCTTGTAGATGGTGTCTTCAATTTAATTAAGTTTTACCTGCCACATCTCATTAATTTGCTCTTCCAGCATGCGGTTCACCCTGCGGTTGGTTCTTTCTTTATCCTAAAGAGTTCCTATTGAAATAGTTGGGATTTCTGATGGCCTCAGGGAGGAACGTCTTATTGGATATGCTTGAGGTGGTTCTCTTCTCCGCCTGAAGAGTATCATAGGTGCTATATTTAGCACCAGTCTATAGTTGCGTTAAGCGAAAGAGGATTTGTAATAATAGAAGCCGGTAGGATGACCAAAAAGTCGCGACTTTTTGTAGTACCAAAAGGCATAATATTTTATTTTGTAGGTGAGACCATCGACAAAGAATTTGATATTTGTCTTACAATCTCTGGGTTGACGGAGGAACATAAGCCTGCCACAATATTGACGGATAGAGATCACAAGAATAGGTAATACTATTTTGACTTTAGTATCTTATGCTTAAATCCTTTTTTCATTACAAAATAATAGTACGTTCAAAAAAAAGTTAGTTACATCAATGACTGTTAAAATATAAGTTGATTGTATTTAAATTTAGGAATTGTCGTTTTTGCAGAAGTCGACATTTACACTGTGATAAGCAACTCTGTGATGAGTTCATAGTTATGCATTTAGGTTACTTGGATTACACGCACTACATTATAAACGTGATTTTTTATGACCTCGAGGCCTTCCATTCTAGATACAATATTAAAGAATTAACCTTTTATGTAAGCCATCTTGAGAGATTTGTATAGTCTTATGTTTAATAGACCCTTTGTTCTTGTAGTTTAAAACTTACAATCCAGATTTCACCCAAATCGAAGTGTGGTTTAGGCTGATATTTTTGGTAGGAGCTTTTTCAATAACGGTAATGATTCCATTATGTTTATAAATGAGAAATATGTAAATAACTATTTTTTAGTGGTGGTATTATCATACTTTAAAGAAATATCCAGTTCATTGCTGGGCATTTGAACAAAAATGGGTAGGAGTCCTCTTACCACTTCTTATGACTTTTAATAGTAAGTAATCAATTCTCATAAGATTAAATAAACAAATTATATTTTAATTTTAGATCCAATTTTTCCAATGATTTTCTTGGTAAGCTCATGGCTGCCAGGTATGTTAGATGCAATTTTCCAGGCAACATTTCTAGCTGTATTGTTTCTATTTTGGCTTAGCATATATCATGGACTAAGACAGGTAAGAATAAAATACTATGTCATAAGCATAACCGTTAATTATTGTTCTTTTTATTTCAGAATGAGCGATATTTTCACACTTTTTATTTTCCAAAATTTTTCATAGTATCAATGATGTATTTTCCAACTTTAATTTTATCCACTTGGCAGAAGATAAGTGAGCTGCGAGATCCAGGATATGACCATACTACCGAGGCTAATTTCTACGTAAGTTAATACCAAAGATCACCATTTTGAGTTAATACAAGCAATTATAATCTTTTCAGGTAGTGAAGGCATTTTTCTACATATTTGGGGTCGTCTATTTAATTTATTTAGGGTATCTTATTTTAAAGGCTTATTCGGAGCTGAGATCAATGCCATTTTTTGGTAAGTTATGTAATGATAATGTTCTTCTTATAATTGATTGATGATCTTTAATTATAATGTATTAACACTTGTAACCAACTCCTAAATATAAAATAAAAAACTTCAAATTACAATAAACACATTCATATTAAAAACAATAAACATACTAAAGAAATCGATGTCAAAGATTGATTTAACACCGGACCTGTACAGCTAAACAAAGAAGCAGCCACAATCTGCAACAACAATGTTGACCGCAGCAGGGGAATATAAAACATCATCAAAGACTGACAGCAGAACGGATATCTGAGCAAACTAAAAAAGATAACTATTCGGAACACAGCAGAGGGCTTTTCATGATTCCTTACATCAAAGGAACTTCGGAGAAAATTAGGATAATTACCAGAGAATTCAACATCAAGTCTGCGTTCACTTCGAAAACAACTATATGAGGTTTAGTATTGAAGACCCCTGAGAATGTGGAGAGTCATACATAACATAAACGAGACAAAGCAACCACTGGAAGTCAGGACAAAAGAACATCGAAAGTGTTCCAGACAGTAGATTTTCAGATCAGGAATAGCAGACAGTTGGTCCAAGGGGTACATCATACATTGGACAGGCAAACATTTTGTGCAAGAAGCAATATTGGAAGAAAACAAGATTCCTGGAAGTAACTTACAACAAGCAAAACCAAGGAATCTTCAGTCAGGCTAGTGTAAATATTCCTGGAGATCAGCTGGGGACTCCCACTTTCAGAATGGTGCAATATCTAAGGCGCTTTACGCATGAACAGATGTCATACACATGTTATTGTTGTGAGTCTACACTGGATAACGGTTGGAGATACTTCTCAATCGAAACATCGTGCTAAATTTAAAATAAACACAATGGAAGTTCGAAAATTAGACTTTACTACTTATGTTCAAAATTAATGTTTCTAAATTAGCTAACCTGAGTCTTTAAAAAACTCTCAAATTTTTGAATTGTCTAGTATACAATGAGGTATTAAATAATTTGCACAAATGTTAAGACACATCAAGAATACCTTTAAGAACGTATCAAGTAACGTAAAATCAAGAAGATATCTTGTCGTTTGTGTATGGTGGGGTCAGAAACAACAGATGAAAATTTAGTCAATGAACGATATTTGATGACTTCGTTGTTCGTCACTTAATAAAACCTGCATTATATTATCTTTGCTGTATTAAGCCTACCTTTATTACTCCCGAATCCTGGTTATTATCTGGATCAATCTGCTGGTTGCTTAAAAAGTCGCATATTTTAATCGATGGCTTTCAAAATCATTCTATTGTTGTCATCCTCAGGGCATGATTAGTATCTGGATTTTGAATTTCATGCACCAATAGACTTATTTATAAAGTAATTTTTTAAACTTCATTGGGGCACTATACTCAAGGCTATCTCGTAGAATTCGTTTGAGCCTGGAAGAGTTGCTGCAGATAGGCCTCCTCATTTTTTATTATTAGGACATGTCCCAGTGCGATATAGTTAAGGAAACCATTCCTAGAATTTCGTAAGCTTTCATCTTGTACATCAATCTCTTCGTGGTCCCAGCTGTTTCTCGTCATTCATATTCCTTATCAATGGTATTTGGTTATCACAAAAATATCCAAATAGTTTAGGCCCAAGTATACCTCCTCTAGCAAAATCATTTATTAATGAAGGACAATGGACAGCATGTGCCTACACGAAGAAGCTTTAGAAACCTAGTTATTACCAGTTAATTGAAGTACAATAAACGTTTGTTGATATTGGTTTTAGACTCAGTAGAAAACTGAAAACATCAAAATAACGAATACGATGTGTGGCTGATGGTAGCATGGGTGCTACCACATGGATTTACAATAAACAACTACAAGAATTATGAACAATGAACATTATTCTTTGACATTGACAATGTTCATATTATTCTGGTTCGAGTTCCTTTATTAATACTAACTAAATTTACATTCTAGGTGTACGATTGAAATTTTTAACCCTCCTCATGATAGTAGTCCTGACGATCGGCGGGATCATAACAGCTTCCAAATTCGGAGTCGATGTCTTAGAAGATAACTTTGTAGCGCAACTAGGAACTCACTACACCAATTCATCCCAATTTATGTCATTTTATGGACTTCTTAACATATATGTCTACACTATGGCATACGTTTATTCACCAAGTAATAAAAATGGACACGGTAAGCATATTATTTTAAATTTATACTGATCTAGCCCCTTTTCTAAAGCAAGATACATTATTTTAAACTGTTATATGAAAACAAGTTTAATTGTGACAACTGTAGTTAATTATATGTTACAGTTGATTTCCTTTCTTGTACTTCACTTTTTATTAGGTTTGAGTTATTAATTAACAGAAATGACGCTTTCCTCCATTTGTGCACTTTTTGAGATTTTTTTGGATTTATTGGATTTTCTACAGCTGCCTTACAAGGATATACAATACTTTTTGCAGTGCACGAAAATATTTTCCTTAAAATTAATTCTAACTTTTGATAGGGAAAATATTATATGTATAACATCTTCCAAAATTCATTTTTTTAGTGTTCCTCTACTCCTGATGGATATTTAGTTAATTTGCTTAGAGCTTTATTTGGCTCTTTGGTTTTTCTTTGATTCGTCTGCTTTGGGGTTCACTTTGTTTCCTCGAACCTTAATTTTGTTGATACTTTGTTTATGGAAATTATTTTCATAGTTCTTCTGATTAAATCAAAGAGCTTTTTTTAACTCTACTTGGAAGAAAACTGGTTTTTAAAGAGGATAATTGAGCTTCTAAATACTGATGTTCTCACTGTTCTGGTTCTGTACACGCTTCCCTACACGTCTGTTAGGCATGATCACGATAGAACGTGCAATAGGAATCCAGTTTATATAATAGCCTAATTGTCTTGCGATTTTTCAAGTTTTTTTAAAGTTTTGTATTTGGTTTGCAGATTTAGGAATCACAAAAGACAACCCAGCTTTTTCTATGATCAACGATTCTGATGAAGACGTAATTTACGGATCTGATGAAGAGAGCAGAAGACCATTGAATCGAGGTCACAATGATGATGACAGTGATTAATAAAAGGAAGTGAATTAAGGTCCCAAAGAAGTGAAGTTGCGTCTATACATGAAAGAGAATACATGGCTTATGACTATGTATTATATGTGAAGAATTTTATTAAGAAAAAGGGAAACATGTCTGAAACAAATCTTATGACTTAGTGCAATGGCAGGCATGATTTGTTGATAATTGATGACAGATATAAAAAGAAATTGAATATGCTATCTTATTCTCATACAATAGTGAATTTTCAGTAAAAATTTCTTTATTCTACACATTATTGACATCTAGCACAGTTTACAGGAATATTTTAAGAGGTGCTGTTTAGGAGTAGGCACTTTATATAATATTGTCGTTTTTTATAATACTTTAAATTGATGTAGTATTGTATTTGTAAAAGAACTATTATAATCGTCTTATAAACTGACTCCAAGTCATCCTATTAGTTATACAATGAGTGTGAAAAAATCCCCCGTCGAACTTAACTTTGAACTTGGTTGCGGCTTCTTTTAACGTAAAAATGAAAGTTTAAACTCGGGGATGGAAAGGGAGAGTCTTCCGAATATCGATAAGTATATTGAAGATACTAATAAACATTGAATTGGATCAAAACGAATTACAAGTTTGAAAACATGTCCATACAAAAAAAAACAGGTAAATAAACGGTTGCAGGGGGTAAAGGTATTTTTTCATGGTCGTTGTACAGGTAAACTTTGAAGATTAAGGGCATCTGAACTTACTGATAAATAGACCAATAAGAATGTAACAGAAATAATTATATAGAAAAATGCACCAAGACAAATCTCATTACGGCCCTGTCGTTCGATCCACTTGATGTTGTGCTAGATATAAAGCTGCGCGCGCTTTTATCGTACGGGCGTAGGATTGCGACTGGTTTGTTTTAAATTATAATGCGCCAGGGCCGTACTTGAAACTGGAAGAGAACTATTTGGAAGTCATACTGTATAGATTTACAAACTTCTCTATCAAATTAAAGATTATTTTATGTTATATTTTTAAATTTAACTTACACTCGTGTAGGTATCATGGATATGTGTATTTTAAATTCATTCATATCATAAGATAGTTGCGCGATTGTTCGAAGTTATTATAAATATATATATATATATATATATATGCATATTTTATTGTTTATGAAGTAATTTTAGTGCACGTCATATAATGAACTAAAAATGGATATTTATTTATTGTAACATTTAAGAGCTTGTGGCGGGCATTTTATTAATTCATGACGTAAATAATATAACATTTATAGATGTACTTGTAAGGTATTTTTTAAAAACAATTTTGTACTTTGGTTACTAAAAAATTGCTTCTAATAAAGTAAATGTTGTTTAAACGCATTTTTAATTAAAAAAAAAAGCGTGTAAGGTTTAAGAAAAAATAAGTATTTACTAACATTTTTGAGTAATACATTATGGAATTAAGTGAATATTGTTTCATTTATACCTTGGGGAAATTCGTATTAATGAATTGAATAAAATTTTTTACATTGATAATAACACAATAACATTGATTACAAGATAGATTAATATTTTTTAATATTTTAATAAATGTTGGACGCAAAATAATTTTAAGAGCTAATATTGAAAAAGCATTATGAAATGTATATATATATATTTGCTTTTTAAAATGCTATTTCCTTTAATCTGTTGTGTTATGATATATGATATTAACAAGCATTTATTTCCAACAGGCTACTGCCTAATTAAAGAAAAATCAAAGTAATTTTGCATTAAAAATTTGAAGAGTTATCTTAAATAAAAAATTTAACCAAATATATACATTACAAAAAAAAATAAGATAAAATATAATAAATAATCTTAACATCTAAAAATTAAGACTAAATACATACTAATCATTTTAATTTTCCAAACATATTCAAGTCCCCCGCGAGATCACAGAACATATTAGGTGACAAATATAGGCAAATTTGTACATATATTTAAAAGTTGCTATAAACTACAATTGTTTATGTCACCTCCATTAGAGATGAGATTACAATTTTTGTATATTATGAAAATGGGATCATGCATCCTAATATTCGACCTAGCTTGGTTGGGGGCAAAAGTAGGCTTACCTTGCTTCCAATCAGGGTTATGAAAAGATAGTTATTCCAGAAGAAAGGGACTATCAATTCTATTGTTAATGAGTTTTAAATTTTGTCGAAAGCTGAATGTAACATGTAATGTTCAGCTAGAGAAACTGCTCCAAATCTAGATAACAGTAAAGTGTGGTCCATACGTCTTTCTGGATAGATACCATCTTCTCGATACTGCAAATATCTAAAAAAATGCCTCTAAAGTCTTCAGAGCATTCAGGCAAATATAGTTGGGGATTCCAATATAAAAAGCCATACTCGGCTTTAAATTACACCGCGTACTAACTAAATTGATATTATGCTGCATGAGGGGATAGTCCTAGGTAATTTTTCAGAAAATCAAGGAATCATCTACATAGACTAATTTATGACACATAATGATATTTAAAAGTTTACTGATAAACAAAAGAAAGAATAATGGTCCCAGGTTAGGAGTTGGAGTAAAGCTAATAGACCAAAATTCCTCGATATCTATAGATAGATAGATATCTATATATAGATGTTTTCTGTTTGTCAGGTAGAAAAACACCAACTTTAAAAGAATGTTTGAATATCCATTAATCTGCTTATCAATATTTGATGATGAACCTGGTCAAATGCCTTGCTGAAATCTGTATATCGCATCTAGTTGGCATCTTTTATTAATAACTACACACACCTGTCGAGAAAAACAATAAAGATTAGTAACACAGGATCGACCTGCGAAAAATCCATGCTGGTCAACAGATAATCGAGAACCAATTTTATAATAAAAATATTTTAGAGAAAATGAGATAAATCGGGAGTTTTTAATAAAACTGGAATCGCCGTTTTTAAATACAGGACATACTCTTGCGGTCTTCCACATTTTAGTAAATGTGCCAGTATAGTTTATTAGATTGAATATATGTAAATTAATTTATGTGCTTATTAAGTATGGCATTAGGTGAAGAAAAGGATTCCAAAAAGGTTAACACATTTGTATCGCTAGCTGTAATATAGATTACAATAACGTAAATGGTGACATATTGAACATTAAACTTACAATCTACTACATCAAGTAAGGAATAAGTGTCTGCCAAAGGACAATTTCAAGCTATTTTAAACATTATAGAGGGTTCTAAAGAGCAACAATTTTTTTGGATAAGAAAAAAATGATTCCATTATTTGTCCTGGTCTGGTACAAATATTACAATTCAGAAATCTGAAAATAATCAGTAGGCAATTTGGAAACTCACGTAACGAATATATGACTGAGAAAGGAGAAGTATCTTCAAAAGGTAAAAGTTCTATTCAAATTTAAATGTAATTTCATTAAAATATTGAAATTATTTTAGAAATCGCGAATCAATTATTTCAGTTGAACTCTTCTATTAATAAATTCGTAGCCAAAATCAGTAAAACGTGATTAGTAGGTAAGAAGTTCCTTAACAAACACCAAGTTATTTGTTAATAGTCTTCGATATATTTTAGTATATAATTTGTGAAAAAATAATAAACGAGTAAAAGAATCAATATTCAATTAGATATTCCAAAACAAATATTTGTAAAACCGGATGTTTCTAGAATTTCCAGGCGGTTAGAACCAGATTATGTATAATAAACTGATAATGAAGTGAACTGTTAATGACAATGTGGAGCGAATTACGAGATAATCCTAATGATGTCAAATATCGGGGTATAATTACTGATAACTGGGAAATTTATGCTGATTATCAAAGAAAAAGTATTATTGCCAAGATGTAAGTATTAAGGTTATTATTACAATCAGGCTATCCATGAAATCTATATTGAGAAAGTATTTATGGTGGTGCTTTAGGAAGTAAATAGTTTGATTAGAAAAAAACGTAATTATAGGATTTGGCACCCAAAACAGAAGAAATAAATGTGAATTTTTCTAGTTAAATAGAATTTCGTATATATTAATACTAAAAACCTGAAATTTAAATTTGATTAAATATGACTTTAAAATTTCGTCAAGAGTTTTTAAAATATCAGTATTTGCTATGCAGAAGTTTAAGACAACATTAATAGTGTTACACACACAGAAGACAAAAACCTTGACAAAAAAGAGTTGATAAAATATTCGTGTTATTCCCGGATTCATATGGGTAACAACTAGATCCAATAGTACTGATTGGCATAGTACTATTCCAAGGGTACACCAATGTCTTGGAATGGATGGAGTCTTTATTATTCCTAAGAAGTTAGTTTAAGAACTACTTTATTATTCGTTTTAAAATATTTTTCTTTGAAGAAGCCGATTTTTGGAAGCAAGAATTGTCAAATTCCATCCTCCGAGACGAATATAATTGTGAATGAGGAATTTAATTACGTGTATTTAAAAAACTCAATCTCACCGTTCTTAAATCTTGCTTCTTTGTTACTAACAATATATTTCAAATTCTAATACTTTTGTTTGCTATTGTTTACACTACGGTTAATGATTATTTGAAATCCGTGTAGAATATCGTAGTGCGGTTTTGTTTAAATGATGGCTGGTATAATTACACAGATTTTAAGTCCCGCTGTCATTTTGAAGTTTTACAAAATGAACTAGGGACCAAATAGTAGTAGTCAAATTTTTATAAACACGCATTCAAATGATAAGAGGGGGGAAGGGGGCAATTTAGTGCCATACCGTATAAAAAAAAATTAAAGGAAACAACTAAATGTATATTATTTTCATCAGGCTTTAAAATTTAATTTTTAACATCTACTTTAATAAAAGAAATACTAAGATAATTTTATGCTGATGTAATATTACCCGCTAATAACAAATTATATCAACATTGGAATATTCTTTCTGATATCACTAATTACAAATTACATTCAAACTGTGCATGATTAAATTACTGTGCTTTATCACCACGAAAAATACCGTGTTACGGATTACTAACATTCAATCCAGATAAATTCTGGTGAGGGCAAAGTGTGCTCTATGATATGCTGCTAGCGAGAACAAAGGAATATGAAATAAGATCGCCATCATGTGATCTGTCTGTAGATGGAAGAAGTTTCTTTCAATCTAAACGACGTGCATGGTTAGATCGTTTATTTATTGGTTTATAAAAGGTATCTACTGAAATAATGTTACATATATAATATACAACAATATAGTAAATGAAAATATAGTAAAAAACATAAACTTAAATCTAAAGTAATAGGTATGTAAAATTAAACAATAATAAATAACAATAAATAAAACATTCCGTATATATTGTATAATTAATTGATCAGATAAATTTAGTGCGCAAAAAATTATGATGTTCCTTGGGTTAAAAACGCCGAATATTGCAATAAGTTAATTATAAAAAAACTATTTTTGGTATCAAACATTGCCTAATATCAACTGTTTATATAATATACTTTGATCTTTTAGACTCGTCATCAAGAGCCAGAATTTTTTTTTGTTTTATTTTTAAAACGTTTGTTAAAACTAAAACATCGGAAAGAGAAAGAAACAAATATGACGTAAATGTTTCCTCAGTTTTCAAAAGTGTTGATAAAATGTTTCAAGAAACATCATTTTGGAAAGTTTGTTTTAAAATTGTTCTTGTGAATTTCAATTATATATTTTTACAAACTAGGCAAATAGAAAATTCTGTTACTTGATTTTTTGGTAAAAGATATACCTCAAATTTTTAAAATTAAATTTTCTGGAAAACCGATAAACGTATTGAATCTTATGAGTACCTTTTTTGTAGAAAATGAGTTGGTTTATCTAACCTTTGTACCCCAACTCCATTTCCTCCATTGACGTAGAGATCTGAAATAAGAGCTTATTAAAAAACCTAAGTTCTATGCCAATGTACTAAATGTCGGCAAAACCAGCTTTAAAAAACTTGATTTGCCAAAGCGGAATTTTAAACGGCGGCCATCTTAGGGTGACTTAACATTAGGAAAATGAAAAAAAATTAGTTGCAAGAATATTTATTACGTATTCAAAAATCATTATTTATTTGAAAGTTAACCGGTCTTTGTTTTCAAATATATTTCATTTTTGGCTGGGGACTTAAAATATAAATATAATCGTATTGTATGTAATGTGCCATGTTAGTTCTTTGAAGGATTTCAATAACTTTAAAGTTTGCTTTGACCATTTTTCTGTCTCAAATTATAATAATGATGATCTCTCTGAGTCAAGGATGCGGTTTGATGCAATTCCATGGTCTTGCAACATCAGGTTCTGTTAGAACACAATGATTCTTTATTTTTCCCAAAACCAAGAAATTTATTTTTAGAAAAGCAATTTATTGATAATGAAGTTTAAGTTGCAAGTTCAGAGACTATAGACACTAATGGTATTGTCCATATACTCTTCAACAAATCTATCAATTGAGGACAAATTAAACCAATTTTCGACAACCTTAAATTGTCTATGAGTGAACTAGATTGTTGTGCCTTGATGTTTGATGAAATATAAGTTCTGGACTTTTTTATGAAAAATCCCGTCAAAGAATTTCAGGATTCGAAGACTTAGGCTCTCTGGGTATAAGCTCTAATCAAGCAGATCATGCTCTTGGATTCATGATTCGAGGTCTTAAAAAAAACATAAAATGTCAGCGCTTTATTTCTTTACATATAACATACCGTTAAGACAGAGACTTGAAATGAAGGTCTGTGCATCTATGTGTGATCAAGGTAGTACTAATATAACCACTATAAAAGGGACTATTGATTACATTGACCACAAGCGAATTCTATATCACTTTATTGTTAATGGCCAATGTATTACTATAAAATATAATGTTGTTAAACAACTAGTTAAACATTACATATTTCAATGTATAGTGTCCCTTATCTTCAAATTTTTAAACCGAACCAATGCAGACCATCAACTTATTAATAGGCCTTGTTCTCTTTAGGATTTTTATTTTCAAGCTTTTTTATTATTGAACTAATTATTTATTTATTTCAGTGTTTTTGATATAACAGAACATGTCAAAGACTATTATTATGATATTACAATTTGTATTGTTCCTATTATAAATGAACAGTGTTATGGTATATTATATTAGAATATATTTTTGTTTATATAAAATCATGCAGTTTTGTATACTTGTAATTTAAATAAACAATATTACTGAACAAATTTTATTTTTTGCATATGTGTATCAATCTTACCTGAGAACATTTTTTGAATTAGTGTAAAATTGTCTTATGGTACAAACATTTTTTAATTCTCTTGGTTACAAAAGTTAAATTTATTTATATTTTTTGTAACTTAAAAAATACAAAAAGGAAATGTGTTGGAAAGAATAAATATTGATGACAGTCAGCTTTAACCGAGTCAAGTACCTGGAGAATTTAGAAGTTTCTCAGATTGCGTCCGTCTTAGAATTCAAATTTCCCGGGCTTTATTGAATCCGAATTTGATTGGTTAAATGTGTTACCAATAGTTATGGCTTACAAATGTCAAAGTTAGTTCGAAATATTGCATCTTCAGTAGAGGGCCAACATTTCTGCGCATTAACAAAGCAACTATTTCATTTCTCTATACTCTATATTTGTGTTCTGTGGTAAGAACAGTTTAGAAGTTTTTGAATTAATAAAAAAAAGACATTTTTCAATTGCTATTTCAGCCCCGTCTAGCTTCCAAGCTAAGCAACTTTGTACTAGGTAAGTTTATCGATTAATTTTGGTGTGATGAGCATGTGGTTGGTTTTTGGTCTTTTACAGCGACCTTGAATATATTTTACTGGATTCAAATGTATGGGCCTAAATATTTACATATTTTTAGATTTTTCGTTACGAAGTAAGTCAAGTAGGAAATTTATTTATACCTTCATGTATAACCCCATCCATCATCCCATATCAGTAAAGCATTATTAAGAATAGTATTTCATACCTTAATAAAGTTAATTTAAATAGTAAAACATACAATCTTATAAATAATGTATTTCATTTAAACAAACATTTCAATATTTAATAATTTGTTAAATGTTTCTCTACGTATCTGCTGCATGCGGTTTCTAACATATATTTTATATTTTTTTAATCAGCTTATGCAATTTTAAAATATATTTATGCAATATCGCTTGACGATAATAAATAACTCTTCTGGACTACCTTAATATAACGCATGCAACAATTACTTATTCCACCAAGTCCATAATATTTCCACTAAGCCCTAAATTACGTGTGGGAGTACTAAAGTAAAATATAGTGTAGTTAAGTGTTTTAAATTCAAAAATTGTTTAAATTTGAACAATAGTTTTATCATTCTCTCAGTCCAAGACAGTTTGTTTATTCATACAGTATCATCTGCGTAGCTAATTATCCGCCCCCAAAATACTCATTATAGAAAAAATCATTGACATATTTTTATCGTTGAATTATTTTATTTTATTTACAGTCACAACTTATTTCTGCTTAAATAGCTTTTAACTAGTTTATAAGCAACATGCAAAAATAATAGTCTTTTCAATAAACTGTTGTGGTATCGAAAGCTTTTGAGAGATCAACAAATATGCAGCTGTTTTGATTTGTTAACTGTCAAATAGCATTTTCTGTTGATATTTGTTCACGAAAACCAAGCTATTCATCTGCTCTTTAAAATTTTTTTATATATTTGAAAATATCGAGATGCCATTTTTATTCAATCGTGTCCCTAACGTAATTTTTCAATTATTATTTTCAATATTTCAACTTTCAATGGTACACCTCTTTATAAACATTTAAGAAATATATATAAAAGAGTTGTTTATTAAATATCCTCTGTGGACTATGAACGGTGCATCTCCTTTTTATAGGCTGTCGATGATTGTATAACTTAACTGTAGACATGGCTTCCCTTAAAAAAATTGGAAGCTCACAATTTTGTACGTTGTTTGATGAACTCGTATCCAAAACTACTTTTATATAACCTGAAAGTTTTTGTCCACTTTTACTAAAATATTCGTCAAAATAATCAGTCATAGATTCTCATCTTCTAATATCTCACCATTTTAGCTTCCAAGAAAATCCAACCAAAAGATCAACATGAATTAAAACATTAGATCAAAGATAAAAATTGAAAAACGAATGAATCTTAAATAATTTATAATTAAAAGTTTTAAAAATACCTAAATCTGAGAAAACTATCTAGATTCTTCCAACAAATAAAGTGAATCTTACAGCTATTTATAACAATTAACACATAAAAATAATTTTAATGTATTATCATATAATTATTCTAAACTACCATAAAACCCTACAGGAAAAAGACAAATTACTAATTTACTTATTCAAGAATATTTTTATTAAAAATAAGAATTGTAAGTCTTTGAGGTTGGTTATATGTAATTCGATTGTGCTAATTGTTTCGTATTAGATTCACAGTGGTGCTATGAAGTGATATTAAGTACTCTTGACCTCACACTATTAGACATTTTATAATGTCGTAAGGTATAAAAATTTAATAAAAAGTGGATACTTAATGAAATACTTGAATATGACGCATCAAAATGGTTAAGTCGTTATAAGATGGAAATGAATGAATCTGGAGAGCAAGGTAAACCTCTCAAGTACGAAAAATTAAAAATCTATTATTGACCGTTGTAAGCTCGCCCACCTTAGCGTATTTGTTTAAAATATGGCGAACTTTAAAAAAAGGATCATTATCTGGAAAATATGTGCTTAGTCTCAATACCATAATAATCCTAATTGTGTCAGTAGGTCTGAAGGGGTTAAACATACGATTTTTTTCCTTTAAAGAACTAACCTTTTTAAGCACTAAAATCTTCTTTCATAGGAATATAAAAAAATAGACACATACAAAAACAATATGTCGAATAATAAACTACTTAAAGCACGAAAACATCTATCGCAATCCATACCGATTCATGACATCAATAATGATTTAAATAACAAGTTATCAGGGCACTTATTAAAAAATTAAGCAGCTGTAAAGATAAAATTCATGTTGTTCGTTACGCAAGCAATACTTACGTTTAACCCCACATGAAGATTTATCTCGCGGTTATTTTGCGAATATCGCAGGAAAAATATCTCGGATAATAAAAGAGAAAACAGATAAAATGAGAGATTGGCCAATTATTTTCTGCTGTATCCATGCAATTATTAAAACAAAAAATAATTCCTTATTATTCACATTCAGACTGTATCGGCTGTCCTGTTTTTAGCGCTTTAATGAATGTTATTTTTGTTTATCAGTCAGTTGTTGTTAGTAGACCAATCAAAATGTGCTATTGAAAAAATATCAAAACTGACATTTGTTCATTAAACAAAAATCCTACTACGGTCCTGTCGTCTCACTTTACGGAAATCGCCGGTGGCCTTAATATTCGGGTGCGCATGCGTTAAATGATTTTATCCATGATTACATCCAATCTAACGTTTTATATTAATTATAATGTGACAGGACCGTAGTTAAAATAACAACAACATATCTCCTTTGTTTCAAGTAAAATGTTTTTTCGAATTCACTCATGGATTTTTATAGAGCTGTTGGTTAATTGCCTATTAACCTGCCGTTGGTTTAAGTCCAAAGAACCAAACAGTTGAGGTTATTTTTTAATAAAATATCTTCGTTAATCAAACAATATCTCAAGATATTCAAGTTCATTTTCAGTGTCATTGTAAAGAGTTTTTTTCGACACTTTGTCTCGTCGGCTTATTTATCTTAATTTCTTCTTTTTTTTGGTGAAAAGCTCACATACATTGAAGATCTCCCAATTGCGTTTTATTATTCTTAACATACAAAAAAAAACAACAGATTTAATATGCAATCGTCTGAATAAAATTAAAATTAATAATCCAACCAGTATAGTAAACAATACCCCCACTAGTATAGGTCAGACCACGCTATGCTAGTACGTAATAAGTACCCAAGGATAAAAAGGAGGGGATCTCAAGGTACCCACCACAATCGTTTATTGAACTAGTTCATGTTAACATTTAATCTCTGGTGCTTCACCACGTTAATCAAGTATTTTTCAGTATTTCTAGATAAAAAATCGGGTTCAAAAAATTAGTCGTGTTTAATAAGGTTTGTGGTAGTACCCAATTGAAAATTTATCTGTGATTTATAGTGTGTCAAATAAGTTAATTGGAGCAACATGGGCAGCAGTCAATCCGCTTTGAATTTTGGTGCTGGGCCTGCCAAATTACCCAGAGAGGTAAAGAATAAATTCATGTAAATCCTGTTTATTACCCATTTAGATCTTAATGAACCATTTATTCACTTATTGATAGTAAAATGCTAAATGAAACTTGATATGGAGTACCCAAGTGTTAGTTCGGCTTTGTCTTGGGAGCTTTTGAGAGGTCATCAGAAAACACATTTTTATAATTTTTTAAATCTTCCGATAAGATATTAAGTCTAGATAAGACTTATATGAGAATTTTTATTAATCTTTTTTTTTGACAATTCAACAATAGGAATGTATAGGAATCACTAACGTGAATTTGTTATATAAATATTGTACCTAGTATATCTTTTCGGAATTTTTACAATATTTATTTTCAAAGTTCATAATAAAAATTTCCATATAACAATTTTATGAGATAAACCGAGATTTAGCAGAGATGGATCCAGGCGAAACTAAAACCATTGTAGTTGATTCAAAGAATGACATTTCATCTGCTATTTTGAATTATATTCAAAAAAAATTATTTTGGAAAAGCTTTTTGAATATATTTTTACAAAAAGACCTTTATTAATCTCTTAATGAAAAATTCAAAATTAGATATTTCGTTCAGAAAAGAAAAGTATAAGTAATTACGTTTTTTAGGTTCTCCAAGAAGTCCAAGGAGAATTGTTATCCTATCAAAACAGTGGCATGAGCTTAATGGAAATGAGTCACAGGTCCAAGGAATATGCTGCTATTAACAAAAGTACCCAAGACACAATAAGAGAACTATTGTAAGTCATTATGGCACTAAATTAAAACATTACTTACAGTGCCTTTTTTTTTCTCCAGAAATGTTCCAGACAATTACAAAATCATCCTAATCCAAGGTGGCGGTATGGGAGGTTTCGCGGCTGTGGCTATGAATTTCCTAAACAGAACCGGAACCGCGGATTACGCTGTAACCGGAACTTGGTCGGGAAAAGCCGCAAAAGAAGCGGAGAAATATGGTACCGTTAATCTGGTATTCCCAAAGGCTGACAAACCCGGAAGTATTCCTGATCAGAGCACTTGGACCCTTAATCCTAACGCATCGTATTTTTACTACTGTGATAATGAAACTGTTGATGGTAAGTAATTCTTTGTAATGGTGAAGTCTAAGACTTTTTTACCTGTTTTAGATATCACGTTATCATTTCTATCTTTTAGAAGTGGTTTGTCTGTTTTGACAAAGTTTGTTAAATTACATAGGAAAACATCATTTTATTATCATCTTTTTTGAACTCTTGTATCTATTTTCTAAATCACATTACCATTTTTAAATTACACTGTCTGGATAACTTTAATTTATTTAATGGAATACTCCTAATTTAACCAAACCTCGAAAACACAAATAATCAACAAACAAATAAGATTTATTACATGAAAAATATTTAGAATTTTTAATAGATTCAAAAGAGAAGAAAAGATGACATAAACTTTGGACATAACACAAACAACTGTTAATTTGTAATAATTGGAACAAACCCGTTTTTTTGAAAAAGTAGATATATAAAGTAAATAATCTCGACTGAACAATGTGAGGCCCTTCACACATGCTGTATATAATTATTCAATTGCATTAGACTAATTTATTTTGTATTTTTTCAGGTGTTGAATTTCCCTATATTCCTGAAAC
Organism: Anthonomus grandis grandis; assembly: GCF_022605725.1. Classification (NCBI taxonomy): domain Eukaryota; kingdom Metazoa; phylum Arthropoda; class Insecta; order Coleoptera; family Curculionidae; genus Anthonomus; species Anthonomus grandis. The sequence continues at coordinate 11,325,650 of NC_065555.1, forward strand.
AAACGGTGTTCCACTTGTAGTAGACATGTCCTCAAACATAATGACTAGAAAGTTTGATGTGTCAAAGGTAAGCGTGAACTATGGATTCCTGAATAAATCATATTTAAATTTACATGTTTGTTTTTAGTTCGGATGTATATTCGGTGGCGCTCAAAAGAATATAGGGCCAGCTGGAGCGGTAGTAGTTATAGTGAGAGAAGACTTGTTAGGAAACCCAATGAAGATTTGTCCTTCAGTATTTAACTTTACCCAAGTCGCTAAAGAAAACTCAGTTCTCAATACTCCAGCCACTTTCTCGTAAGTACTTCTTTAATCTTTAACAATATAAAGTCCGTTAATAGTTTTAAATATTTAACTATTCATGAGTGATTCTTTTAGGGTATACGTAACAGAAAAGGTACTAAGATGGATCAAACTAAACGGTGGTGTAGAAAACATGGAAAAACAATCGGCCCTTAAAAGTGGTTTTCTCTACGATACCATCAAAAACTCGAATAACTTCTACAGTTGCCCCATCGATGAAAATTGCAGAAGCCGAATCAATATTCCTTTCAGGGTGGGAGGACCTCAAGGAAACGAAGATTTGGAAGCTAAATTTTTAGAGGAAGCTGAAAAGAGGTTTATGTACCAGCTGAAAGGACACAGATCAGTAGGTGGAATTAGAGCTTCACTATACAACGCTACTACTTATGACGATGTGAAACTCCTTGTAAAATTCATGAAAGAATTTCAAGAATTACATCAGTCTTAAGAGTATAGGCTATAGGATAGTTTTTAATTTATTTTTCTTTGCCTTAATTTGATGTGAGAAATGTATTTTATTTGTATATATTAAGCTATATACTCGTATTTCTTGTCAGAAATTTCCATTATTATAATCAAGCTGTTAATTATTAGTTAGTCTGTGACTGCTTCATATCAATTTAAAATGTAAATAGGTTTGAATGTGTTTAATGTTGAATGGGAGGAGTCTATATAAATGTTTAGTTTCATTTAATAAAATTATTAAAAAATAAATTTGCTGCTTAATATATTAAGTACCTATAACACTTTAAAACCTACACAACACAAAGGGAAGTAATACAGGGGTGAAGGAAAGACGGATAATAATTTTAAAGCAGCTTGGGATGTTATCAATCATAACTGTGTAACGTCTATGCTGATTTTCTTAAGAAATTATTTTCAGCTTCTTTAATGTAACTTTTAATGATGTAAGAGGGGCTATAAAAAATTTTAAACTCAAGCATAGTGTGAAGATATCTACATAATTTACATATCATTTTATTAAAAACCTGAATACCTTAATGTAGAAACTTACCTATTATTTGAAACTAAGGAGAACCTTTTGTGATCTCTCCCGGACCTTCGACTGTGTATGTGACAATATTCTTATTATTTTTATCATAAAAAATGAAATATACCGGGAGTTCCAAAAAGGTGATGTCAACATTAAAGAGGTTGTTTCGAACAATATAGTGAACAATATTTACACAGGAAGATCTAGTCAAAAATAAGTCATTTTTCATTAAAACTCTTTTATCTGTAAATTATTTATTTTCAATTTTAGTAATGCAGAATATTAAAAAAAAATAGGAATTTATAATATTTTTTTCTCTTATTAATTGTTGATCAGTCTTGCATTCCTAAACCTAATGTTTGTGCCCGTTTAGTCAAAATACGAGCTTAGTTGCTTCACATTCGATTTATTTACATCAAAGATTTGCATTTGAGTTTGAAAATGGTTCATTGTACATTTGAAGAATTACCTGGTATGCCAAGATGCAAAATCATGGAAGCTGAGCGCCTCTGGCGCTCACTCTCAAAAATCATTTTCTACAGTTCATCATCGATTACAAGAAACGACAGTTTTAAAGCATCAGGAGATATATGACATCTATGAACTGCACGAACAGCTGCCTTTGAGGAAGAGGTTTTAGACAAAATTGCTGTACAACCTTAGCACAAGCACGCGTGCAATTACGCCTCAAATGATTGCTGTCCACCAAATCGCGTGGCGGGTGCATCACGAGCAGCACCCTTACCACCTTCAAAAAGTTCAGGCACTGGCTTTAGATTACTGTAGTAGAGTACTGTAATTTTATTAGAGTAGATTTTTGTAGCATATGGTACTTCAATCAGATCTTTTTTCTCTGGGGTTACATAAAGTCATTGGTGTATAAAACTCCTGTAAACACCCAAGAAGAATTACGAGGAAGAATGATGGCTGCCTGTTATCACATACAGCAAAAAAGCTCCCTTAACGGGTACGCGACCCCATGAGGCCAAGAATCGAGCTATGTAACCGAGTCAAGGTTACGTAGTCGGAGGTCGTCATTTTGAAACGTTATTAGAACTTTTATATTATTGTTGTGTTAAAAATTAAAGTACTAAGATATTGACGTTTTTCAGATTCAAAAGGTAACACTTTTTAAACGAGAAGTATTTATGTTTTGGGCTTTGAAATGATTTTATTTTATAAAGTTGCCTTAACCTTAGATATGCAACTTAAATTTTATTTTTAAAATGAGATCCAAAACTCATGGATTTGTCAAAAATTATATAAGTTTTTTGCTTCTGATACTAGGCGTATTTATATTGTATATAGGTGTATCATTTATTTGAATAGAAATGGTATTTTTTAAGTTTTTACTTAAAGTACGATGAGATTATTACAATTTTTGATTTAGTGTACCTACACAACTTAGGGTTATGATTTTTGGCTCGAGCGTTTAAGTTTAATGAGCCTAAATTAAGTTTTTCTTCCACTGCATATAAATTTTCGCAGCTCACAGGATACATTTGGAAGTCATCCGCGTACTATTATTATAGAATATTTTAATGTTTCCTGCGTGTCTGCCATATATATTGAAAAAAGCAGGTGTGAGAGTATCGACCCCTGGGATAATCCACGATTACATGGCATAAATGTGCATGGCATAAATGTAGATCACACAACTCTGTGACACACCAAAAAAATGTAATTTTGCTAATAATAATTCGTAATTTATGGTAACGAAGGTTTTACTGAAGTTCAGGTATACCATACAAGTAGGATGATTTTGTTCCTCCTTGATTCGTATGTCGTTTAATATGTTTACTAAAGCCGTCGAAGTGCTAAAATGTTTTCGTAAATCCATATTGGCAAACGGGAATTATATTAAAAGGTACGGCAAAACTAAATATCTGGTTTTTCAATTAGCTTAGATATAGCTAGCAGTAGGTATTGGTCTTAAATCTGAAATTTCCTTTGGCTCTACTATTTTAGCTTTAAGTTTTATGATTTGCCAGACTAATGGATATTTTTGTTGTAAAATTCATTCGTTAGTAATATTAACTCATGGATTTAAGCAAAACGGCAGATATAATTTTATCTTCTTATACTCGCCAACCGGGCTATTCCTTTTGCGCTAAATTTTGTAGTTGACATAAACTTTAATAAGTCATCTTTGTCGCTAGCGTTGTTAAAATTATTATTTTCGAGATATTCGATAATGCCTTGGTTTGTTGTAGTTGGTAAATCGCTAAAATTTTGGAAATAGTTTTGAATGTCATTGGAATTACATAAATCGATTGGAAGAGCAGCAGATATTTTTTTCGTTAATTTAAGTTTTTCAGCAATGCTCCAAAATTCTTTGTTTATTTTTGACGAATTATTGCGCGTTTTGTATAATTTTTTATTTGTCGATAACGCACCTGGGTTTGATTTTGATTTTTGAAATTTTATTATGCACAATCTGTGATCTCTTAATTTTCTTTAAAGGTTTAATATTGCCGATGATCCATGAACGCAGAATAGCTTATTTTTCTTTTTTTTAAATTTTAACAGGAATAGCTAATCCATCTATGACTAAATTATTGTAATCTCGAAATGTTATATGCAATTCTTGATTTCTAACATTCTAATATTCAAGAATAGAAAAAAAATAATTATAGTCGGATATTGTCTCTGAAATTGAAGTTGATTGTGATTTTTTGGATACTACACATTATGATGACTACCATTACTCTATTTAAGTCTATTCTAGAAGGTTCAAGTATCATAATTTTTAATCAAGGATTGAGGGCAATAAATTCAAACAAGTGCGAATGATTGTTTTCTAATTTTAAATGTTATTCCAAGACTAAAATGAGTCTACATCAAAATTTTTAACAAATAAACAATAATAGTTTTTTTTAACAATAATAATAGTGGTATCTTAAGAGTCAATATCCAGGCAAATTAAAGCGATTTATTTCTGTTATCATCTAATCCCGTCTCGGTAATAGTAAAAAAATTCTAAAGAAAATTGAGATAGTGAGAAAATTCTTCGAAATCTGTATTTAAGGATCTTATGAGTCCTCTAGATGCAAAACCAGATATATCACTTTGTAGTAAAACTGAGATAATTGCAAAAAACTGCCATTTATTTATAAACAATATTATTGGCCTAATATTGGACCAACCGAAAGGTGATGGGTTCCTAATAAAATATAGCAAAGAAATAATGATTTTTTTAAAATTTTAAACACTTATTTAAAAAAATGCTGTGGATATAACTGATTTTGAAACTTAGGCGAGGATTTATCTGTTTTTGAATTTTAAAGTACTGTGAGAGACATTATTTCTTTAAGAAAAATTTTTATTATTATTTTTTTAATAACAAAGATAAACTTTAAAATAATCCTTAATCAAAAAAACGTGTCAAATTGACAAATTTTTCCAAAAAATCAAATAATAATATTAGTTGTGTATAGAAAATAATAATGTTTTCTTAAAATGTATTACACAAATCTATTGTCATCTTCTTGAGGCTCACACAGGACTTCTTCTTCCTGGACCATTTCTTCTTGTTCTGCAGTTAAGTTACCAACTCTGTTCAAAACATCTTTGTAGTACCGAAGTCCTAAAATATCTGCTTCTCCCTTCCAGTTTGGGAAGAAGTGTCCGATGGGGAATTCGTCAACATTTTTAATTTTTTCTGGGTTTAAGTTTGGACAATCTATGTTCATTTCAGAAGGATTAACAGTCATCAGTGTTTTTCCTTTTTTGCATATACCTTGTGCTTTACTAACGGAGTGTCTATAAAATAGCTCTCCTTTAACAATGACATTTCCTGATTGGTTTTTTGTAAATAATATACGTTTACATGAATTTATTTTAAAATGTAGTGACGAAGTCGATTTTATGTTAAGTTTGACTTGTTCCTGTCAATCAAAAACCTTCCAAGCTGTTCCCAGAATTTGCACGGTACCAAATTCCTCAAATATTTCATGGTACTTCTCTGGAATAATAATGGTCTCCTCCTTGCGTACCCTCTTCTCAATATTTGCGAAAACCCGGTCAGGTGGTATGTATGAGTGGCCCGTCACTGGGAATAATAACTCTACGGATTGAATGTGATCTGGAGCACCTTGAAACCAAACCGATACCATGGTGATCATTGTTAGGTTCTTATTTTGTCCTCCGCATCCATCGGAACAAAGTCTCAGATCTGTTAAGTCTAGTTTTTGAAGTCTGTCAAAGACCGCGGAACTGAGCTTGTTTGAACCTTTCGACTTGTCAGTTTTTTTCCAGGCATAAGAGAATACATTCTGTTTTGTTAGTTGCGAATGGGATGAGCCAACTACTACAGTAAAATTATATAAATAAAATTGGCGTTTATAATAGGCTTGTTGGTCGGGTATCTTCGGTAGCACTAAATTTTTTTCACAATCGTATGACATTGTTAATAACCCTGGACGCTCTTCTTGCGCAATTGGAAAAATGCTTTAGATTTTAATTTATCGAGCCTACTCTGCGCAATAAGGTTCTGTTTTTCATGTTGGTCTTTCGTATTTGAAATTTTGGATTTATACTCCAAGCAGCGTGAGCAGACGTCTGTTTGAGGCGCCTTAAATCCCAAATTAAATAAGGATCTAAAAACAGATTCTTTCACCCGGTGGTCTTCAAAACTTGAATTATAAAGATTCCACATTTTTTTAATGCTTAAGTTGCTAGCCAGGTACTGCCTTTCACTTCTGCCTCGACAATAGTGACTTTCTATAACAGAGAAAGACTTAATAAAGTTTATGATCATTTCTTTTTTTTTTTAAATTTTTGTCTGTGACTCTATCACCACCTCGGAATTGTAAAGGCATTTGTCCTGTTTTAAAAAATCGACTTAATACACCATTGACTCTATTATGTCCTAGATATAGGGCCCGCAAAAAGGTATTTTTACAAACAGGTACACATTCCTTGGAAAGTTTTTTAGGTATAAAATAGTGGAAAGACGCGTTTCGGGCTCTTAAATCTTTTGAAGCTCTTCGTCTTTTAACTTGCTTAATAGTTCAGTGCTTTATAATAAAACAATCTTGTATTGTTTTTTTTTTTGAGAAGCAAAGAAAGATTTATGAAAAGTTGCAATATCAGCATTTGTTAATAAGGAGCACTTGTATGAAGGTGTGTTGTGAGAACATAAAGGAAATCTTGGCGGAGCAGTAGCTGAATATCTATGAAACAAAAAACGTAAGCTTAGCGACGAATATCATACACATTTAAAATAAACATACCTCTTTTCGGTAGCAGTATGTCTTTTCCAGTTTTTACACTGTCTCAAGACTTTCCGTGCTTTACTGGGTGTTCTTTCCTCAGGAGCGCTCATTATGAGTTTTCTTTATAAAAATATTTAATATGTGAACCATTAATTAACACTTAAATACTACTAATTCCAAACCACACTAAATACGTAGGTACTACTTCAAATAAATTTTCAGAACAACTGACTGCAAAAAAAAGAAATGTAAACAATATTAAACCGCCAAAATGGATTTAACTTGTTTTGACTTGCTTGTGCGTTTACGCGAAGCGACACGGTTGGGATATATCTGAATTTGCAGCGCAATGGATTTAAATTTAAAAAATAAGCTTAAAATGTATCTGGTTTTGAAATTTAGTAGGAGCTTAAACGGCATTTTTAAGCGTGATATGACAGAGTTTGAAACTTTTTAAATATTCCATAGTATGCATAGTAGATAACTTTAATAGTATTATAGGTTTGCGCCAAAATGACAAAAAGTGGATTTATCCGCTTTTGCATCTAGAGGAAATATTGCAGTTCAATTCAAAAATGTTTTGAACGTTTCTTAATTAAAAAAAATAAAACGGTTTAGTTTTCTTTATATGATACTAGTAAAAAGGATAAGGTATGACACACAAAAAAAATCTTATTGAGAACATTATATTATATTAAAAAAGGAAATTGTTGCAGTACATTTTACAAAAGACTGAACATAAAACCAGAAAATAGTATTTTCAACAAACTAAAACAAAATCTCTAAAATCTGTTAGAAAACAAAAAATATTCTATCTTCATATTTCACTAAATATAAACCTTATAACTAACAACTTAAACATATAGATTCAATATCAAAAAATACAAAAAAAAACGCCGATGTTAAACATTCATTGCGGGAAGAAGATTCTCACTTTTTATTCTGAAACAATTCATCAAATTCGAAATGCCAGAAGTTATATATATATAAGGGGACAAACCATGCAAACATAAAAAATGAGATTACTAAAGACATTCGAAATCAACAAACAAATAAAAAAATAAAAATAAGCTGAAAAGTAATTTTAACAGTCTTAAGAAACTAAGGAAACAACCGTGCGGTTACTTGTTAGTGCTTCTTCTTTTTATTGGTCTAAAATAAATAAAAAATTAAAATTAAAACACCATATAAATAAAATACATGCGAAATAAAATGTATTTGGATGATTTTAACGCGCGGGTGTAGACTCAAAGAAATAATAAAATAAGATATGGTACATATAGAAACTCAATTGATTGGACTTATTGTCATTTACCCCAATTTAATTTGGTTTTGTAATCTGGAACTAAAATATTTATTAAAATCTAAATCAAAATTAAAATAACAGTTTGTGGAAAACCAAAGCCCCGGAAAACCTTTATTTGAAATGTCACTATAGTTGCGAAAAACTAATAGAAAAACCTTCCTAGTCAAAAATAAGTAATTAAAAAAAAAAACAAAAAATAGTACACACATCATGTTGTATACATACCTTTTCTTTGTTATTGTGCTTCAAAGGATGTGCATCACCCTGATTGATATTAACATGATTGCTATTACTGATGGGCTTATTAGACCGTTCTTGTTCCAGCAATTTATGTAAATTGGCTACTTCTTCGGTTAGTTCTTCCTTAACTAGTGTTAGTCGTTCAAGTTCTTTAAGAACTTCAGCCTTGTCTTTCACTAAAATTCGCAATTATGACAAGTATAAACATAGCAACAAAATAACAAGATAAATATAAACAAAAAATAAGACAGAAGAGCAACAGCTTAACTTACTCTCTCCTTCTCTAAGCATACTACACAGGGTAGTGTTTCTTTGTTTAACCACTGTTATCTCCTTCTTCGCTTCTTCCAATTCTCTCATTAATTGGGCGTTTTTCTCTCTTTCAAATTCCAGTTTTTCCTAAAAAAAAATTGCGAAGCTATTTCTAAATATCAACTAAGTTTCATACAACTAAAAAAACAATCAAATAATGAAAAAATTAAATTACCTGGCACTGAGCCAAACTGATAACTTCTTCAAATTGTTCTTGTCTTTTCTTTCTATTTTGTTCCACTTTTTCTTTAGTTAAAGTTTTCTTCACGCTTTCCTTCACTTCTTGAAAGAAGTCCCGATCGCTTTTGAGCGAAGCAGATTCTTCTAAATATTTTAAGTTTCATAAATAAAATTATATAAAATCAGGATAATTCTTTACCTTTTTGTTCTGATTCTTTATTAGTTTCTAAAAACTGATCGAGGCTCATGGTTTTAGACTTTTTTTTCTTCCCTTGACTTGGTTCAGTTACAATTACATTTTTCTTCTGATTCTCAAACTCTAGTTTGGACTGCAATATCGCGCTTTGCATCTAAAAAGATTAACAAGGTTCTAAAGACAGCAATATGCAGTAGCGCAATTTATAAAATTGTAAATTTTCTATGTGAAAGGGTATAAAGATGAGTTGATAAATGTAAGGTAAGAGTCAATTTTATTGGCTGTGGAAAATGTATAAGGTTTTAATCTTAAATTCCACACAAATCCTAACTTACCTGCTGTTCATAGATTTCATTAACAAACTTGCTGTCTTTCTTCTGCCATTCTTCCCAATTTTTATCTTGATTTTCCTTTTGCTTCTTATTTTTTTTGGAGGAAGATTTAGGTTTCTAAAAGCAAAAATCATATAATATACATAACAACATTTACAGCTTGACATTTATCATCAATAAGGTTTCTGGTAAACTCATCACTCAAATTAAATTATTTAAAAAGAAGTTATTGCTAAATTTGAAAGATAAAGGTGAAAGTTACAACACTAAAATACAGAAATGAATTTTTTACTGTATTGTTGGACGTACAAGCAAAAGCTTACTATTTATATTAACAAATTATGTAGCAAATTCAGATGTCCTAATATTTAGAGCTTTGGTCTTATTCTTTTTACAGTACTCTAAGTCTTAGTTTAAATTCAAATTGGCAGCATATAAAATTACTGCTTTAAAAAGTACTCCTATCTGTCTCTACATCTTTTCAATATAAAACTGAAAATCTGGAAACAATAACAATTTCTTACCTCTGTGACCCCATTTGCCTTTTTTTGAACAGCATTAGTACCATTTTTATTGGTCGCCTTTGCACTACTGGCACTGCTGCTTTTTTTTCCCTCAGTTTTTTTCTTACTACCGCCCCCTTGACGAAAATCGTCATCTTCTATTTTTAGGCAAGCAAATCTCGATGGCACCCCAATATTCATTTTGCTATAAAACAAAACAGGTAAGATTACAGTTTTATTTTATTGAAAAAGCCTATTATACATAGATTAGTGTACAATACAGTTAAATATGGAAAGTTAACATTATACAGTGTATCTCTGGGAGAGCAAAATGAGAAATAGTCAGAAATGAGTCAGACAGAGGTTTCTGACTTAGAAATATTTATTGACTCCAGGTTGTCTTTTAAAAGTCACATCAATCAGGTGACTGGTAGGGCAATGAAAATGCTGGGTTTTATCCAACGGTCTACAACTGATTTGTCTTCATTTACTTTTAGATTACTTTATTGCTCTCTTGTTAGGCCCATCTTGGAGTATGGCTCAATTGTGTGGTCCCCGTCATATAACTGCTACATTGAGCAGATTGAAAAAACTCAAAATAAATTTTTAAGGGTGGCGGCTTTTAGATGTGGTTACAGGAGACAGGAGTATTACTATCAGTGGGTCAGGGATAACCTGAACTTACCCACATTAGAGTCACGAAGAACATTACTCGACTTATGTTTTATGCATAAGGTTTTAAATGCTACTATAGATTGTCCCGAGTTATTGTCTCTTTTTAAACTTAGGGTGCCTTCCAGATTGAATAGACAATCAGAAATATTTTCAGTCCCATTCCACCATACCAATTATGGCATTAATGAGCCAATTACACGAATGACTCGAAGTGCTAATGGTCTGTCAGGACAGATAAACTTTTTTGACTCTAGGATAACATCTTTTAAGGGGCAGTTAAAGAATATTATTTCATAGAGGCTTTAATTAATTAACTCATCTACACCTTGCACTGATTTATAGATAGTTTTGTATCTGAATATATATGTTTGTATGGGTATGCTATGTAACACTTTTGTAAATGGATTCCATTAATAAATAATAAATAAATAAATAAATAAATGTTTCAATATACAGAATAATGCAAATTAGATTAAGACACTGTTACAATTTCTTACAAATTCAAAAATTTAAGGTAAAATTAAAGGGTTGCTGATTAATAAGGCCTTCAAAATCAAGGAACCTCTTAAAAATGTTACACTGGTGTAAGACTGCATGGAACATAGAACTAGTTATAATTTCTAGTTTCATAAATATTTATATTATGACTCCTTGTGAAATTATTATGATTTCAAAATGTGTTGCAGGAACACTGAAAAGAATGTAAAAATTTATCGGCGCAATAATAAAATTATAATTAATATGTGTTTCTCACACAAAGTAATAAATGCTGCCATAAGACTGTCACTAGCTTTTGAATCTTTTTAAACTTAAGGTGTCTATTAGAACCAATAGGCAACCAAATTTTTTTTTCTACCATACCAACTATACTCTGCTAATAACCTTGCAAACAAATAAATTTCAAAGATTATTATGTCATCTTTGTACTTATCTCTCATCTTTAGAATATGTGATGGCAAAATGTCTGTGATACTTTTAAGTTGTGATACTATATTTTCTTAAAATGTATTCGGCTAATAATTAAATATATACTAATATTGGATATTTGTTTACTTAAAGTGTTTTTATTGTACAAGTTTAATGCAGTGATTTATTTCTTGATGTAACTTCAACAAAACTTTCTATCTTTATTTGTTTTGATAGAACAATTAAGGTGCCTGACCAATAAACTGGCTTCATTATAAGGGCAGAAACTGTTATTGGGGTTAAAAGAACCTGTTAAAGTGACCACTTCTTACACCTATTAATATACACAGTGACAATTTATTGTATCTATTGGGATCCTAAGAATTCATTCATAATGACAACTGAGATTAAAGCAGAAAATTATTCGAACAAATTACATATATTAGAAGAATAATTTTGTTATCAATTTCTCAATGGAATTCCAGAGAAAGTAAGGTTTGAAGAAATAAAGTAAAGTTGAGAAGTTGGGGAACTTGTTAAAAATGTGTTTAAACTCGTGTAAGACTGTATGCTGCTGGTACCTAGCATCAATAGTAATTCCTAGTAAATATAAAATGATGTTTGAATGTGCAGCAGTAACCAGTTAATCATATGTGGATATTTTTAAACCTAAAGGGTTTTAAAAAAATTTTATGTAGTGCTTTCCCTCTTATAACAGGTCTTTTTCTTTGAACAGAACAATTATTGTACCTTACCAAAAAACTTGTTTTATTATAGAAACTCTTAAGTATAGGGGTTAATAAATGCCGATTATACTGACAACTTTATAAACATATACACATTACACATAATACAGGGTGACAATTTATTGCATGTATTGGGTTGGGTTGGGTTGTTCCTATAAATCCTATGTTTAATGTAACTGCAAGAGGAGCCTTGGTAGCATCTAAGGATTAATCAGAAAACTATGTTAATAGATTGCATACCATAGGGCAAACTCATATAATAGATCTGTAATATTAAATTGCCAGTAGGGTATATTAGACAAGGTACAAGTAAGTAAATATCTCTTGCAATACATTTATAATACAAGATAAAGCTAAAAAAACAGATTAATAATTCCTAATGTAAATGTAAATATAATACATATACTTACTGGAACAAATAGGTATAATATAGCTGCTCTAAATATGAACCAGTATTTTATATATTATATAGTAAGCAGAATAGCCTAAGGCCTTTGAGGTATTTTTCTTTTGCCAATGAAATTTCGTACAAAAAATACGAAATTAAGAGAATTATTTAAAGAAAAATAATACAATTTTAAATCAAATACAAAACTACCAATCCTATAATACCTCACAATACCTAATGGGAAATAGAAAATGTTTAACTTAGCTGTGTGAAAAACACAACAAAATAGTTCATGAACTTGATCAAACTTGTGTTTTGCTGACAGGGTTGACATCTAGAAAGGACAGTTTGACATATATAAAGCCACGGACACATTTGTCACGCAACCAATTAAATGTAATGAGACAAATGTTGCAGTACGGCGATTGTATTATACAATTAATACAAACGGCTTTGGAATTTGTTGTATTGTCAATACTGCAACCATTCTGAAACAAATAGTAAATTATATAGGATGTCCGGTATAAAATGTTTTACGTGTGGATATTGATATTGGAAACCCTTAAATATATAAGGTGGGCCAAACGAGGAAAAAGTTGCGCAATGAAATACCTATAAATAACAGTTAAACTACTTCTTTAAACTCGCAATAGACAGAAAAACGGATATACTGACAAAAAAAAGAGAAATTATGTTTCTTCATATCTTGTTTATTATAAAAGATAGAATAACAAAATGTTCAGGGTAGGGGTAAGAAGTAAGCAAGAGAATTTGTAAATGAAAAATATTCTAGGCCGCCACATAATATGACGTATTATCCCAGAATATTTAAATAACGACGAAATTCCCAAGAACTCAATAGGCAACTTGGGAACAGTAAGGTGGCCTGCGAGATCCCCTGACATAACACCGCTCGATTTTTTTTTACATGGAGTTTCCTCAAAAAGTTGGTTTGCTGTAGATCATACAAAATTAAAGAGGAGCTGGAACACGCTGTTATAGAAGCTATTAACAGAATTACCTCAGAAATGATAAAAAATCCTGTGAAACAGTAATAAGATGATGTATGTTGTGTGTGCAAGAAAACGGTGTCCTATTTAAACACTTAGTTTAATCTAAAAAGTTTACTTGTTCGTTTGCAGTGTTCATTGTATGATCAATAACAATTCACAGTAATAGTCAATGTAAAGCAATACGGGATAAGTGATACATTTATAACGCAGCCAGTTAAATGTAATGAGACAAATGTTGAAGTACAGCGGTTGTTTTATAAGAAATTAATAAAAACGGCCTTCGAATTTGTTGTCCAGTCAAAACAGCAACCGCACTAAAATAAATAGTAAAAGATATATTGATTACTACTGGTACATTTTATTACATCTCATTATCTGCCGAAGTTGTATATTTACATTAATAAATATTGCTAGAACCTTATTACACTGCTCAACATAGTTTAGGGTAAAAAATAAATAGTAATAAAAAACAATAGTTAAAGCTTTAGTTATTCTTAAACTTTCAGCATGTGTATTAGTACCAAATACAAGGAGTTTCATTAAGGGTGAGGAGGTATATTACAGCGATGATTAATCCAAAAGCTTCACAGGAAACATTGTGTAATATTATATTAAATAGTTTTTAAGTTCCGGCCTTTCTAAGGGAATAATCCTAATGGAAAATAAATACGACGTATTTTTTGAAAAACATTCTTACCTAGTAGCAAAAAATAATGCGCCGATTATAATTTCACTACAAGTCTATATTTTTCTGGTTAACCACTTTTTGCTATGAAATGTCAAATGAGGAAAGGGAGAATGTCTATTTATAAGAGTTTTGATTTTTTTACTTAGCTCAACTTAACTGTCTTGCTGTGTTATCAGAAAATACACTGAAGGAAGCTGAAATAACGACCGTAAGAAAATTGTTAATATAAAAAAGCGATAGTAGGGAATCAAGAACAGAATTCAAATTCAAGTAGTTTATTAATATCTTAAATATACAATTTTCACACATGACAAGACGCTTAACCTACAGAAGTTCTCTGTTCGTATATTTATTACTGAATAATATTGGAACTTCGTGTGGTCGAGTTTTCTTACAATATCCTAGCATAAAATTAACATTTTGATTCTCGAGAGTTTCAATTAAATACAATGTAAATACTTTCAATTAACAATAGAGTTGAACTTTTAACTAATATGTCATAAATATTCACAAACAGAGATGTAAGTAATTTAAAAGACTGATATAATTGGTTTAAAATGCTGTTATCGGCTTTCTGAAAAAAAGTAAACATCTTTTATTATTTATCTGTTATAAAATCACAACACTGTACAATGCGGCAGTATCTTCTTGTTTTAAAAAATATGCAAATTTTCTTCCTGACAGATCACAGAGATATCTCCTTTCATGTTTAATTCATATTACAAAGCGATCTTAAGCATTCTTTATTATTCTTCCCTTAGCTTGTAATTTACTATGCAACAATATAATATGCGTACCTTGCCTTTACTCAATAATATTTTCTGGAATAAATTGGATAATTAAAAGACAAATGGAAACAGCCAAAACACAATTTATTATGCTATTAATAATATGTCATTGGTGATATTTTAGATGTTTGGTTATGATCAGTTTGAATTAGAGTATTTCAGTGCTATTATAATACTTTTAACTATTTTTCGATTAGTTCTAATTTATGTAATGTGTGTTATAATGATTTTTTTTTTATGGTAAACACAAGCACAAGAGGAAAGTCCTATGTCACTCTTGGAGTGGTGCTTGCGCGAAGATATTTGTGGGCATTTATCTTGAATTGCTGTAGGTTGTATGCGTCGGGAAATATGTGAGGTGGAAGCCCGTTCCACAAAGAAGATGTTCTCCAGATGAATGAGTCCCGATACAGCGACGTCGTAGGCAAGTGGACTCGATGTTGATGAGCCGCAACTGGTAGACGCGTCCTTCTTGCCGGAACAGCCCTGGGTAGAATCAGGCCTGCCAGCTCAGAGGAGCACTTACCGTGATAATAACGGTAGAATAAACAGAGATCAGCCACCTTTCTCCTGTGCTTCAGACTATCCAGACTCTTTGTCAGTTCTGGTTTGTCGATAAGACGAATAGCTCTCTTCTGTATAAAATCCAGTAGGTTTAAACTATGCTTGGGTGCAGAGCTCCAGACATGCAGGCAATACTCGAGGGAAGGGCGTATTTGAGCCTTATAAAGAGTCAGCAGCTGTTCTGGTGTATACAGTTTTTTCGTTTTGAAAAGCACTCCGAGTTTTTTGGAAGCCGTTCTGGCGACCTCGGCAACGTGGTCATGCCAGGACACACTGTTGGTGACCTCGACTCCTAGAAGATGTAAAGATGATTTCATTGGCAATGTTTTCCCTGCCATAACCAGCTCCGGGCCACCAAGATTAGTCTTCATCGTAAATACTGCAGCCTGCGTTTTTTTAGCGTTAAAATTCACCAGATTGTTACCGCCCCACTCCAAGATTGCTCTAATATCGTTGTTGGTTGAAGCTACTTGTTGCTGCCTAAGATTCTGAGAACTTGCGGCTGTCGTTGGTTTGGCGGACTTAAATGTGGAAATAAGTGTGCTATCGTCCGCAAAGCTGTAGATTGGATTGACAGTGGTTCCTAGCAATTCGTTGATATATATCAAGAAAAGGGTGGGGGATAGAATGCATCCTTGAGGGACTCCAGCGGTAATGTTAAATTTGTCGGAGAGTTTTGTATGCCGATTGAGGAGAGCTTGGTTAGTAGTCCCTCATGCCACACTCTGTCAAATGCCTTGGAAATGTCAAGAGGGACTGAGCGGGACTCGCCGTGCTTCTCCATGGCCTCCGTCCACAAGTATGTGACGTAAGCCAGAAGATCGCTGGTGGATCTAAGCTTTCGGAAGCCGTATTGATGATCGCTGATTAGTCCAGATGATTCCAGATATCTCAACAGTTGTTGGTTGACTGCTTTCTCCATAATCTTCGATATTACTGGAACTAGTGCAATCGGGCGGTAATTGGAGGGCATCGTCTTCTTACCCTTTTTGGGCACAGGTTGCACTCGAGCAGTTTTCAGCTTGTTGGAAATTGGCCCTGCTTATACGATGCCGTGAACAGTCTACATAAGGAAGGAGTCAATTCGTCTGCACAACGTTTTAGAATTAGGACTGGACGGGTCCAGAAGCTTTGTTGGTGTCTACGCTTTTAAGAATTTTATTTATAATTCGTTTGGGAAACGAAATTTCTCCCATCGATGAATTCACCCTTGGCAAATATGGCGGTGTTTTGCCTTGCGAGTGCAGAGTAGAATTGGACGCGAAGAGTTTACCCAGTAAGTTGGCTTTTTCCCTTGCTGTTACCGCGATAGAACCATCATCTGCTGTTAGGGGTGGCAAAGCCGACTTAGCAAATCCTTGACTAACGGCTTTCGATACCGACCAGAAAGATCTTGTTCCATTTGGGCAGTTTAGCAGTTTCTTTTTGATCCCTGTTATTGTGACTCTCTTTGCATTCATCAATAATTCCCTTGCAGCTATTTCTGGAGGCTAAAAAGTTCCTGCGATATGCTGCGTTTTTAGTGTTTACTGCCTTTTTGCAATTCAGGTTGAACCATTGCTTATTGTTTGATCCGCATTTAGTAGAAAAAGGGATATAAGCTTCCATTCCTGCCAAGATCGTTTCTGTATTTTGGTTTGCACATTCTGAGATGTTATTGGTTCTAAAGCAGACTTCTTTCCAAGGGAATGAGCGATAAAATTCCCGAAGATGGTTCCACTCTGCTGATTTATAGTGCCATAGCTTCCGCGGCATCGGAGGATCCTGCGTTGTAACCTCCATGGTTAAAATCACCCATGGCGATGATTTATGCGCTTGGGTAGTCAATCTGCAAATGGTTAATGCAATCAACCAGGTTCAAAAAGAGCCGTCTATATTGGGTATCGCTTGGTGGTCTGTAGATACAGCAGACAAATTTCGTGGCACCACTGGCTATTATTTTGAACCACATGACGTCGAAGTCCGCAGGTTCAAGCGTCCCGCTGGCAACTCAAATCGTTCTTGACAAATACTGCCAATCCAAAGTTTAGTCGAAATCGGGTGTGTAGATCGTATCCAGGATAAATGAGGTGAACATTTGTTGTTGAAGGTTTCACCTTTGTTTTTGCCAATGCCAGAATGTGAGGCTTATTTGATTGCAGGTGTTGGTGTACTGCATTAATATTGGTGTTTAGCCCTTTATGTTGCAGAAATTGATTTTTAGGTTTTTAGATCCGCCTGATGGACCCCCCCGACCAGCCTCCGCCCGGAGATCCGAATGGGAGGCGAGTTTACCTCCGGAAAGTTTTGGTCGTGAGGGCGCCATCATGCATTTATGTTTCTTCTCCATTTTCCCTTTTGGAAACCGGACACATCGACATAGCGGCGAAACGTGAGGTCCAAGGAACCACTTCACGCCACCTAAGTCTTATGTGGTGGTATTGAACCGGGCGATGCAAGTGGACAACATCTACCACCAAAGGGGTTGCTCTTTTAGTCGCCTTTTACGACAGGCAGAGCGTACCGGAGGGCTATTCTACCCCTGCCCTCCCCGGGGAGATTATTGTATAACATTTTAAGTAATCAGTGACCTTTTTGATTAGGCGTTTATTTTAGATATCATGATTTAATAATAAGATTATCAGAGGCAATTTGATTTCCCGCCTTAATTTGGCTACGCCTTTTTAGCATTTTGATTGGTCTAATTAGGCACGTCAAACTGTCAAGTTAGTTACAACAGTTTCCGTTCCGAAGTGTGAGGGCGCTAGCTGATTTGTCAGAAGAATTTCCATCACTTTATATTATGCAACCACCACTTCTCTATACTTTTGCGTTTTGTGGTTATGATTTTGTTTGATGTTCTGCAATTTTTTGTTGTAGGTTGGAAAACAGCTTACACGGCTGCAATTTCACAGGCTTTCGTTAATTATTATTAGATTTTACTTTTACCGTTAATTTACTAATTACAACCCTTTAACAAGAGATTTTTAGATTTGGCAATTCACCAAATAAATTAAAAATCCCAAAATGAGCCGAAGAAGGCCCCATGAAGAGGAAGATGGATATGGTAACTACTTTTGATTCTTTCACATATTTGATTTTAATATAATTTTTATTTCTAATTTATTACATTCTGCTATGCATGCCTGAGATACTCTCAGACATTTTATTTATTTTTTTCTAGTTTAGATATCTGCCAGTTTTATTTGTGTTCCTTAGGTTATGTTATAAATCAAATAGATATAACCAAAACATCACTATTTACACATGATAGCTCTTAATAGGCTAATTGTATTTTATGGAAAATTTATGTTAGATACAAGTACAAAAAACATTAATTAGTAACTATAACAAAATAATAACAAAAGCCAAACAAACAAGAACAACAATTCTAAGTTACAAAAGGGTCAACAATACTTGCGATTTACAATGCTTCATGATAAAATTCCTCAAGTGAATAAGGGGCCTTGCTTAACAATACTTTCTTGTCCTGTTAATTAAAAAGTCTCTTACTATCTACATTTTTCATTGCCAGAAGCAGATGGTTAAATATTTTTATTTCCCCAAATATGATTGTACTTTTAGTCAGAGACATTTTTGGAATAGGTAATCAAATTATTGTTTCCCGGATCTTGTTACTTAAAAGCAATATTCAGTTATTTATTGATCATTTGTATTTTTTGTAAACCATATTTGCAGTCATTAAGATAAACAGTGAAGTCAAAGTTAATTTTCCTTCTTGAATAAACAGAGGCTTGCAGGGCTCCCTAGGGCCTACCCCACACAAGTAACACAAAGCCCATTTTTGATGAACAAACATGGGCTGAATCAAATGACAAAACTGCATGCAAAACCCCAAAATTCTGTTCCATACCTTAAGTGGGACTTTTATTTTTGTTGTGCTTGCCGCAAAACACTACATTTTTGCAATAGTAGTGTGCTTTCAAAGTTAAAGTCAAAAATTGCTTTATTGTTACTAACATAATGTTGTTAACAAAGCATCATATAAAACCTTAAAGATAGTTGACTTATATAGTTGAAAAATATAAAAATTTTAACAATTTTTACTTACATAGAACATAGAACACATACAACACAATTAAAAAGTAAAAAGAAGTAGAAAGTCACATCATGTTATGCAAATCTCCTCACTATCCAAATATGTTTAAATACTCATCTAAAAAATAAAATGCTTTTGCAACTAAGAGTTTCTTTATATTTTTCCTAAAATCTTCACAATTTAATAGCCTTATATAAAAAGGGGTACATGGTTAAAAAGCCTTCTGCCCCATAAACAATAGAGGACCTAATCTGCTCACTTTTTGGGGTAGGCAGAGGTAAAGAGAAAGTTGTTTGGAGATTGTAACCTGAGGATAGGGCCAAGCTGTTATTTTTTGTGGATAAGACAAACAGTCTCTAAAATAACTACAGGGTGTTCAAAACTGAGCTACACACATGTAGTGTATGGCTATTTTTTTACAAAATAAATAGAGAGCTGAATAAATACTGAGAGTCCACACCCCAAAACAAAATACCATATCTCAGATGAGACTCAATAAGAGCATGGTAGACAATTTTAGCCACATCAGGTCCCAGAGAATGTGTTATTAGTCTAATAACATGCAATAACAGTTGGATGATAGCTTTTCTATTAAAGAGGAGATATGATGTTCAAATTTTAATTGTCAGACTCAAAAATTTGCATGTTTCAGAAGGACTTGTTGTTTCATTTTGTGAAGTGACAAGTTATCAATAATATTCTTTAACATTTTGGGGTCAGGGTCATGCCAAAGTGTTCTTCCAGATAGGTAAGAACAAAACCAGTTAAGAGCAACTTTTGTGAATCAATTGGTTTCTAGCTTCTGCAGCAGTATTCTTTGATTAACATATGTCATTTGATTAACGCCTTAGATAAGTCACAGAACACCATCGCCGCACTCTCCCCGAGTATTCAACCCCATGTACAGACTTTGCAAAAAATCGAAAATAGCATCAGTTGTACCCAGTTTCGCTCAAAATCCAAACTGCTAATGGTTAAGAACATTATGCCATTTCAAACATTTCATCATTCTAGTCTTTACCAATCTCTTTACAAGATTGTCAATTGTGGGGAGCAGGGGTTTAACTTCTTAATGGTTTAAACGATTTTAACAAATTTGATATCATTGAAAAGAGCATTCCTTGGGTAATAATAATCGACCAAAATATGGTTAATTTAGTTGAATCATTCTCCACAAAGGGGCTAGTTTTGACCCATGACCCAAAATCCTAAAAAAATATGTAAATAAAAAAAATCAAATGGAATAATATGATTTTTTCTGTATGAAAAAGTAGCCTAATAACTTCCAAAGAAGCAAGTAAAAAGGGTTTTTTAAAATCTTGTTCCTTATGCGAAATTTAAAGAAAATGCAGTTTTAAAGGCTTTTTTAATTTTAATTTAAGATGGCAGTTACATCCTCTGGTGGTAATTTTTAGAAATTGAAAATATTTTCCAATGATTCTTCATGACCAACTTACCTAATAATTTGTTTTACCCCTAAGTCATACGACCAACGACCCAAGGAACAGTCTTATTGGGTCAGCCAGTATAGGGTCCTTTTCACATTAAGTTACAAAGCATTAGGATAGGTTACTGAAAAAAATATAGAAAAGTTCCCTGTATTTATTGATATTGACCCAGGATTTGCTTGATGATGAACCACAACAAATTTATGGACCGCACATTAACCCATCACATGCAGATCTTCTATGCCTTGAAGAAGTTGGATGATATCAAATCAGCCAATAATTAGCATCAAGATATTTTTTTTAGTATATAATGCTTGAAGCATTTGACTTTCATAAGAAACTACATATCATAATCTGACAATAATGACTAAATAAAAATAAAGTTAAAAGAAGTAAGGTAACTTTGTATGCCTAATCAAAAAGTTGTGCCAAACTCCTTAGGTATTTATAAGCCATGTAAGTCTCTCAATTTTCTATAATTTTAATTAGATGTATTTTAAAATTATGGATTATGATAATAGTTTCATCACATAAATGGTAATTATGAAATTTGATTCAGTAATTATTATAAACCTGTGTTTCTGGCAAGACATTTGATAGTTGAATTAAAATTCCTAAAATTCATTACTTTATTTTCTAAGTGTTTTTTCCATAAGTTCATGAATTGAATTACATGAATTATGATGAAATAACATGAATTAACAGCAGTTCTTCTAGGTTCAAGTTGTGGTTTAGAAAAATATTTTTTTTATAGATCGTACCTATAGAAAACGTCGTAGGGTATCCGAAAATCAAGAAATTGAGGACCGACTGGAGTCTTTAATTTTGAGGGTTGGGGAAAAGAGTACTTCATCATTGGAGTCAAATCTTGAAGGGCTTGCCAGTGTATTAGAAGCAGATTTGAGTACATTTAGGTAAGAGGGGGGAACTCTTGGCTTAACTTTTGTAGTATTTTTGCTTCTGACTGAGTTGCTTTATGATGGCTATCAATTTGTATGTTTCAGAGCCAAGATATTAAGAATTCTGACCGACTGTGCTATACGTATGCCAGAAAAATGCACCATTTATACAACTTTGGTGGGGCTGTTGAATGCCAAAAACTTCAATTTTGGTGGTGAATTTGTTGAGTTCATGGTGAAAACTTTTAAAGAATCTCTAAAAGGTATGATCTTCAACTTTCTAACAAAATGTAAAAATATACATTGAAATCTAAAAAACTTTTTTTTTTAAATGTTCTTTCATTGTGTAAATATAAAAATAATTTTTAACAGCTTGCAAATGGGATGCAGCCAGATATTCCCTGAGATTCTTGGCAGATCTCGTAAATTGTCATGTGATCAGTGCAACATCCCTTCTACAACTTTTGGACAATATGATTGATGCAGCCAATGAAGATAATGTTCCACAGGTAGATTTCTCAACATTCATCTTAAAATTTTATGATTAACATACTTTTTTTCCAGGTTAGAAGAGATTGGTATGTTTTTGCCATTCTCTCAACCCTTCCTTGGGTAGGTAGAGAACTGTATGAAAAGAAAGAGCAAGCATTAGAGCACTTGCTTGTACAGATCGAAGTTTTTCTTAACAAACGACCTAAGAAACATCATAACGCGTTAAAAGTATGGGCAAGTGACAGCCCTCATCCCCAAGAGGAATATTTGGATTGTTTGTGGGCACAAATTAGAAAATTGCGACAAGATAACTGGGCCGAAAAACATATTCCTAGACCTTACTTGGCTTTCGATTCAATTTTGTGTGAGGCTCTTCAACATAATTTACCAAGTATTTTGCCACCTCCTCATCATGATTCATATAAGTATCCAATGCCTTGGGTGGTATTTAGGCTATTTGATTATACAGACTGCCCTGAGGGTCCTATATTGCCTGGTGCCCACTCCATTGAAAGGTTTTTAATTGAAGAACATCTGCATTCGATTATCGGTGAGGATTGGAACCATAATTTTATTTATTTTTTTATATTTTAATGACCTATGAGAAAATTTAGAGTAAAAATAGGAATATGCAGGGTTCCATTAAAAAAATTAAACTTGCTTTATCTAATTTTGTTTCAAAAGTTTTTCTTTCTACTTTGTATAGTTATACCTGTATGTTCATATATGGAAATTATATAATTCACCATTATTTAACATCTAAAACAATTTAGCTTAAAAACTGTAGCCTCAATTTTTGTTTTCAGAAATGTACCATCTTGAACGAAAGGATTGTGCTGGACATCTCTTGAATTTTCCATATAAATTAAAAATTCCACTAGAATATTGTATAGTTGAGGTGATATTCGCGGAACTCTTTCATATGCCTTCACCACGTTATTTGGAAATATGTTATGGATCGATTTTGATAGAACTGTGCAAACTACAGCCAAGCACAATGCCCCAAGTGCTCGCTTTGGCCACTGAGATGCTGTTCCATAGAATTGACACTATGAATGTATCCTGTTTTGACAGGTACATTAGAGAATAATTGTTTTTTAATTTCCTGCTATCATAGATTAATGATTTGCTTTTTTGCCTGAAGATCTTACAATCTTTCTCCACTTTGTAAAACAAGTGTTATTTTAGGTTTGTTTGTTGGTTTTCATACCACTTGAGCAATTTCCAGTTTAGATGGAGGTGGGAAGACTGGGATGTGTGCCTTTCTTTAGATTCTGAACATCCCAAACCTAAATTTATTAGAGAAGTGATGCTGAAATGTATGAGGTAAGATATTAATATTTTATATTTGCTTTTTCATTATGTAATTCGGATCAGTAAATTTAAATCTCTTGGTATTTATGAACATTCTGAAATTACACAATTAAAATATTTTCGTTAATATAAACTACCTACTAACCTTTCACTAATATTTACTAGCAATTATATAGCATAAAATAATATAAAAACCCATAAATGATTTCCAATAAAATAGACGTACAACAGTACCTATTTTAGGAGAGAAGGGTTTTTGAATTACTGTTATGTGTTATGTTTAACTCACTTGGGAATGTCTGAAATATTTTAGATCGAATAGATACAAAAAAACTATTTGCATTCTAAGTTGTTTGTACTATATTAGGTATAATTAAATTATGGCTTGATTAAACCAAGTTTCATTTTAAGAATATGTAATACGCTCAGCTTATAAAGTATTTGTTAAATTACAATCTATAAGTCTTTAGTGACTTTAATATCAGTAAATTATATTTTATTTTCTGTAATCGGTTTTTGAATCAAAGAAACTATTTACAGGAGAATCTTTTGTTACATGTAAATGTAGAAGGTAAAAATCTTGGTTGATGGGTAATTTATTAAGGTGAATATAAGAGAGAGATAGGTTAGATAATTATCAACAATTAACCCAAATAATTTGAATCCCAAGCAAATGTTCATAAATTACAGAAAAGTTGTGACAAAATACTGAATAGAGCAGAAACTATATATAAACGCCAAAAAAGTTGTGGAAATACGAAACGCAAAAACTAGCTGCTGAAATAAAAAAGACAAACTCATATCATTAAATCTGAAAATAACTATAAACGTATTTTTTTCTTGTACCTATTTTGGAAAGGTAGTAGTACTAAGTACCTATTTTTTTAATATTTTATAGTATAAATGATTATTTTATTTGATATATTTTATATTTGATTTAAAATTGTCTGATATAGCAAACTTGTATGATATAACAATAAACTGACTTAAACTATTAATCAGATAAAGTTCAAAGAATGGACTACAGCTAAATGTAAAAAACCAGGTTTTGAGCCTAAAAATCATCCAAAATTCTTTAATATTTCACTGCAAACTTAATGATTCAAACTAAAAAAGTTTACAAATTTGATGATCTCGGAGTAAATTTATATTTAATTTCTATATGGACTATATTAGGAATAGCGCTAGGAAATTGTTGGGATTTGTGCTTTCAAGGAAGTGCTATATTTACTGTTTTGTTTAAGGCCTTGTATTACACATTACTGAGATCACAGTGTTATGGCGAATGTTCAGAAACTATTAAAAGAAATATAGCCTGTAATTTAAAAATTGCATACTAACCAATTAACTATTCTCAAATAGATACTCAGGTTAGAGAATCTAAAAAGTGTAGAGTGGAAATCTGCTGGAGATTTATACCCTTTTTAAAATTGTTAATGGCTCTTAAAGCTCAGAGCTTCTTTCATTAAGAATGGGAAATCACGAGTCTTTAGATACCTACGATTTCCACTTCCTTCGATAATCTCAAAACTGATTGCAGCTATTTGGACTTGTTTAATTTAACCCTTAACTACTGACATGGAGTCTAGCAGACTCCGCGACATATATTTCTTACTGTTACTCCCACCACAAATTTTTCTAGCGTCTGCCGCGCCAAGTACCTTCCGCATTTTTAGTTGCCTGCAGCGTGTTAAAGTGGCTGTATCTTGGAATTTTTTTTGCTCAAGTTATACGCACCTGGGAGTCTGGTAGACTCCGTGTCAGTGTTTACGTTAGTAATATTTTTATTATTCTATTATCATGGCTAGTTTAAAGCCTGGCACATCCAAACAAGTCAGTGTTCTTGACTCAAACTTTGAAGAAATCGCTAGAAAGTGGTATGAAAATCTAGACGGTGATAGTGACATAGAACCCGAAGAAAATGAATACATTGAGAGCGAGCATGAATCAGCCAGCGAACAAGAGCTTAGTGATGATGACTCTAATTATGAACACTATAATGAAACTCAAAAGATGGATGTTTAATAAAAAACTAGACAGTGACCATTTATGTAACAGAAATGGAGAAAAAAGAAAAAGATACTTCTATGGGAAAAATAGATTCAAATGGAGTACAAATGAACTCACAAGAAATGTACGTACTTTAGCGCATAATATTGTACGTTTACCAACGGTACGTGTTGTTGTAGGTGATAACACTAATCCACAGGCATTTTTCAGTCAATTGTTTCCTGCCCAGATGTTTGAACTGATTTTAAAGTGGACAAACAAAAAATTAGCTTCCATGCGAACAAAATATAAACGGCAAAATAAACCAGAGCTTGTAGACATTGGCATAAGGGAATTAGAGGCGCTTTTGGGTTTATTGTTATATACTGCGATTTTCAAATCCAACGATGAAGACGTTAGAAGTATTTTTGCGACTGATGGTACAGGCAGGGATGTCTTCCGAGCAGTAATGTCTAAAGAGCGTTTTCTCATACTATTAACAGCTTTACGATTCGACGATTCAGATGACAGGGAAGAACGAAAGAAGGAAAATCCAGTAGCTGCTATAAGTGAATTATTTGACTTATTTATTCATTGAAAATGCCAGAAACTCCTATACGATAGGTGAGAATGCTTGCATAGATGAAATGTTGGTGGGATTACGAGGCAGATGTAGATTCAAGATGTACATTCCCTCTAAACCAGAAAAGTATGGCATAAAAATAATGGCACTAACAGATGCAAGAACCCAATATTTATACAACGCCTATATTTATGCAGGCAAAGATAGTGACGGTCGTGGATTGACGAATGAAGAGAAAAAACTTTGTAAACCAACTCAGTCAGTCATAAGGCTCGCCAAATGTTTGTACAATTATTCCAATAGGAATATAACTGCTGACAACTGGTTTTCATCTGTAGAACTTGCCGAACACCTATTTGCAAATAAATTGACATTTGTGGGGACCCTTAGAAAAAATAAAAAGGAGTTTCCTCCTGAACTTCTTCCTAGAAAAGATCGCAAGCAAGGTGATACGCTTTACGGATTTACAAAAAATATGACTATCGTTTCACATACTCCTAAAAAAAATAAAGCAGTTATAATTTTATCAACTATGCACCATTATGAAGCAACAGGAAAGACTGAAATAAATGCCTTTTATAACTGTACGAAAGGAGGAGTTGATGCCATGGATGAGAAATGTGCTAAATATACGTGTAGTCGCCGAACTCGACGATGGCCATTGGCAATTTTTTATAAAATTGTCGATATTTGCAGTGTAAACTCTTTTATAATGTATGCTTCCTTTCCTAATAATGATATGTCCCGTTTCACTTTCATTAAAACCTTAGCATCTCAGTTGATTCAGAATCATATGAGAGATCGATTAGAAAATTCATATGTTAACAGAGATATAAAAGGTCTAATTCGTCGAATTTTGAGTATGCCGGAGCGTCCAGTTCAGGAAGAACGTCTACAAACCAGGAAATACTGCTATATTTGTCCTTCCCGATTGAGAAGAAAGACTGCAGACACCTGTATAGTAAAAAGCCCATATACCTTCAGTGTTCACGTAAATGTTGCATAAACTGTTGTCATGGTCCAGAAGACGTCTAAAACATTAGCGTTACTGTTTCATTTGCAGATTTTTTTGTCCTTCATCTTTAGATTTTTTTTTATTATTTTTAGCTTTACTTTAGTTTCATGTTATCAATGTTTTCGATACAGTTAGGTTTAATCAACATATTCTATGAATAAGCACCCTTAAGTTGTATTATGTTTTGGAAATTGAAAATTTTATATCTTAACTTTTTTTGTTAGTTTTTTGTTAATAATATACAAATATGTATTTTTAATAAACGTGTGGTAAACGTATTTGATGTAATAATGTATAAATATGACATTCAGGCTTTTGTTATAGTTTTTATTTATATATATATTGACAGGAGTCTACGAGACTCCCTGTGAGTATTACTGTTCGAAAAACAAGTGTCCGTACTTAAGGGTTAAGTTTAAAAGCAGTTTTAAGTTTAACAGTAAATCAAATGTCTTTAGCACTTACTCAAGATTCTGTTTAATGTTTGTCATATTTAAAACTATATATGTAATGGAGTATGTTTAAAATCTTTTTATAATGATATGTTAACCGAGATACTTTTCATGTTTTTTTTTAATGTTTTTTTAATATAATTCGGATACCGACAATAAATATTTTATTAGCGATATATTTATATATTTAATTTTCGCTTCTTCTCTTAATTTAGATTATCATATCATCAGAGAATAAGGGAAATTTTGCCAGAATCCTTTACTGGATTTATCCCAGAAAGGCCAGAGCCAGAGTATAAGTACGCAAAAGAAGCAGAAGCTGGTGAGTAAAAAATATCTATTTTATACATAACAGTTGCTTCATATTATACATAAATAATTACATAATATTTTTTACGCTAAAAACCTACAAAAAGAGACTTAAATCATCATTAACTTTTTATACAAAATTATGTAAAAGGAGTATTTCTTCGATTTACTTGGTTTCGCACTCTTTAATTCGTTTCTCGCCGACGTTTGGATGTATTGTTTTTTTCTGTGTATTTTCATTTTTTAAATAACACTTCTCACTTTATGAGTCCTTGATTTTAATTTTTTTATTAGTGATGGTTTTGTTAATTTTCTCTTAGTTTTTTCGATTTTATTTAAAACTATGATGTACTAATAAATAAGTAAATTATGACAAGTGATACGTACATTATTATATGGGTCAGATGAATGAATTTAAAAAAGGACGTTTTTTTAGTTAAATTTGTTTTATAAATAATAGGTCACTCACAAATCAAAAAGATTTGTAGCAATTAGGATTAATATTTAATGGCGATTTAGGTTGATGAAGTAGTTTTATTTGGCTTCTTTTTCACTGGTCTTTTTGATCTTGCCACATAGCTCCTTCGTCTGGTATATTTTGGTTTTTTGCTGGATTTTTCATTTTTATTCGTTAAACTTTTTGCCGTGGTGGTGGTTAACGTATTTTCGAGATATTCAACACTTTTTGCCTGTCCCAGTAATCGTAATGCATAATTATCGAAATTACCGTCACTTAGATTTTTCGTTTTCATGGTGTTAGGGTCGGTTTCTGCAGAATATTCAGTTGTCATTTCTTCAAAACTTTTATTCGTTACACCCTTTTTTACTTTTTCTTTGTTCACCTCATAGGAAATTGATGTTAAAAAGCTTTGACTAGTAACTGGCATGATGTTTTCAACTGTACTTTTCTTAAAAGTACGATTAACTCTAGGTTTTCTGGTATTAAAAATTTGTCTGGCTCTTATTTTTTCAGCTACTGAATTTTTAGAAAATTGAGTAGGGACAGTTGTTGAAGGTTCTGTTGTAGCAGCAGTAGTAGTACTAGAAGCTTCAAAATAATCAGAATACACCACTTTGGATAGGGTTGCAACGGTTGTAATCGGTAAATTTCTTACAACTTTTAATTTCTCACCATTACGATCAAATAATGCCGTTTCTACATCTGACTTAGTGTATTTCTTTGTAGTTCTAGGCACTTGTGCGTGTGTACTCCTTGTCGGTCCGAATATATCATCTTCATTATAATCTTTTAAAGTTTTTCTATACAAGGGATAGTTATAATTGTTTCCAACCCCTTCTTCAACTAAAAAGTTGCTTGGCTTAGTACTACTGACCTTCAATGACTGAGTTGTCTTGGGCCTTTTAGAAAATATGCTGGTGGCACCAAAAAGTTCAAACTGTGGACTAATAGGCGTTGTCTTAATTGTCACTTTTCCGTCAGCACTTATATTAGTTATAATTCGTCTTGGAGTAGACTCAGCTTTTGTCGGTTGAGTTGTGAGTTGTGAGGTGAGAACCGGTATAGCAGTATCTTCAGTCATAGTTGCCTTAGTGTCTGAACTATCGTCTGAAGCCACATACACTGTTTGTGTTGTCTTAGGCGAAGATTGCATACTTGTTGTGAACCCATAGGTGATTTCAGAAGTAGGAATTTCTGATGCTTGACTGTTAAAAGCAGCAGTTAAGGTGGAAGGTTCATAGGTGCTTTTGTGCACTTCAGAAGTGGGTGTTTCGGATGTTTGAGTGTTAACTGAAGCAATGAATGTGGACGGGATATAGGTGTTTTTGTTTTCTTCAGAAGTGGGTATTTCTGCGGTTGGACTGTTAATTGAAGAAGTAACTGTGGAAGGTATGTAAGTGCTTTTGGCCACTTCCGATGTAGGTATTTTCGAGGCTTGACTACTAAATGAAGAAGTGAATGTGGGTGATATAGAAGTTAGTTTTGCTATTTCAGAAGTAGGTATTTCTGATGTTTGTGTGTTAAATTGGGGTGTTATTGTGAAAGGGACTTTTGTTTCTATAGGAGTAATTGCTTTTTCTGTTGTCGTTGTTTGAAATACCGCGATAGCGTCTGTTTGCGTAGATGGATAACTGTTAAGATTGTCTTCTGAACTCTCTTCGAGTACTGTTATCGGCCGAGTAAAATGTTTAGGAGGTGGTTTTGGCGTATGTACGGTTGAAGGTTCAAAGAGAGTGGTCGGTATTCCAGAAGTTGGCTTACTTGACGTAAAACTTGCTTTTGGCGAGGAAGTTATTTTCACAGAAGTTGTCATCTGAATTACATTTCCCGGCCTAGTCTTAATATTATTTTCAGGAGTAAAATGTTGCCTAGTTGTTTCTTTGGTTTCTGAATAAAAAGGTGTAGTGTGAAAAGTGCTTGTTAATCGGGTATTTGCTGGTTTTGTACTGGATTCCTCTTCGGCTGCAAAAAAATGATAAGTGGTTTTAACTGGCAATGTGGTGTTAACATTTTCCGGTTTTTTATATAAAATCCCTTTATCGGTGGTGGGTACCACATATGCCGTTGTGTATTGTGGAGCAAATTTACTTGTTGGTACATCTGAATACTGAGGTCTCACAAATGCACTTTCACTAGTTTTAGGGTAAGTAACACTTGATGCAAATACATTGGTGGTAGGTAAGGATGGCCTAGTTACTATGGGATGTGTCATGTACATAGTTGTGTATTTGTCCTGATTCTCGGGCGGTCTAAAAATTGGATGTTTCGCTAAAGTCGTTTGTTTCGTGGGGACTGAGGATGTCTCCGGAAACCTAATTGAAACGTAGCCTGGGGTGTTTGGTGGAGTTATAGGTTCAGTTATTGGAAACACTTGCCCCGTTGGGAGTTGAACCAGTGGAGTTTGCGCTACAGCGGTTGGGATATTAGTTGACTGTGGCAAAAACCTGAAAAGTATTTGTTTTAAGGAAAATATCTGGAGCTTGGATCAATTAACTATAAAATTGGTTATCGAAATACATACCTATGTGGAATGAGTGATGTTTTCTTATGCAAGGCTTCCAAAAGGTCTTGATACAGCTTTCTTGGGTCCTCTTCAGCATATTGTTTGGTTGGTGTAGTGCTTGCAAGTGTAGAGTCAGCTGAGGTTACTGCTTGAAATCTGCAATTAATGCAAGAGACTCAATTAATGTTTTTCCCAATTAATATTTATATATAGCTCAAATTGCTGCTCTTTGTTTATTGTTCAAAAATTTAATTTTATTTCTTATAGCAATTGTAAAAAGCAGATTCCAAGAGGACAGAGGACATTAGGATCTGAGACATTAGGACATAAGTGAACACTTTTCTTTACGTTTTATTGCTTAGACTTTTTACTTTAAGACGTTGAAACCATTTTAAACAAAAATTTAAAGAAATCATTTTTTATTTTTATTTTATCAGATCTGAGCCGATATGAATTTCACGCATTTCCTCTTGCCTCTATAGTACAAATTAGGTACCGAAGCATCCCATGTTTTAGCTCGCGCCTCGATTTATTCATATGCTGTTTATTATTTTATTCATTACTCGCTTATATTGATTGCGTTTAAGTGTATAATTAATTAAACAGTTTTATACCATCACACGAATTACAGTAATGGGGGTTACTCAATTTAAATAAAAAATGATAGTAAAAATCCATGCGGTCTGTCTGCGACTGCTTTTCCCAGACCAGAATACACATCATTCATTTGGTTCATCTGAGACCAATTTCTCGAGGTCAAATTAATTCGCGTTTTTGTGTGATAGAGACTTAGAGCAATTTATGGTTTTATTGGCTTGTTTTCTCTTACCTTGGAGTTTCTGGTGTTAAAATCGCACCGGGAAAATTGTGAAGTATAAACTTTCTTCCATCTGGCGATTGAGCCACAAATACTCCATGTTTGAAATGATCGAAATGGGGTTCATTAAATTGGTTTTGATGAGTTTCGGAATTTTTTAAGATGAATACGTGTCCTGGTATATCATAATTAAATGCTCCTGGAAATAATTAGTTAAATGTATGTCACAGAACTAGTTTAGTTATATCAGTTTTACAAAAACATACCTTCTCTTGTTAAATACATTTCTTTGGGATAATTCCAGCCAATGGGTGCAATTTTATACTCTAATTCCATCTTGGCATAGCCGTCTTCTATTGATCGATGTCGAATACGTTTTATCAACCACAACGCTAGAAGTTGGTTGTCATTTCTTGCGTGCCATATCTAAGAAGTAAAACGGCTATATTATTTCTTAATGCAAATTATTTACATACCTGACAGTGGTTAAATATGCATTGTTCCTTCAACCTTTGTGGCTCTATACTGTGACACCCATCACAGTCATTTTGGTATGGATCTTGTACAAATATGTATCCGGCGTAATTAGCGTACAACTGACCTCTGGCTAGTAGAGCTATATCTCCAAATGGCGAAGGTTTTTCTGGTTTACCTTTAGCATAAAATGATGGTTTTAAAAATATGCTTGCATCATTACATCATACGTAAGTACTAAGTAATAATATATTTAATTGGTTTCAATTTAATAAATTAACATTGAACCAAAGCAAAACAAAATACATTCCCTTTAAATCGTACTCCGATGGCTTATGGCAAATGGATCGTATAACATCCAAAATAAGATATTTGATATCACGCTTTTCTTTTTTGAAATCTTTTTTGACTCTTGCACAACTTAAATTCCTATAAATAAATGAAAAATAGATTACAACCAATATACTAGGTTTAGCATACTAGGTTTAAGAAAAATTGTATGGTAGTTCCGTTAACAAAAAAAGAAATAGGGCACAAATCCGAAAACTATTTGGCGCCAAGATTCTTTAATTCCTTGCCTAATGACTTAAAAGATGTTGTTTATGAGAAAACATTCCGATATAAATTAAATAATAAGACTAGGCTTATTTAGGTAATAGGAAAAATTGTTTTGTGTAAAGGAATCGATTAGTGACCTAATTCTGATTGTTTCGTGACCCTGGAATTGACTTTATATCTCTAAATAGACTCTTATAACTGTATATGACTACCAAAAATCTGGATTTTTCTTTTTCTCGATCTTTAAATTTCTTGTTTTTTTTTTTAATACTGCCGATGTTTCAGCCTATATTAGGCCATCCTCAGGAGGCTACAATGGATGTAATTGGTGCTTGTTTGAATTATAAAACAATTAGTTGTTTTTCCCTGAACAACAAGCTACATTAATAACGCAACTGGACTACATAAACAGATATAACACACTTATTAAAAAGATTAATTTTTTTTTAAATCGTTCTTAGCAAAATCTTTGACTTCTGACCAAATTTTTCCCGTTACAAGAACTACAGTGTCATCTGCAAAGTCACATATGTTGGTATTTAGATTTAGTGTTATGACGCCGTTTATGTATATAATAGCACAGGTCCCAAAATGGTTCCCTGTGGAACTCCGTACTCAACCAACATATCTTCAACTTCTAGAGTTTCCATCAATAACAACTCTTTGCAGCCTATTTGACAGGTTCATTTTAAGCATTTGCTTGCATGCTTTATTGTCATTTAAAGCCTTATAGACTGGTCAAATAAACTGTCGCATCTTCAATGGATAATTTTTCGCGAAAACCAAATTGATTTTTTGGAAGTAGTTTGTGAAAACTTGAAAAAGAAACTATTCTTCTTTTTATTATTTTTTCAACTGTCCTTGTGCGGCTGGATATCAAAGTTATGAGTCTATAATTTGATAATAATTTGGAATTTCCGATTTCAAACAGTGGCTTTATACCGATTTTAAATTGACTAGGAAATATGGCTTGTTTAAAAATTTCATTTATTAAATGCGACAGCGGTATCTTTATGTATTCAGATATGAGTTTCAAAGTTTTTGCTGATATGTTGTCATAACCAGTTGCTTTAGTTAATTTTAAGTTATTAATGATCAGAATCAGATACAGACTCTGGAGGAGGGGAATTTTGTGTGCCATTTTTTTTACTAAAGATGAATAGTATGTATTACATTGCGATGCAGTATTTTTTTGTCAGTAATTGTTAGGCCACTATTATTTATTATTTGATCTATTTTGCCTTTTTTTACTATTATTAAAAAATTTACTCATTGTGTCCCATATTCCCTTATTATTCTCCTTTTGTTCTTTTATTTGCTTTTGGTAGTATCTTTTTTGCTAATAGATATGATATTGAAAAGTTAGTAGGGGAAGTCTTTTCTCCACAAATAAAATGCTAATCCTCTAATTTCAGGAGTGATGGATCTCGGCAAGTGTTCTTGCCATCATCAGACTCTAAAATATATTTCAAACAGTTCAAAAACATATACGAACATTTTTTTTCCTTGACAGGTGACATAAAAAATACAGATAAAATTATGAAATTGTAAAATACTTACTGGGTTACTTAACACATACACAAATTCTAAACAATAACAAACAATACTTGAATAGTACATTGCACGATATCTAGTGAACAGTTAAAATTATAATAAAATTGAAAGTATATGAGATTAGCAGATTTCTACTGAGTACTGGGAGCGAGTGAGAGGGAACCATCGGACTGTAGTGTTATAGGGTGTGAATAAGTCAGATCAAATCAAATGGTGTTACTGTTAGGACCCAAGGAATTAAAGAAACTGTTGCTCTCAAATTGAGTTTGCTCATTAATACAAGTGTAAACCGGTGATTTTATGGCTTTATTTATTTCCAGGATTTCCAAAAGATCCAACCTTAACCCCTTTTGACAAACATGGAGCACCTCGGTATCCGCCCCAGGGTCGAGCCCATGTCCGGTCTCAATAATATGATTGGCGAAAGGAGAAGAGGTATTGGTTATAAATCGGTTTCTATTCTTTTCAATGAGTTTATTATGTTCTTTGACTTTCGTCTCGATTCTCCTTCCGCTTTGTCCGATGTAGCACACATTGCAGTCAGGATGAGAACATTTTAGTCTGTAAACACCAGATCTGTGTGTGACGGGAATTTTATCTTTGGTGTTGACTAGAGATTTAGATAAATTATTCGAAGTTCTGAAACAAACACGCAACCGCTCATCGGAGTCCCTCGACAAACTCTTGGCAACCTGATGGGATATGTTTCCAAAATATGATATGCTTCTGTATATGCCATCGGTTTTGTATAGATGTGGCTTATTTAAATGTTTGTAGAGATGTTTAAAATAAAGAGAATTTATAATCTTGTCAGGATAACCATTGTTCCGAGCAATTTGAAAAATTATATTGAGTTCCTTTCTAAAATGTTTTTGAGAAAGAGGGATATTAAAAAGACGGTGGAGAAGTGAGTTAAATGTGGAAAGCTTTTGATTAACTGGATGGTTTGAAAAAAAGGATATAACGTTATCCGTAGCAGTTGGTTTTCTATAAATTTCAAATTCGAGTTTTATGTTGTTTATTCTTTTAATTAAGAGGTCTAGCTAGGAAGGATTGATAGAGTTTAGAAATGCCTGAAATTTCAGTAAGTCCATTGACAAGAGGATTAGCATTTTATTTGTGGAGAAAAGACTTCTCTACTAACTTTTCAATATTATATTGACTCCACTTCAGAATGGACTTCTTCTTTAATAATAAATATGATGATTTTTGTTGAACTGTCAGTTTGCAGTTTAGTTTTGGTAAGTGTACTGTAGTATTTATAGCTTTATAGGATGTTTTCTTATGGACTTACATGGTTAACATCTGTAAGATTCTGTATTACATGTTAAATGCATGTAAAGGATTTTTTTAAGGATTCACAGTTGTGAACCATTTAAAAACAGTAACTTTTACATACAGGCAAAATTATTTTACAAATGATTTAATTAATTTTAAAGATCAGCATTTTTGGAATTTTACAGATAACCATTTTGATAGTCCTATTAAGAAGTATAAAACATATGTTCATAAGATAAAATAGACAAGTATAAACTTCACTGCAGAAGCTTTTTAACTGAATAAAGTTAAAAAATTACAAATTTAACAGCACATCATATTGATTTTTATAAGTACTATATCATCACAAAATTGTACATTCTTTATGCATTTAAAATTAAAATCTTACCTAAAAATGGTGCAGAAAAGATTCTTTTTCTTAAATGATGATCCGGTAACTGCTCTCTTAATAAAGCTTGAATTGTGGCTTCTCTCAGTCCATGCTTCCAGTCAAACTCCGGACTAGCTAATGGTACAATATGGCGATAGTTTCTACTTGAAGTAGTGTGCTGATCTTTTAATAATCTTGTTCTATGATTACTAGTTTGGATTGTGTATGTGCTAGAAATCTGATTAAATATGGGGATTACTTGCCAATTACTTGGTTCCTATTTTAAAATTTTTAAGGAATTAAAATTTGAGAAATCTAATTTAAAGTCTGCTTATTAGTAGTCTATCAAAGTGAGTCAAATGCTGAATTTTAGTTAATTATTATTTTTATTTTATTTATTTTTCTTCAACTTTATTGTTAAACTTACTAGAGTTTTTTGTAACTTTATATGTTGTTTCTATAGCAAATCCTGACGGAGATTCTGAATCAGGAATTCGTTAATCAATTCCTTCCATAATTTCTTCTAGAGATCCCTTTTTGGAATCCAAGCAGTGGTTTGTTATCAAACCAGTTTGGATTTTCTTATTATATGTAGAATTTTTTGAAAAACCCTATTTAATTTTTGTACTTTAGGTACTTCTTCAAAAAATCGTACACAGTAACGATTTAAAATTATTAAAAGAGCTTTTAATGAATACATTTGTGTAAAAATTGATATATTTTTTTTAAATTTGAAATTAAATCCATAGTTTAGTTATAGAGTCTAAAAATGTGACTTCAATCAATATATTTTTAGTAATGCGACGATATAAAAAAGCTGCTTTTGCACTATTTAATTTATATATATATATATATATATATATATATATATATATATATATATTATATATATATATATATATATATATATATATATATATATATATATTATAAATTGAAATAAAAAAATATATTTATTAAAATTTTTATTTTTGGTAATAGCAGCAGCAAAAGCAATAGAAAAAATTACCATCAAATTAACAGAGATTTAAAAATGTACCAAATTTTGAATTGAAAAGCAGTGAAATAAATCTTGGAACCTATAATATCTTAATTAAATCAATACTCACAAATAATAATAAAGTAATCCATATAATCATCATGTTATTACATTCACTAATTACCTCCGTAACACGAAATTACGTATTTAGAATATATTTTACGTCACTATACATTTCGCTCGCATTGTCTCTGTGTGAACTGAAGAAAAGTCGGCGCTCTTTTTGCATATATCATATTGAAAGTACGATATCCCACTGCTGCTACTCAAACCTACCAGTAGATGGGTGGTAATTGTGGAAAAATGTGAATACATGTTTTTTAGAAATGTGAACATATTAATATATGAAATAGTTAAAATGTTAAATCTACTAAATTACTAATAGTTCATTTCATAATATTTATTCACTAATTTTTTCTATTTACTTGGCATTTTATTTAGCGAAGTAGTATCGTCGATATCATTGTTCCATTAAAAACCAGTATATCGTTTAGAAGATTAATTAGGGATTTTTTGTCAGCTGACAAGTACCTCATTTGATATTCCTTTCTAAGGCTACAAAATAATAACTTTTTCCATAATATTTGTTATACTTGTAATTGGTTGCATAAAATTGTATTATGGACAGAGATAGTATGCACAAAAGTGGTCTTCCGTTCTACACCAGATCAATAATAATATTATTAATTAAGTTACAGTATATTCTCTAATAATAGGTGTATTAATTCTTTTCTGATAATGTTCTATAAATTTTATAATTGGGTTGCTTGCCTATAATCCTAATTTTGTCTTTTCTACTATTTAACTAATTTTTTTATTATTTACTTTGGCCTAGAACCATAAATTAAAAAAAAAGTTTTTTTGTGGTATTTCCTAAAAAAATAATTAAAAAATGCCCAATTCAAATTTATCAATATCAGGAGTGGGACTTTGATGGTATAACATTTGAATTCTGTGAACCATCGGCCTCTTTTGGAAAATATAAATTTCAAGGCAATGGTTGGTTTCTTTCTTTCTATCTTTTAAAACGACCTTACAAATTCATAGAGTAGTACAGTATTATTTTTTTTGTTATAAAGAGATTTTACTATGCAATCCAACATTATTTAGCATTTATTTTATGGTTCTTACCATTTTCACCATATTAATTTTAAGTAAGGTAGTAAAAAAAAAAGGTAGTGTAAAGTAAGTGATACAGGAGTCCTTGTTTTTGTTACAAACAAAAACTGTAAAAAAATCAAAGCTACTTTTAATAATTTTTTTAATCTTTATTTTACTAGTTTTTAATTTTTTTAGTTTATACCTGTGTTTTTACCTTTTCGGTAAAAAATACTAAATTTTGTTATGATTCGTGTTGACTAACTGGAAGAAGTATATTCATTTTTGCTCTGATTTTACGACCCAAGTGTCCTTAAGAAGCTAGAATTTTCCATTTTCTGAAAATATGAGTTGAATGATAATATAAAAAAAATTCTCTTATTCAACAGCTTCTTAAAGTATACTTAAGAAAGAAGTTTTCATTTTCTTACAGGCATCTTAACAGTTTTTCGTTGTTTTGGCTGCCTGGAATAACAAAGTAATTTTTTTTTATGACTCAACCACTTTCTCAGGAGGCCTAAAGAAATGGAAAGAAAAACATACAAACGTGCTAAAGTCGTATCATCAAATTAGTTGCCTAGTCGAGAAATTCGCAAATGGTTCTTAAGCAGCTAAAAGTTTCCTTTTTCTCAAAAAATTTTGAATTAAGAGTTATTCTTTGTTTTGACTACTTGGAAGAAGAAAGTTTTTTTTCCTTCACCACAAATGTCCAAAGCCAAATCATCTGAAATTTTTATTCTAATAGACCAATTTCCATATTTGGGAATTTATACTCAAAAATATGTTTTAGTCAAGTGTTAAAATAATGGTATTCATCCCTGTAAATCATAAATTAACCCTGTAAATTAGCGAATCTGATCTGGCAAAAGCTTCTTTGCTTGTTTGCCATCATTTATGTCCAGTTTTCTGGAGCATTATGTAGGATGATTGTATCCTTAGTTGTCCAGTAAGGTCTGTCACATGCATTTTGCGAGAAGTTTTTGGACTATTTCAGTAACATGATATTATCATCTGACCAAATTATCAATTTGTTAAAAACGGTATTTCATGAGCATCAGCATGTAATTTAATAGTGAAAAAATAATTTTCTTAGGACACACTCATGACAGGTAGTATCAAATGTTTTTAAAATATTCTTGATGAAATCAGGTACAAGCAATATTCACTACTATCGAGTATATCACATACAGGGTGGGCCAAATCAAAACGAAACAAGGCTGATTCTATATACTGTTGAAAAAAATGGATTAAGATTTTGCGCATATCATCAGCTTCGCAATTTTATCCCCCTTTTTCTAACCCTAAAATCTTAAATGGGGTTAAATGGGATATTTTAAAGGAATTCCCTTTTCATCTTTTTGTTTTTAAATTGTATGCAGCAATTTTTGAGAAAATAGGGAAAAAAAATAAAAAAAGATTTCTCTTTATTAAACAAGTTTATTGCTTCTTGAATAAATGTTAAAAACCGTTAATTTTTTTATTAAAGGAGTCTTTTGTACTTTATTTTAAAAATAAATTCGGCACACGACATGTAGGGGTGAGCTACATCCCTTAAATGAAAATGGGGTTAAACTTCATATGATACCTCAATTTATGATCATCATTTATGTTTTCAATAGCTCCAACCACAAAATAATGCAAATATAAATTTTGTTTATAATTTATTGCTTATAACAATAAATGCTCAAAGTGTTGACCTCCTGCATCCACTCCTTTACAATAGTAAAGATTTTGTTCAAAACGACGCCGGACATTATGAAGCATTTCTGGTGCAATGGCCTTACATTCATCAATGATGCGCTGGCGTAATTTATTCTTTGACTCTGGGTGAGTTTTATAAATTTTGGTTTTTAAATGACCCCATAAAAACATCTAAGGGAGTCAAGTCAGGTGATCGATCTATTGGTCCTCTTGGGCCGATCCATCTACCAGGATACGTCCGATTCAAATATTCTCGAACAGCAAAAGTGTAATGAGGAGGTACACTTGTTAAAATCTTAACACTTCGGCAATACAATTATTATTATTTTCTAACATTTTTGTCAATGCAGGATTGATTGCTATAATTGTGGATACAGTTCTCCATTAAGATTTCCTTGGATAACAAAAGGACTAATTAAACAATCGCCATAAATTCCAACACAGATCTTTAATTTCTCAGGATGTGGAGTGTGAACCTTGTTCATGGACGAGATGTGGATTTTCGTCAGACCAGTATCCACAATTGTGACGGTTAACAGTTCTAAACGAACACTCATCGAAAAAACATTTGTCAAATACTAAATTTGGATTATTTATTATTTGTTCGGTCATAATCTCGCAAAATTCTAAATGTGTCAAAATCATCTTTGTTCAATTATTGTGCAAGATGAATTTTGTAGGTGTATAATATTATGTATATATAATGGTGATAATATAATGTAGGGTCCATATTAACGTGGCCCAAAACAACAGTTTCAGTAGGTTCGTTTCCGACTATTAATCGATTTGGAGCTATTGGTTTTCCGTTTGCAACTGCTCCTGTATGCTTAAAGTTTGCCACCAGTTTAATTATGTATTCTCGGTGAATATGTTTATCTGGATTCATTTAATTACGTACATTTTACTCTTTCTGCAGTTTAATAAACGATTTTAGAATTAAATAAAATTTAGTCACAAACACTTTGAGATAGTAAATTGAAATAAAGTAAATGTAAATAGTCGCAGTCTACAGCAGGAAAAAAAATAATATCTATTAATTTTTTCTTCAAATGATAGTTATAAAGTAGAATAGAATTTGTTAGACTTCAAGTTATAGAATAGAATTTGCAATTTTAAACGATAAATCTAGGAAATTACATTGATATTGTAATGCTAATTGTAATAACATTCATTGCATCCTGGATAGATCTTCTCCCTCGAAATTGCAAATATTACCTATGATTTGTTAAATTTAACCAAAAGAACAACCGTAACCATTTTTGAAAAAGCCGATTTATCATCATCATACTCATTACTTATATTATTTATATTTCAAACTTAAGGAATGTTTATACCTAAAGAATTTGCTTAAAAAAATCATTAAACTTAGGCATTCATTTATCAATTGGCCTCTGCAATAGCGTAACTAATGTCCTGTTGCCTCACAATAATTCACATGCCTCCGTTCTGTTTCCTAACAGTGACTACCGCCCGCTCAACATCAAACAAACACTCGACTTATCTAGTTGAAAAATCTCCCATTCTTAAGAAACCTATATGCCTGTTTGCGTTTTATCTCACTCGATTCGATGTGCGACCATAATCTTCTATTGTTAATTTAAACAAACAAATATTAAATTTGCAATCTACTGTTTCAGTGAATAATGAGAATGACAACTATGTAATTACTACTCCGATTTTGAAATTTACTGATATTAATCCAAAGAAAAAAATGGTC
Source organism: Anthonomus grandis grandis (assembly GCF_022605725.1). Lineage (NCBI taxonomy): Eukaryota > Metazoa > Arthropoda > Insecta > Coleoptera > Curculionidae > Anthonomus > Anthonomus grandis. Next base: position 11,367,109 of record NC_065555.1, read on the forward strand.
ATAACATTCATTAAAGTTGTATGCATTAAAAAATTAATTGTTATTATTTTTTACAAAGTAAGAGGGATATGTATAAATTATTATTAAAACTTAATGAAGTTGATCTATTAGTTGTATGATATATTTTCTATAAAAAGTAATTTAGGCTTAATATCTGGCAGCGAAAGTATTTTACAACGACGTCAAACACTAATTACAGATATTTTCTTTAAAGGATTTAATTCAACTTAAATCAAAGTTATCATTTAACAGGTAGTGGCTAATTGCATCGTAAAATTTTAAATACCCATACTGAAATTAAAAAAAAATATACGATCAATTACCCTAGGAAATTATAAAGAGGATAACAATCAACCTATCAGCCTATGTCGTCACTTTCTAAGATATTTTCGCATTTTTTCACGGTATTGGATTTTGAAAGTACAAGTAAATGGTTTCAATGCACCCATAATAATTCTACCATTGTTTGATTCTTCGGTATTATACGCTTTATAATATACGCATTGTTTTGTAGTTACATATTACTCTAAATTACGTTTTCTATATTTACAATATGGAAAATAAATGACATTACTTAACTATAATGCACTAGTTTGTTCAGTCTACTGTATTGGTTATTATTCTCTTGGTTAAAAGGGACATTTTTAAGATTTTGGATGCATTCCAGATATTTGGTTCGAAGTGAAGAAAGAAAATACTGAACAACCATGTGGTGCATTTCATTGGTAGTTAAATCTTCTACCTTAAACATTTAAAAATTCAAAATAGGAACAAGGATACTACTGCGCTATCATACCCTTTTGATTTCCACATATGTGTCTTTAAAAAAAAATAGAAGGTATAACTTATAAAGCCTTTTAGTAGATTATTTATTGTAATTCTGCATCATTTTATATGAATTAATGCTCTATAATATTGAGAGAATCAAAAAAGATCCATTTTATTCAATATAGATGACATCCATCTAAACCTTCTTTTCCAAACCATACAACAGACAAGAACAAGTACATGAATTAACAACTTGGTTTATTCACTGCATAATAATTCCTTATTTATTGTAGACATAAAATTTATTATAGATAATACTGCCTAGGAGTTTGGGAATGGTTGAGTGTGCACACAAACTTCTTTAATTTTCAACTTTCTTACTACACTTTGAAAGAAATGCAGTAGAAAAACTAAATATAAATGAAGGCCTAATGAATACAATAAAATATTATTTAAAAAAAATGTATTTCAGACAAGTGTTAATACACAGGGAGCTTTTTCCACGGCTGTTCTGAGAGCCTATTTTTAAAGTTACAATATTTTCTTTGCATATAAACATATTTTCTAAAATCCCTAAATGTACTAAAAATTTGTTATAACAATTTGTGTTTTTATTCTGTCTCTTTATTCTTTCTTTAGAATTAACTTTGCATTAACAATATAAAATTCCAACCCTACATACTTACCAGTACACTAGACAGGAATATTATTTTTTGGAGATTTAAATATATATACAATAATATTAATTCAAATAAATAACCATTTCTAGAAATATTTTCCTTAAAATAATATTACATAAAATCCGCTGAGATGGTAATCATGAAACGTATAAAAAAATACTAATCAGACCCAAATTAGCATTTAAAAACTCATCAAGAGTCGTGACATTGACTTACTTTTTTAACGATGATTTTAATATTCATAATTGTGCAAAAAAAACTAAGGCAATCTCCTGTTGGGCTTAGGTTACCATGTAATGTTTGTCTTTATTCTAACATTTACTTAAGAATATTTTATTTTTGGTTTAATATTAGCTCCAGTACTGACAACTATACTAGGGATTATTTTTGAAACGGAGCTTAAGTAATATAAAATTAGAGAAGATTAGCGAAACAACCAATCTATCATTATTTTGTTAGGATTTTTTGAACAAACTATACCATTTAAAAAAATAATTAACACAACGATTCAAACAATGGTCTTTTGTTATATAATATTTACTGAAACATTTAATATTTATGCATTTTAACAAGAAGCATTATTCCGTCAATTATTTTTTAATTATTTTACAAATAATAAATAGGGCCTTTGTTTAATTGCTCGGATTGTTAAGAAACTTAAAAATTAACACTTTACTAAATATTATATAAGGAAGCCATATAATATTTATAATACAATAAACTGGTATTTATATTTAGAGCACAATATTTATTATTTACAGGCTTGTATTATTTAATTTAAGTGCAGTTATGTAAGACTATATTTATAGTTGAACGAACGTAAAACGTATAATCATTTTGTTAGTGGTTTTTAACTTTTACAGTTTTACTTCTGACTTATAATCGTTGTATCATCAATTCGGGAATACAGAAATAAAAATCGTATGAGTGTGTCTTAGTATAATTTCTTTAGTTTGGTAATCACGAGCAGCCCTTTTATTTTAGTCAGTCTTTTATTCATTTAATAGTTGGACTACGAACCTTTTCACATTGAATTTCACGCAATATGGTCATATGGTATATTTGATGACCGAATTTACATTTTCCTTCTTTTTAGTGGTATTACCTGGTACTTCGGCTGCTCATCAATTGGTGGTTACCATCAGACAGAAGTGTTCACCCGAAGAAGTTTTGGCTGTTCTTAAAGATTTGCCCAATCCACGATCCGACGAAGAGGGAGACGGGCGATTTAATCCATTAAAAATTGACGTGTTTGTGCAAACACTACTTAATCTAGGGTCTAAGAGTTTTTCGCATAGCTTTGCTGCAATTTCGAAGTTCCATTACGTGTTTAAGGTAAATAAATACTGTTTTTAAATGATTAAATAATAGTAAAATAATTTTTTTTGTTTAGATTCTGGCCGACTCCGAAGAAGCCCAAATATGTATATTACGAAATATGTTTGAGCTCTGGCATAACCATCAACAAATGATGGTAGTTCTTGTAGACAAGATGTTAAAGACACAAATAGTCGAATGTTCAGCTGTAGCAAATTGGATATTTTCCAAGGAGATGACTTCCGAATTTACCAAAAATTATTTGTGGGAAATTTTACATTTAACTATTAAAAAGGTATGCGATCGTTAGTATACTGGATGACCTAATATAAACCTCTTAAATTTAATTAGATGAACAGGCATGTGACTAAACTCAGTGGAGAGCTGGTGGACGCAAGAGAAAAACTAGCTAGAGCTGAAGATTCTAGCGATAGCGAAAGTGACGAAGAGAAGAAGAAACAAGACGACGCGGAGAAACCCTCGGAAGAAATGGTAAGTTCGATTTTACCACTGACCAAACTTGAAAATTACTATTTTGCAGCCCTTAAATTATTTTTAATTTGAGGAAATGGGATTTATGATAATATGGCTTTAAAAGCTTTTCTGGTGTGATTATTGTTAAGTTCTTTTAAATTTGTTCCTTTGTTTCACATCGATAAATTATATCCGAAATATTTAAATAAATACATGCCTATAGCTTCAGTTATTAAGTATAAAAATATGTATGTCATCGAAACTTATAACCGTGTGCAGACCCATATTTATTCTGTCCTTTAAAATTTTCTTCGAATGTTGGATGTTTAATTCTCCATGATTGACCCTAAAGGTGAAAAATTCTTCAATCTTCTATAAATATGACACAAAAAAAATATGATGCAAGTATAAGTGAATGATGCTTTTTTAAATTAGAATCGTATCTTGTATTCAATATCTCCCATCAGTATCAATATATTTCTTCTTTCGTACAAAATATCCGCCCATCTCTAATATTAGTATATAGCGCCTATTTAGATTAGCATTATAGCGTTTATTGTATTATACAGTCGTGGTTTATTTCAATATTTTTGTAAAGTTCGCTACATCAAAGGATTAAGCATATGGATATGCATATGCTTAGAAGGTCATGAGGTTGCCCTTGAGATCATTTTATACTTATAATTTTATGCTTAATATGCCTGATTTATTTAATAACATTTAATTGTATTATATGATATAGTTTTATTAACTTTTTAGATCAGACCTGATGATGCACAAAACGATAAACGTATTTGCGATATTGTTGTCTCTTTTTTCCACTATATAATGGCTAAGGAGTTATATATCATTCTATAGTTATCATTATATACTCAGTCCCACGAATGATTGCGATCGCTATAAAATTATGTTCTTCATTTAAAAAGAGCGCGTCTATGGTGACTAAGTGATTAAGCGTTTGGGTAAAGATTGAAAAGCGGTGGAAACTTACAAAATCGATTTTTAAACCATATTTTAGACTTATTCTCCATCTCAATCCCCCGGATGATTGACGATCACTATAAAATTAGTTTCTTGGTCGCTAGAAACTTGAATGAAGAGTGAAATATGGTGGAAACTCAAAAAACGACTTTTAAACATATATTTTTTAATAGATACTATTCTATAAAAAATGTTAATTTTCTCTTATGTGGTTATTATACCGTGTGTTAAAAAAGTCCCGAACCCCCTTAATAATTCGTGAACTTCCTCATAACAGTAGTAGAGACTAAAGTTACCTTTTTTTTAAATTTGGTTTATTTTTTCATGCATTTTCCGATTCTACACAAAATTTTAACACAACTTCATGTAACATATGCATTACCTTACTCCACTATCTTAAAAGATAGGATAATTTAAAAAAGTACTTTATCAATAAAAATGTTATTACCTATTGATGTAATTTCATTATTTTTTTGCTTATTTATGACATCTGTACGTTTCAGATTACTTATAATTATTGGCTTATAATACTTGAATTAATTAAGAAATTACTTTTAATTATATTTTAATGAGTATGTCCCTTTCTGAGAAAGAAAGAATCACACTTATGATTCGAGGATTCGAGATCGAGCGATCTTACCAATAAACCCAACCTTTTCAATATGTACAATATTTCAAGACCGCACACCAATTTCGAAATCTACAGTGATAAGAACAATTAAGAGATTTGAACATACTGGAAGTTGCTTAACGAACAGCGAGGCCAAAAACCATAAGCAATGAAGAAAAAAGTCGAAAAATACTACAACATTTTCTTGAAGACCCAAATTTATCATTACGCCAAGTTGGCAACTAGTCAGACGCTTGTTTTATATCGGTTCAAAATGTCCTTAAACGCAATAAATTTCATCCTTATAAAATCACCTTAGTACAGGAATTATTTGCAGGTGATTTTAACCGCCGCTTAAAAATGTGAAGAAAGTCGATTTTTTGTAGGAGTAACTTTGTTTTTTCTGATGAATAGACATAATTGCAGTTATTGGTCAGATGCGTTAAACACGTACCCAGTTTTTTAAAAAGGTAAAGGTTTGGGTAGGTATATTTGGTAATAAATAATATGTCCATTTTTTATTGCGGATAATTTAAATGCCACTAGATATCTGGATTTGCTGGAAAATTAGATAGTACCAGAAATAAGAAGGCATGCTAATGCTAATTCTCCATCAGATCATCAAACCATGATCTTGTTGAAACAACAAACAACAAGATGGCGTCTCTCCTCATTTTGGAGTTAATGTAAGAAGATTCTCAGATACAACTTTTCCAAATCGTTGGATTGGCAGGAAAGGTGAAATCGAATGGCCAGCAAGAAGCCCCGATCTTACATTCCTAGACTATTTCCTCGGGGGGCATTGTACAAACCGTTCAAGACGGACATTTTCTACATTTCTTCTTCTTCTTCCTCAAATAAATGGACTCGCTTCGTATTTCGACGGCCGCCCAATATTGTTGTTTATGGACCTACAGTTTAACGTGGGTTCCGAACCACAATGTTTTGTTTTTATAAGACAAATACAAACAACCATGCCCATGCCGGGATTCGAACCCGAGACCACACGATTGCATCGTGAGCGCTTTGCCCATGGTGCTACCGGGGTTGGCTTTCAATATTTCATTAAATTATTTTCCTTATTCTTTAAATATTCTTTATTGTATCGCTTCTTTCTTTATGGGTTCGTATTTGCACGTTTTATTTATTATAAATTTTATATAATAATAAATTTTAGAGTCGATACAGACATATTATTTGAAAAAATATTGGTAATTAAAATGATGGATGTGGTGTGAATACGTAAATTACCCCCCTGAAAATAAAAGTATACAGGTCTGAGGATTTTTTTAAATTTTTACGTTGAAAGCCGTAAACTTTCTGGTTTTTATAGGCCACCCTAAATATTTATTACACAGTATCGAAGTATCACAAGTATACACAAAAAAACAGCAAAAAAAACAACTCACCATAACTTTTACTTCTATTTTCCTACACCAAAACTGTATGCCTATCCTATTGCCAAGTTTCCTTGTGTTAAAGAAAAAACTCTTATGATACTGGATGTAGAAATAATAAAACAAAGGAAACAAAAAATCAAAATCTCAATAAACATTTTGTACAACTCGTATTTTCTTGAATTTTTAACACCGTATATCTCAATAATTTAGTATGAAAGACTGTGTCAATTGCCTTAGATAAGACAGCAAGGTACTTATCAGGATTATCCTTATTATTATTACTTACTACAGAGTACCTACTGTACTTACCTGTACGTATTGTGCAGAGTAACTACTTCTAAGTAAGATGTGTTTTTAAATGTTTTTGCAATGTTGTTTGGTAAACTTCTCGGTCTAAATGCGCTTTTGAGCGCGACTTATGTAGAGGAAGTTTTAAATGAGCTGAATGCAATACTAGTTTTAAAAAAATGTTTTAATAATATATTAATACAGTTTTTTAAAATTTCATGTTATGGTTTTATGTGAAACTGGATTTGTGATTTTAAAATGAAATTGATATTTACGACACGGAATTTTTAAATAAAAAGAGAACTTTAAATATGAAATAAATGTCTTCATTTTCTTACCGCGAAGATCTTTCTTATCGAAGTCTTCTTTTTTTAATTTAGGTCGAAAAAATGGAAGAAAAATTAGAAGCTGCCCAAGCTGATCAGAAGAATTTGTTTTTGATTATTTTCCAAAGATTCATAATGATACTCTCAGAGCATTTGGTGCGTTGCGATACTGATGGAAGGGACTATAATACCCACTGGTATAAATGGACCATTGGAAGATTGCAGCAAGTATTTTTAGCAGTAAGTAAAACATTTAATTTTTTAGTGAAATGATTTTAAATTTAAAAAAGAAGCTAAGTTACACTAGTAAGGCATATCTGTTGAATATAAGAAGTTTAGAGGGAATAGTAAATTATTACATTAATTATAATTCTTAGGTTCATGCCTGATTATCGATTTTAATTAAGATTATATATTATACAGGGTGTTTTTAAAGTTGAGTCATTTACTTTAACTGCTTCTAGGACTTGTCAAAAGAAGTTGATATATAAAAAATCACCTACCTAAAAGTTATATTCAGCATAAATTTTGTTAAAGGGATTTTGCAAACGAGTAACTTAGAGAATTTTGTTTACTACCGCAGAAAACAAAAGAAATTCAAAAATATTAAATTACGCATTAGTGTATTTTTAAATGACACAAGTCCAAATGGACAGATTTTTTTTTAATTACGATGTTTAGAAAAATTATACTTTATTATGTATTTGCGATTACCGCAAATTTGATATTTATTGAACAAATTAATAATATCATTAAAAATTACTTAATTATATTAATGTTAATTTAATAAAAAGATCTAAATACATACCTATATTCCAGGACTCACAGCAAAAATGGTGCAATTACATTTAAACTAATTTAAGACCCAACAAATTATTTTTAATAAATCAAATAAACTAATAAATCAATAATAACATGTTAATTGAAAACTGATTTATTTTTTATGACAACAAATTAATAATTCAATTCAACTATTTATTTTATTTTTAGAGTATTAGCAAAAGTTAACAATAACTAATTGTAGAGTTTACAGTGATGTTGTTTCTAATCAGTTTGATCATGTTTACAGAGTTAAAAGTTTACAAGTAGCTTCTCTTGAACCTGTACATTATATTAATACTCCTATAGTAATACACATTTTTGACATCTCAAAAAGTTAGCATTGTTATAAGAAGTAAATCTATATTAATATGTACTACTATTATGAAGTTTAACTAGCACTAAATATTTCCTAAAATTACCTACCTATTATAAAATAAATAGAGACCACAAGGAAGCATTAGAATAACATAGGAAGCATTAGGACAATAAAGAAATCTGAGAGGAAACCTACGGATAGTTCTCTTTTATCCATACAGAGGAAACATACTTTAATAAAAAGTCATCATTACAACTGTGTCGGGAATACTGGCATACGCATTTTTAGAGCAGGGCTAATTTTTATTTAGATAATTTTTAATTAATAATTTTCTGTGAAAATTATAAATTAAATTTCAAATTTACTTTACACGTTGGTTTAAAAAGGTATACTTTATTAAATTGGAAGGCTACTTATCAATCAATGTAGTATAGTTTATTTAAATATAATCAATAATTGATTTTTTTATAGTAAACATTTTTTTAATTGTTTTGCAGCACCATGAGCAAGTTCAAAAGTACAGTTCCACTCTAGAAACGCTGCTGTTCACACAGGACTTGGATACACACATTTTGGAAATATTCCAGCAGTTCGTTTCGCTCCAAGGTTAAATTTTCCATTTTTTCCACGGTTCTGTCATGTCTTTATATTTTAACAAATATAAGGTTTTATACGTGGTTACAGATCAAACCGAGAATTTTACGTTTTATAATTTTACGTCGAATTTGTCTATTTTGTTTTAGAGCCTTTTAACAGTGTTTGTAAAAGTTGGGTTGAATAATTCCATTCATTTTTTTTTTGTACTCATAAGTAGCACGTCATATTATTTTACGTAATATGTCTATATATACAAATACAAGCCTAAGTTATAGCAAAATATATAGGGCTTCAGTTTTATTAGAAATTTATTTTCGTATTGAAATTATACGTATGTTCTATTTAAAACGAGTCACAATTGTGTAATTGCTAGTATTAAAAATAAATATTTGAATGAACAGGTCAATTTTTCTCTTCTCCCTATTATAGCTTTATTACCAAAAATGTAGGACACGGAATAATATTCTACGGACTTACCTTCAGGTCCTTAATATAAATAACATAAATTTGTTTAACACAGCTTAGACACTTGCGGTTATGTGGGTGTGAGCTGACACTAAAAATGTCTAAGTATATTTTTTGCATATTTTTAATTTAACTCTATTTACCTTGATCACGGTAGTAGATATAACTACCAAAACTAGGGAATTCAATCCCGCAAACCTGCGGGATAAAAATCATCGATCCCGCGGATCCGCAAGAATGCGGGATTGTTAACAATATATATATAACTTTTTGTAATAAACCTATTAAACATGCTAATTGCTAAGAAAAGGTCTTATGCAATTATAAACAAACTATGGTAGATGCAAAAAAGTGTTTATTTTATATACAAAATACATTAGTTAGTGGTTCAAGTACTTAGTTTAAAGGTCACTTGTCACATTGATTTTGGAAGTATTTTCGAAAAAAAGATAACATATCCAAGGTATCATCTTTTAAGTTTGATCTTAGTTTATTGCAAATGTAGCCTGCAGCTGAAAACACACGCTCAGCTTCGACACTTGTCGGCGGAATAGACTTTACACAGTTGTAAACAGCTTCCAAGTATATACCCCTATTCCCTCCGCAATCAAACAGGGTCATTTCATGTTTTAGTAACTGGTCAAGTGTTACTCGTGCTCGTACAGTCATAGGAGAAGCCTTTGATTCTGATACCCAGGCAGTACGAAGACTACGATTCAATTCCTCTTCTAAATTAAATACCGATAGTTCACGTCTTGTTGTAGATAAAGGTATATTATCCTGTTCAACAACCTTTACATAAGTGGTCTGGGCTTCGGTTTGGCCTTCTAAAGACTTCTCTATTTGCAGCCTCTCAATCAAACTCTTTTTTCTGTTCGTAGTCTTGATTTGCTATGAAGTAAAAATGTATCTTCTTGACCGTTGGTAGATGCTGACTGTTGTTCCAGAAATTACAGATATTTGCCTGGATTTTCCAAATACAGTAACATACTTGTCAGTGATGAACGGCGCTCTTTTATCCTAGAACGTAAAGCTTTAGCCATTTCTTTACTCAATGCAGAATTATGATGACTTTCCAATTTGCTGATCATGAATCGCAGTGTAGTTTCAGCAGTAACTAGTGTTGCATCTTCGCAGCACAAAACGCTTAAAGCCAGCTTAACTGGTTCTAATGCACGTTCAATATCTGTCAACGTATTACATTCATCCTCAGTATATGAAGATGATGTAATTTTAAGATCAATGAGAGCTTTAAATAAACACTCTCTGACGAGGTTGAACCTTGAAATCATTGCTGCAAGGCTGCTCCAACGTGTTTTACAATCAAATTTTCCTTTAATATAATTTTGCAATAAGTCATTTCTCATGGGAGATTTTGAACTAAAATATTTTACAATTTGTCGTACTTTCTGAATCAGCGTCCTGAAACAAATATATTATTTAAGTTTATTTTAAGTTGAGAAATAGTTTTTTTTTACTTGTAACTTGGTAGTAAATCTACCTCTGGAAATTCTTGATCTACGGAAAGGAAGTAGAAGTTCTAGGAAGTAGAAGTAGAAGTAGTAGTTCCAGCACTGTTCTTCATTCTCGTTGTCACTGTTGCCAGGTTTGCTACTACAAGTTAAATCTGATCCACTCTTTTTTTGTAGATATTCTTCCTCTTGATGTGTTTTTTTGTAAAGTACGTCGCAAACAGCTAGCTGCAGTTCATGAGCATAGCAGAGTTGATGATGTACTAATAACAATCTGCCCACTTTCTTCATGACTGCAGTACCATCTGTCGTTGCTGCGACAATATCTCGTTCAAGGTGGATGACGAACTTCTTCATTTTTTTTTCAATTTCTCTTACACATGATTCGGCAGGAAAGCTACCGAGGATTCTCACTAGTCTTAAGTTCCAAAGACTAACGGATCCAGCGTTATAAGCATGTAGATTGAGATTTAAATAGCGCCGATTTCTTAAGGATGACCACTCATCAAATATTATTGTGAATCGCTGTTTGGATTTTTTTAGAGCCTCGAGTTCTTCCATAGTTTTCTTTTTAATTGATTCTCTGTAGGCCATTACCATACCTTGCTCTGTACCGGCAGAAGAAGGCAATTTGTGGCCCTTTGATTCAAATAGTTGGCGCATATTGATCGATGCGATAAACTTTTCAAACGGTATACCATCTTCAGCTATTATTCGGGACACTCTTTCTTCCATCGACACTTTTTTCTGAGATTGAAAATATTTCGTGATTTTTATTTTCTTAGGTAGCATAGAGGAACTAATGTTATCTGAGCCTGAGCGCTTAGAAATAAGGGTAGAACTAGTAAACGAACTTTTCGAGCTACTGGCAGTACTGGCACTATCAATGTCAATAACATCACTCTCGCTGTTATTCTTGGATTTTAAATTCATATTATGCTTCATTTGTAAGTGGGTGTGAAGACCTTTGGTAGAACGAGCAGAGATTTTAATAATGCTTGGGCATAACTTACATTTAACTGTAAAACCATCTTCAGATTTTAAGAAATGTTTCCAAACTAAACTTGAGCCTTTATTCTCTTTATAAACCACACTGACACTCATTTTAGCGATTATTAGTTTACATTCGATGTAATACGTAATTTATTTAACTGAAGAAATCGTTTCCAGGTCACTAGTTAAACGCTTTCCACTTACGCACACACATAAATCGGAAAGTAAAATAACCTGTTTGTTTTGTTTGACTTATTTTTAATAGCCCAGCGGGAAATCCCGGGCGACAAAGCGTCGGCGCTCGGGGATTCCCCTTGGATTTAAATCCGTGCAGTAATGCAATATATAACAGATGTCCGACTAGATAAGTCCGTAATTATTTGTGAGTGTTTTTTTTTGCTTTCTGGGGCGTTTTAAAAGACGTTTGTAGTTTTGTTGTCTAATACGGAATTTTAATATTGATTCCCGCAGATCCCGCAATGTTGATCCCGCAGAAACTTGGAATACCTACTCGTCGTTAGGTATAGGTATTTTCGTCGTTTTTCATTTCAATATTCATAAAAAAGTTAGGTAGGATATTGCAAAAAAGAAACGAGCTCAGAGATAATAGATTAAACCTCAGCTCCCGGGTATATAAAAAAATCTATTATACCTCGAGTAAATAGTAAATTATTATTAAAATTATTATTAAATTATAATTTAAAACTTGAACTTAAATTAAATTAAATATAACGAAAGGTATCGTTAAAGATTTAAGCTCACATTCCCTTTAAATAGGTGAGTAAGTCTACTTTTCTTCCTCTTTTCAATTTGTGAGCGTGTGAGTATTTTCTAAATTGATTTTTACTGTAAGTGACGTAATACCCAATAAAATAAGTAACTCATTAAAAATGTCTAGTCAAATAAAGAAGCAGTAATTTCTGGATCATAACCATCAACATTTATCAATGATAAAGTTAGTTTAATGTTTTGGTTTTGGCCTGTGCAACCTGTCCTAAAATAATATTATACAAGAGCATAAAATTGTACCAATTCGTTGCATCCCTTTTAGACGCTTCATCCAGAATTAGAATTATTTTCACTGTTAGGGTTATATTGATTTATTATTAGAGTAAGGAACTCTATGATAAATCAAGCGTATTTTCACCAATGAATCATACCCGAAGAAGCGTAAAATAACTATTTTAAGGTGATTAATGAAACTACATCCAGGTTTTGACTCGTTAAGATGACTTACGCTTTGTGAATATTTTTTCATTTTATACAAAAGCCAAATTGTATAGTATAAAAGCCAACCACTAACTGTGGAGCATCTACTTAACCTGTAATGCCAAACTCAATTTTTCTAGAAAAGTGAGCTTTCTGATTGCGCCTTTTCATTTTATTTCTATTAATTTAACAAAAACAATGTACTACATCTATGATATTTTATTCCGAATATGTGACGATTATGTTAAATTGACAAGGATTGATATTAATTGTATATGAGATATTTTTCATGTTGTCAGTCTGGAATGTTTAATTAATTTAGATTAATGTACTGGTGCATAAAAAGATATCTGGAGACATAGATCGAAGTTATTATTATTAAAAGACATTTTATTCTCCAGAAATATACTTTACAGTAAAGTTTAAGGACCTTTGGTAAAAATTTTGCCTACAAAACAATTTTTAATTTTCAATTTTTAGAAATTCAAAAGCATTTAAGTGGATTTTAGAATAGAATTAAAATTTTTTATCGAATTAACGATATATGTTTATCCTACAGTGTAAGAATAATATAACCATGTGCTTGATAAATCAAAAGTTAAAAATAAGAAGTCTAAAAAAACTGGTTTGAAATTTGCTTAAAAGGAAATGGGTTCAAAAATCTTATACAAATGTTCTTAACTAATTTTTAAATATGTATTCTATTAGCTTATTATATAACCTAATTTAATGCACTAATATGTTGTTAGCTATTTAAACCGATGTAATAATATAACTTAAAATATTAATTTTTAGGTGAAAATACAAAGGAAAGTGGAGAAATTTTATCTAGAATATATTTAAATTAATTGAAATATATTACTTTAATATGATTTTCTTTAACTTAAATTTTTAGTTTTCATGTCTTAAAAATGTATTTTAATAAGTTTAAAATTAATTTCAATTTCTTATATTAAATCACTAGAATAAAGAAATACTCTAACTTAAATTTTTATTATTAAGCTATTTAAATATTATTAACATTTCCTAGGAGATATTGATATATTGTGAATTTATATTTTAAAATTATGAACATAAAAAAGTCATTTTAAAGTTATTGTCAAGATGTATTTAGAAACATATTTAAGTAAGCCCTTAAACTTTACTATAAAGTATATTGTTTAATTACCTTTAATTAGTTTTTACTGTTCCATTTCTTGCTAGATTTACTACTGTATATACTCAAAAAAATTAAACATTCCAGACAGTCTTAAAAAATTTTATACAGCTTCCAGAATATCAGCGGTTTCCGACCCTACTTCTTCGTAGTCTCGCTCAAGTGTTGCCAGATTTTCTCTTGCTTCGGCAAATTCGCCCTCCTCCATACCTTCTCCGACGTACCAATGGACAAAAGCCCTCTTGGCAAACATTAAATCGAATTTTTTATTTAATTTTTTCCATGCATATTCGATAGCGGTCGTGTTAGATAACATACAGACAGCCCTTTGAACGCTGGCCAGATCTCCGCCCACTACAACTGTTGGAGGTTGATAATTGATTCCCACTTTGAAACCTAAGTAGAGAATGTTATAATAATTGATATACCATTTGTTTTAAAAGAATAAATTTGGGAAAAGGTTTAAAAATACAGGGTTGTTCATTTAAGGAGGCGATCTTTAATATCTCCAGACTAATTCTGATAAAATATTTGAAAAAATTAATTAATATTTTAACTCAAATGTGTCCTAAAGAAAGACTGTTATAAAACAGGAATATTTGCATATTGCAAGGGGTGGATAACTGAAAATATTAGGGAAAAGATCGATCATAGGGATAAACTGTAAGGGAAAATTAATGATATAATTTAGAGGCAAGACAAGAAAGTACGAAAGTCTTTAGTTGGTCTAATTGAGGAAGAAAAGGATATATTTTATAGAGAAATTATTGACGGGAACAAAAGCAATGCCCGCGAGATGGGGGTGGGAAAACTTAAAAACATTAATTACAGGAAAAAATTTTTCATTGCCTCAAGAAATTAAATGTGATAGTCAATGATTAACAATTATTATCAATCTCTTACGATTTAACAATAGCTGCAAATTAGTTTAGCCAAGGTATTGAAAAAGTTATAAATGCTATCCCAGGGAACTCTTTTTTTGCAGGTGAGATGCGTGCCAGTTTCAAGTAGGATAGTAAGTTTTCGTTTTTTAAACATCTTTAATAGATTTTTAAAGAAAGTTTTAAATAATGTGGTAAGAATGGAATCTCAGCGGGATTTTCCCTGAGGCATGGAAGTAGTCGATTGTGATTCCTGTACCAAAGGTTCAAAATACTTTTTCTGATACTGAATTTAGACCCCCATAAAAAATGACTGTAAATAAATACAGTTGAAGTGTAGGAAGGAACTTGTGTTGAAGGTGTTAGAACTTTTGTTGTAAAGCAACAGTTACTGAATTATTGCATTAATAATAATATTTTAGTTATAAATTAGTTTGGTTTCCGTGAAAGTCATTCTTGTGAATTTGTAGATATTAATATATGATAGTTTTCTAAAGGAAATTAATAAGGGTTATTATGTGTTAGCAGTAGATATTTTTAGATTTCAGAAGAGAGTTTCAAACTGTTGCTAAAAAGATATTATTGAAAAAACTAAATTTTTTTGGTATTGGGCACACGGTATTATATTGGTTTGAATCATATTTTTCCAGCGGGCAACAAAAAGTTAAATGTTGAGTTCCGCAGGATATCTTAGGTCCTATTATTATAATAATAACTAGGTATAACATTTTTACTTTACATAAATAACATAGTCAAAGTTGTTACTGGATGCCGGATAGAAATATTTGCTAAGGATACAATGGTATATTTGTCAAGAAATGACATAAATCATATGCAGGAGGTTGTAAACAATGAGCTAAAAGGCTTGTTTGAATGGCTTTGCAATAATAATTTTAGTATTATAACAATAAATAATCAAAATTTTGTTTATTTGGAAAAAAGTAAGTTGTCGAATATTGATTTGGAGAACTTGAATATTACGGTTAATGCCACAAGAATAACAGGTTCAGAGGTTAGAAGTATAGAGGATTACATCTTTGATTTAAGCCTAAATTTTTACGATCCTACTGACTGTGTCACAACAAAATTTGCGAAAAAAGTTTTTTTCATTGCAAGGGTAGAAATTAAATTGTTTATTATAATTATTTAAGATTAAAAATAAAATGTTATTTATGCATCGATTTGTATTAAGATTAAAATTTTCAAGGATATACTAGAAGACACAACAAATTAAACAAGTATTTTTTTATTTTAATCGATAGGTGTAATTCTTTTAAAAAACTGGTCGTTGCGTCAACATCTATGCGATTTTATATTTTATAAAGTTTACAATAACATGTTTTTGTTTTTGGCAAACCTTTAATTTGCAATGGAACATGTATGTATTAATTGGATATATGTTACTCCTTCTGACGAAAGTAGATTTGTATGTATACTGGGGTTATGAAAGTTTAATATTTTTATTGATTTTTTTTTTAAATGTAGGTATTGTATTTTATATGTAGCTTTTTTATACTAAATAAACATTATTATTAAAAAGTGGTTAAAACGTTCTCATTTATTTTTGCTTCAAATACTTCTATATGTAGTAGAGTTAGATACTTTCATTATAATGCCTTCGTAAGAGACCTTCTGTAATTATATCTAGAGATGATGCCGTTGATTTCAACTATACAGTATCGGCGTCATCAGGTTCTAGCGCATTAATTTTACTAAATATAGTTGTAGTCTAAAGTTTTTGAATAATTGAATTATTTATCGTTTAAGGGGTTATTCTTGGATTAAAATCCTTACCCTTACCATTATCTACACTTAACAGCCAGTGATAAGAGTAGGGCTCTTATTTCTTACCTGTAGGACACCAGTCTACAAATCTAACATTGCTCTTAGCTTTCATGAGGGCAATTGATGCATTAACATCCTTGGGTACGACGTCTCCTCTATAAAGAAGACAACAGGCCATATATTTTCCTTCGCGCGGATCACACTTTACCATCTAAAATAGAATATAAAATGGTGTAGGAAGTGTTGAAGTGGTTTTTAACATACGAAACTTAAATTAACATTTCAATAATTTTTATGAGGTATTCTACTTCATTTGCCATATTTTATAGACCTTTCGAAAATAATAAATATTATTGTAAGCTAGGATACTAGTAAGCAAGGTTACTGAGAATAAGTGTACTACAACCAAAATATAATTATCTAATTAAATTTTTTATAAGTTGTTTGGAATGTCCAATTTCAATGAACACCGGTAGTTCTTAAACCTCCGGTAGTGTGGGACTCCGTGTTCAGTTACCCGTTAAAACTTCCCCGCTGAGTGGTCCAGTCCTATTGTGCTACGTAGATTTACTCCAACATGTTCAGTTCTAGTGCTTCTAAAAAGTCCAGTATTTTTGCTAGTGTTGTGGTACTTATCTTCTCTGGTAAAAGTTTGGCTTCGCCCTGGTCTGGTCTGGTTGAATGCTTCGCAGAAGTATAGAATGTGAAGAGTGGTTTCTTCCTCTTCCTTACAACCTCTACATAGCGGTGCAGGATTTACTCTCCCGATTCTATGTAGGTGTTTCCTACAGGGTGCATGGTCTGTGAGCAGCCCTGCTACCTTTTGCAGTTGTTGCATGGAGTGGCTCAGTAAGTTTTCACACTTTCTAAAGGGGAAGACTCTTCCAAATGTTCTTTGGAGAGTTCCAGCTTTGCACAGCATATTGGTTCTGGGCCTATGAGTCTGTTGCTGGATTGCAAGTTGGATTACACTTCTTTTAGTACCCATATTCTGTGATAGGATTTGCTCTGACCTGCTTTGCTATTTTTGATTAGATCCGCGAGATCCTTCCAGCAAATTTGTCGTCTTTGACCTACTCTCAAACTGTCCTAAAGCGATTATGCTGCCTGATTTCCTCTAATGATTATGAAGGTTCAGCCCTTTCGTCTCTTCTCTGATCAGTTGGACACAGGTCTGGATTCCTATTATGTTTGCCTGTAAGTCTGTTGCTTCCAGGTCCAGATTCAGCGTGAGTTGCTTTCCTCTTCTTGCTGCCTGTTGCTTGCTGCTCCTTGTACATCCTCTACCTGCCCACTGCTACCCCGATCTTCGATCGTCTTGCGGTAGTGTACCATACTCAGTAGCCGACTTGCCTAAGCCGAGTACTCTTTCCCTCCTTAAAAAGGGTTCGTCTGGCTATGTGATCTTGATTTTGTTCGTTCTTAGTGCCATGCGACCAATGTCTTGTATCTTGTCAAATAGAGCATTATGTCAAACTTTCGTTAGGACACAAGGTTCCACAACAGCGGTGAGAGTACTCCATTCTGCGGTGTTCCCTGCACACCTCGGCGGTTACCGTAGTGCTACTCAGACATGGTTGATTGAGTTACATGACGTTTTGTCAAATGCTTTCTCAATGTCTAAGTATGCCCCTAGGGCGATTTCTCTGTTCAAGATTGTATACCTTATGTATCGCTAATTCATAAGATTCATCTTAGGTTAGGCATATTGGTGTCGATGTAGAGGGCTATTTCGTAGTACATCGTCCTTGATATATCTTTCTATAAGCTTTTCCTCTGTGTTTAGAAGGATGTAAGGCGCATTGATCGGAATTTAGGTTTCTGTTTATTGTGGTTTTTTGTAGGAATACTACCTTCATTTCCCTCCAACTCTCTGTATATGCGTTATTTTGCATAACATATAGACTGGCACGCATTATTTTGCATAACGCGGGTAGTAGCTTATTTTTACCCTGCTGTACCATGATAGGTATAATACCGTTTATTCCGAAAAACTTAAATGATGGTGTCTATCGCCCATATAACTTTCTCATAGGTTCTAACCTTTTTTACCAGTTCCCAGTTCTCCCTTTTGCTCCTTTTTGGTATGACAGGAGTCGGGAATTGGGCGTTAAGATCATTGTGGTCTCTGTAACTGACTTTGTCATCTCTTCGAGCCCTAGGTTCTCTGTAGCCTTTGTTGGACAGTTTTCCAGGTTGCGTCCTAGTGTCTCCTTATCATAGAGACTCTAGTTAAAAGGTTTCCGATTTTTGCTGACCTATCAGCCTCCGAACTGTGGTGTGAGGTGGTTCTCCTTATTGACCGTGCGGAAGTATGCTGATACTATTATTGTATCGTAGCTTTTCTCCCCTATCTTAATTTGATTGTTGACCAAAACAACACAAATCCCAGTATACATATCAAATACATCATTTTAAGAGCAATCTAATTACTTCGTCAAAATATTTTTCAAAAAATTGCCAACTTGCTAATAAAACGTATCTAACCAACTGCACTAACTATTCAAATTTTTAACCTAGAATCACGTTCTTATCCTTCCTCCGAAACCCCTGGATAATAAAGTAAAAAATCTATTAATGAGTCAAAGTCCCTTTTTTTGTATTTAATTTGCCTAATTGCATATGTTCTCAGACATTCCAGAAAATTTTCTCTCTAAGTTAGACACAGTTAAACATTGATTGATTGAGAACTTTCTTTGGTCGTATGTCCTCTGAAGGGAATATGTCAGGGAATGCTGAGAAGTTCAAAAAATTTAAAGTCAATGAGTCTTTGATAACATGAGACGGTTCTTACCTGGTTTGTGGGTTCAAAAAGTTCTGCAGTGATTTCGGCAACCGACATGCCTTCATGATAAGCCTTCTCGGATGACACCACCGGAGCATACGAGGCCAAAGGAAAATGTATTCGTGGATAAGGAACCTACGTATACAAGTTTTATTCTCATATTAAAAGGTGTAAATTAATTTTAGACACTTTTAAAAAAGTTTAATTAACTTTGCTTGCTCACCAGATTGGTCTGGAACTCCGTAAGATCTACATTTAATGCTCCGTCGAATCTTAAAGACGCTGTTATTGAAGAAACTACTTGGCTAATTAACCTGAAATATATATTAAAGAAATATTAGATTAATTAGCGAATAAGTTATAATTAATAAAACTACGGAAAATGACTGGTTTTTGGAAAGACTCAGCATTTTGGACCGAGATCAGTTTTAGCCTGAAAAAAGGAAAAATTAATAAAAATTATACCTATTTAAATTTATATAGTCAGGGCGTTCAATTCCCAATTTCCTGCGACAAATATCATAAATCGCTTCATTGTCGACCATAAACGCACAGTCAGAGTGACCTAAGGTGCTATGGGTAGTCAGAATAGAGTTGTACGGTTCTACCACAGCTGTGCACACCTATAAAATGTACTAATAGATAATATATTTAACGAGACAACTTAGTTTTTTTTTCTAAGATAGAATTCCATAGCATTCGTCTATGTATTACCTGTGGGGCAGGATAAACGACAAATTCCAATTTACTCTTTTTGCCAAAGTTTTGGCTTAATTTCTCCATTAACAATGAAGTAAAGCCAGACCCAGTTCCTCCGCCAAAAGAATGAAAAACGAAAAATCCTTGGAGGCCAGAACAGTTTTCAGCCAGTTTATTAAGACGTTCCATTACTGAACTAAGCATCTCCTTACCTATAATTTATTTACTTTGATTGGTTTTATTTTCAAATTAATTCAGTTCTTACCAATGCTATAATGGCCTCTGGCATAGTTATTTGCAGCGTCCTCTTTTCCAGTAATGAGCTGTTCAGGGTGATATAATTTTTTGTAGTAACCAGTTCGGACTTCGTCTAAAAATGCCAAGGAAAAAATTTCGTGGTGAGAGTCAATTTATACATGATGGTCCTCCGAAAACTGCATGAAATATGGTTTATAGGAAAATATTGAAAATTTGGCAATTTATCAAGGTTATTGGGGATACGCTACTAAATATTTTAATAGTTTTGGTATCAAAAGAAGAAAAATAATTGAAGCAAACCTTTGATATAAACATTGAAAGCCTGGATTTAGGCAATATTCATGTTAACGTAGAAACCGGCGCACGTTCATTTGTGATTATTATGGTTCCATCTATCAACATAAGCTCAAATCATTGACACCAAATTATACATATTTAAGGGCTTAAATTATGATGGTGACGAAACGACACGTTGTAATTTGTTATATTATACCCCGATAATATTGTAAATACATGCTTACAATATTAAAACTTTAATGGTACTAGTAGGTCATACGTGTTTAAAAAACCGTTACATAAATTTAATTTTAGATACATACATTTAGTTTTTGATGGGTATACTTAATGCAACTCCTAGGAGGGAGTAATAGACCCCTTTCTCTAAGATTAAAAAGAATCACTACAAAATAAGGTATCACTCGACCCCTCTTAATTACAAAAGGCGGTCAAGTAATAGCTTATTTTGTAGGACTGTTAAACCTGAAACATATTAAATTTTCCTAATCAACTGCAATTATCTGCAAAAGTTTTTTTAAATTAAATTATAATTCACCTTCTAATCAAATCTCTTACTGTACTTTTAGAGCTACTGCCCAACACGCAAGTCTCATCAAATCAAAAAATGTAAATTTGCGTTCTATACATGATTGGCAAATTTCTTTCATCAGAGCCTTAGGCCAAAGAGAGACGACAATACTATACCGAAACTTGCGCTTGCCGTTGAGAGCAATGTCTGTCTTCTCTGCCTGTTTAATTTGGGCAGAACTCCCGTTAGATGAAGAGGGCAAATATTGTCTTTCCTTTTCTAGCTTGTGACTTAGACTGTTTTTTTAAGTTATTCCATTGATTTCCGCATTAAAGACCTCAATTTACTAGGCGTGTATATATTCTATTTTTAGTGAAAATCTTAATACATTTCATATGTCTTACACCCAAGTCAAATGATATTTGAGATATTTTTAATTTTATGTAAAAAAAACTACAATGCTGGTGGTCAAAAATCATGATTTTTTTTCTACAGTGTGTCCCACTTAAGGGTTAGCCACCCCTCTAAAATTTTTGTTTCTTGACCAATTTTCAAAAACTTTCTTTTGTTGGATAGATGGTCAAAAATGGCACTTATGAGCCAAGTTCGACATTTAGAGAAAGCAGGTCATGGTTTACTGTTTTCAAGTTTGAAGTGCGAAAAATCTAGAAGTGGTATTAGCGATATTTATTTTTGAAAAATGGTACTGGATTATTGTTTAGGACCACTTAAAACATAAGTGTACCAAATTTGGTTATGATAGTATACAGGGTGTTGAAATAAATTGGAGTAAAATTTTTAAAAGGTGCAATAACATTCTTAATCGAATACGAATATTTTTTAAATTTTTGGCTAATTGACATGCGTCTTGAGAACACAAAGGTTGGAAATATCCTTCAATAAACAACAGTCGATCATATTATCATACTATTTTGGGCTTCACAATAATACAACTTCATTTATACATTTTTTAGTTTTATTTCATTGTTAGGTTGCAATTTACTTAGGTTTCACTAGTTACTTAATAATGTAATGGCTAAGCAGCAAAAACTGAAAATAATTACCTTAAAGAATTACCTACCACCAAAGATAATAATACTACTAGTATTTTATCTTTGCTAACACTCAGATTTAAAAATTAATGCCACAAAACTAAATATTGGTTCCTTCAATATGTCCTCCATTTATTCTTATACATTTTTCTATGCGTCTTCTGTTGTTTACTACCACCCTTCTTAACTGTACCCTGTTTATTTCATTACACTCTTGTTTAATGCGCTCACAAAGATCATGTAGAGTTTGCGGTCTTGATTTGTACACTTTGTTTTTAAGGGTTCCCCAAAGAAAAAAATCTAAGGGAGAAAGGTCGGGGGAACGTGCTGGCCACTGAATTAATGGACTGTTTCGTCCTATCCATCGATTCGGATAATTCTGATTTAGCCAATTCCGCACTATCACTGCATTTTGGATAGGCGCACCGTCAAATTGTATGTGTAAGTTTCTCGTTTCGGCTAACGGCAAATCATCGATTACGTCACTAAAATCACCTTCCAGGAATCGAAGAAAATTAAGTTCATTTAGATTTTCATTAGAGAAAAACGGCCCGATTATATGTTCGTTCAAGATACCGCACCATACGTTAATTTTCTGCGAATACTGCCTTTTACATTGTATCACCCAATGGGGATTTACGTTACTCCACATTCTAATATTTTGAGATGATACAATGCCGTTTGTAGTAAATGTTGCCTCATTGGTGTATAAAATATTTTTCAAAAATGTAGGGTTAGCCAAATACTCGCCTTGTAACCACAAACAATATTCCATTCTGCGTTCTTCATCCCCGTTTTCCAAAGTGTGAAGGAATATAGGCTTGAAAGGCTTCTTGTTATTTTTCTTTATACACCTCCATATGCAATTTTCGGAAATATTTAAGTTGGCACTAGCAACTCTAATGCTAGATTGCGGATTAGCATTGAAGTATTCAAGAATTATTTGGTTATTATTATTTGCTTGATTACGATGTAAATGAGGACGTACTCCGCCTACCGAACCAGACTAATCAAACCCGTAGTTTATTCTGGCTATTGTTAAATAGCGGATGTTTTTACCAGGATGTCTCTTGTTAAATTCCGCCGCAGCTTCACGAAATGTTCTAACTCCATCGCCAACTAGCCGCACTACTTCAACTCTTTCGTTTAAATTATAATCACCCATAATTGTTCGACAGGCAGTCAAAATGAACTAAATGCATGAAAACTTTGACAAACTGTCAGGAACATTTTCTTTCATAGCATACTTAGGTAAAATTCCCACAAAATAATTTTTAATTTAAAACACAATCATATCTTTGGAATTTAACAAACAAAATCATAAAAAAACAAACAAATTGAGCCCAAAATAGTATGATAATATGATCGATTGTTGTTTGTTGAAGGATATTTCCAACCTTTGCGTTCTCAAGACGCATGCCAATTAGCCAAAAATTTTAAAAATATTCGTATTTGATTAAGAATGTTATTGCGCCTTTTAAAAATTTGACTCCAATTTATTTCAACACCCTGTATACTATCATAACCAAATTTGGTACACTTATGTTTTAAGTGGTCCTGAACAATAATCCAGTACCATTTTTCAAAAATAAATATCGCTAATATTACTTCTCGATTTTTCGCACTTCAAACTTGAATACAGTACACCATGACCTGCTTTCTCTAAATGTCAAACTTGGCTCATTAGTGTCATTTTTGACCATCTATCCAACAAAAAAAAGTTTTTGAAAATTGGTCAAGAAACAAAAATTTTAGACGGGTGGCTAACCCTTAAGTGGGACACACTGTATACGAAGGTTTTTGGTTTTAAATTTCAATTTGATATTTCATAAAAATCCAAACTAGCTGTTCTTTAAAAATAAATTTCTTTTTAAATACAAAATAAAAAATGCAGGTTCGTATTTAAAAAAATAAAATAGTTGTCGATATCTACTTTCTAAGTGGAAATACCAAGACTATCAAAGTAATTGAGTTGTTTGTACCCAATAACCCGAAACGTTGCCAAATTCAATATTTTTTTATAACCCATCAATGCAGTTCTCGGAGGACCACCATTTATACCAATAAATACTGGCATAAGTTAATAACCATTTCTATGACCCTACCTACAACTGTCGGCTCTAGATCTACCATAACTGCTCGCGGCACCATTTTTCCATTTTCTACTTCAGAGAAGAATGTTCCATAGCAATTATCGGAAACAACTTCTTTTTCTGGTGATATTGTTCCATCAGGTTGAATGCCATGTTCCAAGCAGTAGAGCTCCCATGTAGAGTTGCCGATCTGCACCCCGGCCTGACCAATGTGAACAGAGATGCACTCCCTCTACAACAAAGTAAAACATGAAATGAAGTTTTTATGGAAGTTCTACACTGTTCGTGTAGAACTTCCAGAAACAGGTTTTATGCATATTCTATAGTCTAAACATGTTTTGGATTTGGAAACATTTAACATTATTAAATATTTATTAGGAAATCATACAAGGGAACTTTGGGTATCAGACAACTTTCAATATGCAGGGTGTCCAAAAATGCTTTACCCAGGGTAGAAGTTCGCCATTTCTAAATATTAAAAAAAGTATTTAATATTAATCAAATTATGCTTAACAGGGGAGAAAATACTAGGTCTGAAATTATTTCTCTTCGTAATTCATCCCTGAGAAAATGCCCTTAATTTTTTTTTATTGCGCCTCCAAAATTTGTTGTTCTTTAGATAGTATTTTCAATTCTAAATTCATTGGGACAAAATTTAATCGTAAGTTAACAAAAAAAAAGGTAAGAGTTGTTTCATGGGATTGAATTACTCAGGGATAATGTGGAATATTATTTCAGACTATTGTCTCCTATGACAAATGCAATTTCAGTGTTTTTAAATATTTTAAAATGGCGAACTTCTACGGTCTTAAAAACATTTTGAGTCATCCTGTATATGCATGTATTGCGAAACAGTTATGAACACCTAAAAACCGGAAAATTTGTTTAAAAAAAAACATATTTTCCCTTGTTTTCATATTTTGTTGGAATGGAAACAAATCTGTTGGTTTACCCTTGATTACTTTTTTTTTGGAATTAATTTAAAGAGCACTAGGATATGTACAGATAATAAAACTGAAATCAAATCAGAATAAAACATAATAATCAAGAGCAGTTACAATACGTCCGGAGGGGTCTTTTTTATACTTCGGAGAAATGTTATTATTCCATAAATCTCGTACTTACCATGATTGGATATACTGAAATTTAAATATGGTAACAAGACGAAAATTTTGAATAAATTTGATAATATAACTTCAATTTTGATGATACACTGTCATTTAAAATTTTGACTTTGACAGCAACTTTGTTTCACTTACGTTACCTGGGAAATGTGTAATTGTTAAAAGACTGCTGAGATTACCTTTTGGTTTGAAGGTATTATAGCATACCTAACGACTTCAATGCAGACCTCAATAACAGTACAAGGAACCTCCCATTGAATTGATGATTTTTTTATAACTAAATAACAAGATAATATGTATTCCTCCTGCTCTTTATTATTTTAGTTCAAAATGAATGAAAAATGAATATCTATTAATTTTTAGAAATTGTAAAAATAAAATTCCACATTAAGTAGGAAATTTCCAATAATTAAGCTCTCTTGAGTCATTTATTATTTCTGTTTTACGCAGATTCTGTTTTTATTTGACGTAACTAAAAATACAAACAAAAAAAACAGTAAGTGCGTTTTTTACGTTTTCTCTTGAACTTTGAGTAATATAATTAATGGTGGGCAAATACGGACAATGGATTATTAATTTTCAATTTATGATATTAGCTTTACCTAAGCCAATTAATTAGTAATGCAATATCAATTCCTTGTACAAATTTGTTTTTATTTTAAGTAATTTACATTTATGAATATGACATTTACGATTAGAAGAATAATTCAAACTGTCAATGTGCTACCGCATTAGGATGAAAACTATGAAGAACATATATAATTTTCTTTTAAATTTGTATTATATACATGCGATTTATTTAAAAATTCGACGATTGTCTCGAAATCTAAAAATTAAAATATCCTTAGGCATTTCTAAAATATTTTTCTGATGGAGGCTTCACATGAAGTAGAATAATTGAAATATTATACAAACACAAAAATTAAACTCTTTAAAATAAATTCTTCAAATAAAAAGCTCAAACAGACCACTTTCTTTGGCTAAGCTATAAGTTCATAACCTATCATAAAAGCTGCACTTCCAAAAGAGTTTCTGGTGAATTGGAATTGGCACAATCAACAATTTTCTCTCGCAACTCCTCTAAATGGACCTTGGCCTTATTTTGTTGGCCTACTAAATTCGTCTTTGTAAACGGTCTCTTTAAGATAACTACAAAAGTCATTTGGGGAAAAATCTGGCCCCACTAACAAAAGGGTCAGGAAAACTATTTGTTAAATATTCCTTTATCATAACCACATTATGAGCAGGACCGTCTTGTTGACAAAATATCGATCTGAGGTCTAAATCAGGAATGATTTTTACGAAGTATTTTTGGGCGTACCAATAAAAAAATGGCCCTATAATATGCTCTTCTGAAACACCAGGCGAAACATTCAATTTTTGACGATACTGAGTACGAAATTGAAAACTTCTGTTCTCATTTTCCCAAGAGCAATATCGAATAAAGGAAGAATTGTCTTTTTCATGTAATGTAATCTTCTGTGCCTAAATGTCTCAAAAACTAAAGTCCTATCATATAAAACTACTATTTAACCCTTTGTACTTAACAACACCAGTTTGGACGTCGTTAAATTTGTGAAGTTCTATACGTTGACTACTCCCTAAAATGGGACTTGCATATTGATGCCTTATATAAAAAATTAAGTTCAGCATGTTTTGCCTTAATATTAGTTTCCAGGGAATTAAGTTTTCAAACCTCAGGAACAGTTTATTATGCCCTTTTTGAGTCACATCTACGTTACGCCCTTCCATTCTGGGGCACATGCGGTGTGACTCAATTTGAGCGCATCTTTAAACTCCAAAAGAGAGCAGTTCGGTATCTGCTTGGACTTAATAGCAGAGCTCACTGTTAAGAAATCTTTAAAAAATATAAGATACTTACTCTTCCCTCTTTATTCATATTTGCATCTATTTGCTTAGTGCGCAAACATAAGTCAGAAATGCCAAGTAGGCCGTCTCACAATTATTCACTTCGCAACGCAGTGCATGATCTTTATCTGCAAACCCCTCGGTCCGAGTTAGTAAAAAGCTCTATTCTATACAGAGCCAAAAAGATGCATAATCATTTGCCTTTGGAAATTAAATCAATTACTTCTTTTCCTCGATTTCATAATGCTTTGAAGGCGTACTTTCTGGAAAAAGCCTTGTACGCAGTGGAGGATTTTTTTCTAGGATAACTTTTTGGGTATCACACACACACTGGCTCTTTTTATATCTTAAAATAGAGAATATATTAGTTTTTTTCTTTTTTTTTATAAATAAATTGCACTTTCATTCTGTATTTAATTAATTTACTGTTATTGACTATTGTGTTTATTTTTATTGACATCTTATACATCATGATGTATATTGACCAGGTACATTGTTTTTGTACAGTTTTGCATGTATTTATTTTGTTTGTATATTTATTTTTATTTTTTTATTTTGTGTGTTTTGTTTTTATATGTTTTTTTTTATTAGCTTTGTCTACAAAATTTTGTAATTTTTTGACAATGAAGCATATGAAAATATTTCATTTGCTTTTTCCCTCATGGTTTCACAAAATTTCATTTATCGCTATTGGTCTTTTGAGTTTTGAAATATTTAGAAATTTGTACTCATATTTTTCCCAAATACTGGTAACAGTTTTATAGTCTATAGCCAGTTCTTTCCTCTCCAACGTGAGCTATTCTACTTGATCGTGTTGAATCCACTTCTAGGGTACTACAAACCATTTCTTCCAGTCATTCTTGCTCCTGGACCCTTTTAATATAAGGCACTTAAATGTAGCATTTATGATAATTTTTGAAATAGAAGCATGTCTTAAAATTCGAAGCCACATTTAAAATTGTTTTTTTCTGCAAGCAACCGGTCTATTTTCAAATATAATTGAAAACAAATCTCTATATTGTACTGCCGAATGGCCTTTTTAAATGCATCAACTCTTTCGGAAATAGTATAAACAAACAGTCATGAGTTGAGAAAAAGATAATACCGCTTTTTAAATTCAACAGTGTAGCGTGAAGTCACACATCAAAATGAGGACAACAGACAATGCGTAATCTTCATTTCTCCAACCCGTATATATATAAAAAAAATTAACCTATTTGGTAAATGAACTTACTGGCTAGAGAAGCATTCCAAGTCGCTAGGAACGTATTTATTAAATTTAATTCTGTTTCAAATCTTTTGGAATTTTTTTAAAATAATTTTCTTACACCAGGATCATTGGAATATTGCCATATACCAAACCATTTCAACTCTTTAGTTTAAGCTTTTACGCTTTAAAATATACATCTATTTTTAAAATCTTAGTTTCGTTGTACAGATTTCATAAAAAATTATTGTTTAAAGAAGATTACATTAAAAAAGAACATTACAAAAAATTTAAAATAAAGTAAGACTATTTTCTTAAGAGAGATAAAAAATATTTCTAGTTCTTAAATATAAACTCTAAGTTAATAAAAATCAAATATTTAAAAAAAATACATTTTTGGATATTAATACAGTGACGAAAAAAAGTATAGAAATTCCAATATTGTACATACCTTTACGAATTTTAAAAAAATGATATTCATGTATTAAGAGGCGAAAAGCAAAATACCATACATTAAAGAAATAAATATAAGCTCAAAAATATTTGACAAACAAAAATTTATTCAAAAAAATGTCAACAAAAGTATGGAAACATTTTTCACGTATGAACAGGAAAGTCTAATAGTTTCTCAAAATAATCGATTGAATTTTTTTTTCTATTCTTCCTGCAAAACTAGCCATAATTGTTATTTATGTCTCTTTTTCTAATACTGACAAACATTCTCTATAGGGTTCAAATCGGGTGATTTGGAGGTCCAATCTAATACTCGAATTTTTTCTATCGAAAGTTAATAATCGCGAATTGTGTTTAGGATTATTATTCTGTCAAATATGCATGACAATCCTCTTTATATGGCAACAAGTCTTCAATAAGTCAACATACTTTTGAGTATCCATACGCCCATCAATTCTGACTAGTGCACCAGTCCCAGATTGCATAAAACATACCCATAATATGAGATCTCCTTCTCTACTTTTCACAGTTAGAATCCAATACTTTGGGTCGAATCTTTAACAAGGGACTTAGGACTAGTAAAATATCCTTGTCCTTTTTACATATCCTATAAAAACACTTTTAACTTGCTTTCATCGCTGAAAAGTACTGAAGCCCGTTGTGATCTCTAGCAAACTTTAATCTGGCCACTCTATGCTGTTTCGTCAATAATGATTTTTTATACCATTTAATACTGGTACATCTAAGTCTAACATGATGTCTAACAGTTTTGCCAAATCGTACTTTTGAATATTCGTCCATCAGTTTATTATTAATATCAACAGCAGTTTTTTTTCAATCATTTCTGGATTTGATTAAAACTGCTCCGTCTATTTTTGATGATGTTTTTCGCGACTTTCCACTTCTGAATAAAATTTTAATTTGTAAACTTAATGTAAGTAACACATAATAATTTTATTTACAGTACCTCTTCTTAAGTCAAGACGTTTAGAAATATCAATTTGCTTCACACCTTTTTGCTATAATGCAACTATTCTCTGTTTAAAGTTAGCGTCGTAATACTTGCACTTTGCCATTATACTTGATAATACTTCAATAAACAAGTTATTGAGACCGAGTAATAACTTAAGTAAATTTTATAAAAGAATATATAAAATATTGCAACACTTTTGTGAACAACAAAATACCAAAACACTATTACAATTCGCAAAAAAAAATTTAGGTTTTTTTATTCTTTATCACTACAATTGCTAAGGTTTATGAAACATATGTATATAAAATTCACTCTTAGCCGTAGATAAGGTAATTGTAAAAAATACGTAAAAGGTAATGTATATAAATTTAACCTTTTTCTAAGTACGTCTTTAAAATTTTTAATTAATCAAAATTATTTTTTGGAGTCTAAAAAGACTTTTCTAAATAATAGATTTAAAATAAAATAAAAAATTAGAAAATTTAAACATTTTTACTAACCACAAAATATGATTTCAAAATTAGTTTAAAATATTTCTTTTGTTATCTTCAAAAATTATTAAGTTGTTTTTATCCATATTCCTGGAGTTGCTTTAGATTTGATTCATTTTTTAGTATATTAAAAAACTGCCTTGAGGTTTTAGGAATGTCACGAGATGTCGCAAGGTATGCCTGCTGCTCATTCTGCTCACACCATGGTGGTCCAAACCAACCATCGTGAAATGCATGGCTTTATTAACATATTAGTTATATTTTTAATGATAATGATATAGTAATCACGCCCAGCAACAACACTATCAGACGCATTGCTTAATTTAAAATAAAAGTCCAAGGTACACATATAATCCTCCAAGAGGGTGCATATTTTGAAACGCGTTCCAATTCCGTGAAATCATAACAGCTGACGCCAATTGTCTAAATAAAATTATATTCTGTTCAATACCTGCATTAAAAGCAAAAATTAACTTAACTAAACAAAAGACCAAAACTTGTGATAAATTTGTGTTAATGCCTGGAAAAGATTAAAAATGCCGTCAAATGCCTGGAACAAAAGAAAACTCTCTCTACAAGCTTGAAGCAAAAATTAATTCACAAAGAAATACAATAAATTAAATTCCTGGAAGATATAATAATAACTTCTTCAAATACATAGAATATACTTAAAAGTTAGTCCGAAAGTCTGGAACATTGGTGAAAAATGTATAAAATTACGCCGCAATACATCGAAGATATATAGAAATGCAACAAATACATAGCAATGTCAGCTCAAGCTCAGTTGAGTTTAACAAAAAAGTAATATTTATACAGTTTAAAAAATGTCTTGTTTTTTTACCCATAGGATATTAAAAAAAAGTATACATGCTAAAAAAAAAATATGTAAGGTACTCCTTTTGCATATACCATAGAGATATTCAAGAAGTCATATTTTGGTAAAAATTAAGAATAAACTTTAGAGGTATTGATGGCATTTCTTTGATATGTTGATTATAAACTTGATGATGGATTATAAATATCTAGGATGGCAAGGGTATTTTTTCTGAGAGCTTGCATAATGCTTTGGTAAAACTAATATTTAAAGGAGAAAGCTCCACTGGTCCTTCACGTTTTCGATCCATCTTAATGCTGCCAATACTCTCCAAAAAATTGTCTAAGTATGTATTAAGTAAAAAACAAGTATGTGGTGCTGAGTATCGACTTTAGGATGCCACAGGGAGTCAGTGCTTGCTCCCTTATTGTTTCTGCCTTACATAAAATCAAAGAGGGATCAAATAGGATAAAAAACACTACATTGGGAGAGCCAGAACATAGTAATATTAGTTTATAGAGTTGGCAGGAAACGTTTATTTAACACTTGTTGAGTTACGTCTATTTTGAAGTTTTGCAAGCTATTATCTATTTCAGTCAGTTATTGCAGAGGCAGGTTTTGGAGACTACTGTAAGCCGCTTTTCACTTGCGAGCTGATAATGATATTGATTCGTATATTTGTACTACTGGCGAGATTCAGAAAATATCCAGAATTATAGACCAATAGCTATATTATCATGTCCTGCAAAGATTTTTGAATCAATTATATGCATGTTTATGTTAAACTAACAGATAGACAACATGGATTTTTTAAAAATAAATCAACGTCTATAAACTTACGTCAAATAACGTAATACTACGTATATGTGTTACAAAGGCCTTTGAAAATATCTCACACAGTCTTTTTTTAGGTAGACGTTAGATGAAGATTTGATGTTATTACCAATTTAATTCAGTTTTTTATATTTTTCTTAAAACATAGTCAACATAAACTTTCTGTTAGAAGATATAGGCCAAACTCTTTTATCGCAACGTCAGGTATGTATAAATATTATAAAAGATTAATAATTCAAAATCTTTATTATTTTGCGGATGACTTGGTCGCTAAGATATGGTCTACACTTTAAATTCAGCAAATCTAAAGTAATTAGCTTTATAAGAGAACAAACTAAAATTACTTAGAATTATAAGATTAATAGAGAGGTTCTGTCTCAAGTTGGTGGGATCTTGGTGTTGTTTTCATTTCGTATTTTAAAATGCATATCAGTAAAATTGTTTCAAAAGCATATAAAATGTCTGGATTTATTGTCAGAAACAGCAAGAACTACTAGAACTCCTTTTACTTTTTTTATAATCATTCTATAGAAAAAGTTCAAAACAAATTATAAACATACATGTATTATAAGGAAATTGGCACAAATCAGCTACACACTTAAAAACGTTAGAAAGTCATCGTGAAATAAAATTTTCTTTGGCCTAAATTTTAGGTTAGGAATAAGCTATCGAAATGCGGTTTTCACGAACCAACCATCGTTTAGCTACTTTCTACTACTTTTTCATGGAAAAAAAATTATATCAAAGCATTTAATTTTTTTTCAGAAAATTTACCATTTCTGTCGAAATTTTCAAAAAAGCCCTCTGGTGGCGACATGTACTAACAAAACTTCGAATATCAAGACAGTTTTTTTACGTAAACCTTTAAATACCCCCACCACTCTATTTTCAGAGATACAGCAAGAACTGTTGAACAAAAAATTTTCAGACTGTTCTCTACATTAAAGATTAAGTATTTTTTGTTAGGTTAATATACCGAAATTCACAAACACTTTACTTTTTTAGATTCAAAATCGGAGTTACGCTTCCTAGCGGTCATTCTAGAAACGTTAAAATATTTTCCAGGTTTTTCTCTTGTCCGTTTTAGTAATAATATTTTTTACCCCAAGCCTCTACGATGAGTAAGTTCCGAGATACCGAAATACAGTACCTCGCATTCTTAGTTGGCCACCCTGTACTTGAATTAAATTATTTTGTAAAATTCTCCTACACTATAAATGGATATTTATGTCTGTAGAGTTTGTAATTAAATAAATAACTTCCATCTTTGTCCATACCTTTTACGAAACATTCAATCATTTATGAGGAAATAAAAAACAGTCACTTGCCTCTAGAATATAAGAATATTATAGTAGTGATAGGCAGCTCAGTAGATTAGTTACAAAAATTATAAATAGAATCCATATTATAGTCTAAGTGAATTTTATTAAGACCAGAGATAACTGCGATAAAAGACCTGTTTTATTTTGTGTTATATTATATGCATTATATTGAGTCATGTAAATTTAATGTTGTTTGCCTTGGTAAATTATTTTTTATAATTTTTTGTGTGTGTTTTGTCATTTTTACTATTTCAGTTCTTTTATCCCATCCAGCTTTGTAGGTGAAGTTGTAATACACCCTTTGTACAATAAAGCAGTTTGAATTTTAGTTGATGTATACACTACTTATAATATTTTTTTTCCTTATAAATAAATGAGCCCTAGCCGCCACTGATAATTATGTCCAAATTTCCATTAACCAATTCTCTTATTTTGCCCTCCCCTTATCTAACTGGCTGGCGACGCCCTTGTATGATAATTAAAATGTAATAATACTGGTTAAATTAATAAAAACTTATTAACAAAACGTATCATATACCCATTCTTGGTACATAATTCGGAACATGTTTTTTTCCGTTTCAATGGCATATTGAGGTTAATGGCGTAGAACGGGAAAAACATAAGGGAGGACGTTTATGTAAAATTGCAGTATTTATACCAACATCTCAAATAACAACATCTACATCACGCAAGGAGGGATCTAAAGGTATTCTTCCGCACATGCAAACTACCAACCTCGCCCCACTTTTATTTCGTACCATTAGTTACATAAATAGATATAAACCGATGAACGCTTTTGCATAATTTCGAAAAACTTTCTCGGAGATCAAACTCACATGCACAATGGTGCCGGTAAATTTTTGTAAATTTTTTCTTAAAACTTTTTTGATTTTTTCTGCTTTTGTCGCGGTCAAATGTGCGGTGAAAGAATCGTTTTTAAGGGCGCACTACCCTTTATATGGGTTGTCGTTTTTAGGGCTTCAAAGAGAAAATGCCAGTACTTGTTTTATGGAACTTAGCCAGTTAAAACGTGCGGTTGATGCTGAGAAAGTATGGGGACTTAAAGGTGGGTTTATTGGTTAAATGTTGCTATTTAATTTAGTAATTAGTATTATTATTTGCATTTGAACCTGAATAATTGCTTGGCTTAAGTAACGTTTTGAAAAATTCGTGTTTTTCCTTTAAACGATCCAGTAATTTTCTAGACAAAGTAATTGTTTCGACGGTTAGGTATCGATAAATACTTTTATTTAATTTTAAAAAAATCTGGAATTTTCCAGATTATTTTAATTTCCGAGACGCTTTGTCAGTTTCGTTTATTTTTCTTTAAAATTATTAAATTTTGTTGAAGACTACAATTAGAATCAACCAATTTGACTTGTTATTTTTTATTTTAATTTGTACAGTTTTTTTTTTTGAACAATTGTAAAAATTTATTTCGATTTTTAATGTTAAAAAAATATATTGTATATTTACACAGTATTTTAGTGCCAAGTTAATATATGTAGCGAATCGTCGAATAATTTATATAAATCTTATTTATCGATCCCTAAGCATAATGAAAATTTTCCGTTTCCACCGTTCTAGATATTTCTAAATCTACATATGTGTTTTATTGTAATGATTTTTTTTTCTGAAATAGCATATTTTAAACATTTCATTTAATACTTTTTAAGACATGTATGTGCATACATATATGTCTTTATTTGGGAAGCCGCCTACACAGTTTCATATTGGCGATAAAGAAAAACGCTTTTAGTATATACCTTTCAAGGTTTTCTCTTAAAATCAAGAAAGTAACTTTTTTTTTTAATAAAACGGCCTACATTTTTTCTAATTATTTATTAAAGCACAGAACAACTGTTTTTCAAGAACAAACATTTTATAAATATTTTTGTGAATTGTTGACCAAAGATTGTAAATTAGATGTGGTGTTTTGTGGATAAATTGGTCAAATGCTGAAGAAGAAAATTTTTTATTTTGAATGATATTTAATTCATCTTTATAGATCTAAAAAAAATGTTGTTTGATTTATTCACATCAAATATTTTATTTAAATTGTATTGCCTCCTGTATGTAACCGGCCTTAAACTATGCTATATATGTTTAATATATAGCATAGTTTAATATATATAGTTTATATATATAGTTTATATTAATATATGTTTAATATATAGCATAGTTTATATAGCATAAGTTAACCCGAGAGAATATTGATACTCTATGGCATGCATATTATCATTTACATACATAAATGATACATAAACAAATGGAAAAAAAAAACGATACAAAACCCCATTTCTCTTTATCATATAATCCGAAACGTTAGCAAGGAATAAATAGTTTTCTCCAGAATTTGACCAATTTAAACAAAACACCACATCTTATTTTAAAATATATTTGAACACTCGTTTACAAGATTATCTCCAACTTAGGATTTTTTTTAGGTACAAACATCGCCCTTGAATATGAAAATTATAGGAAAAGAAATATTTTTTTTTACTCAAAAACTCTTTTAAGAATATTCAAATTATTTCATGAAAAAAAATCTAACCAAACTTAAGTATAAATTGATTTAAATTAATATGCTTCTTAAACAAGTATATTATATAATTTATATTTTAGACACTAGAAAAAAAGTCTATGTATTACCAATTGGTAATATACAGTGTGTATCGGCAAAATTAAATAAATTCCATAGTTAGTAAATAGGGTCATTTAAAAAAAACGCTCAGACACGTCGATTGGTACTTATATACTTGCCTATTTTTTCAGCAAAAAATTTTGTAGGGTGTTTTGTATAACAGTGGTCAACTTTTTTATTTTAAATGTGACACCCATATTTCATGTACAATGTCCTATACCAATTTTCAACTCTTTCTTTATTAAGAATAAGGAAAATTATTTAGTTACATAAAACTCAAAAACTAATAAGTAATACTGTCTTTTAATTAAACAAAAAAATATTAATGTCTCATTAATCTGGCAACGTCAACATCTCAGGCATGACCGAAGTAATCGCAACCGTTATTCGTCTTTTTAAGTCAGCTAAGTCGAGGGGTTTAGTTTTGTAGATAATATTTTTGACGTATCCCCATAGAAAGAAGGCTACTGATGTCAGATCAGGGGATCATGCTGACCATTCCATCGGCCCTCGTCTCCCTATCCAGCGATTGAACCTTGGCTATTGGCTGGAACTTGTGATTTTGCTGGATCATGATATAAGTTGTCAAAGTTGGAACATTATTTTAAAGCAGGGTTAAATAATTATCACGATTTGTCATCAATAAACAAGCGATTTATGGTATTATCTTCAACAATTCCTGCCCAACCATTGACCTTTGCAAGTTGTTGGGTATGTTATTCTCTCATTCAGTGAGGATTTTCTTTAGACCAATAGCGGCAATTTTGTCAATTAGACTGACCATGAAGCATAAAGGAAATCAATGCTCTTGGATCTATCATTGCATCTCTATCATTTGTTTACAAAAATCCGTTCTCCTATCAAAATCGTCTTCCATGAGTTCATGAGTTGGTATAGGTACGCATTTTTTTTTTTTTCAACTGTCGACTAATC
This sequence comes from Anthonomus grandis grandis, assembly GCF_022605725.1. NCBI lineage: Eukaryota > Metazoa > Arthropoda > Insecta > Coleoptera > Curculionidae > Anthonomus > Anthonomus grandis. The sequence goes on from NC_065555.1 coordinate 11,404,005, forward strand.
GATGAATGGCTATCATCGAACATTGGCGCTGCTTTTCGACGAAAAGTATACGGATTTTTCTCAAACTGAAGCATAATATCCCATTTGGTATAATCACTTATTGCATTCGAGCTACTTTTTTAATATGCCCAAGCTCTCTAAACTACCTTTTCTATTTTACTAATAGTTCCTTGGGATATAGGAGGTAAATTGCAAAAATTTTCGTGGAATAAGCCAGGAACTTTCATTTATGTCAATGTGTTATCTCCATAATTAATCTGTAAAATTTTTAATTTGTGCCCTTCTGTTAAATGAGCCATAAGTTAATGAAATTTTATGATACTGATAACTATTACTGATGGACAATAATTACTAAGGCCAAGAATTTTAAACCAAAGTAAAACACACAATTTTATTTATTTTTATTTTTTTAATCTCATATCAGTAAGAAGGCACGTTGAAATTTTCTATTATCAAAACTGAAATAAGAAATAACTATTCAGCGTGTTGTAACAAATTTTTGCAATAGATCGTTGTATCATAAGATCTTTGACCCAGTTCAAAATTGGTATAGAACATTGTACATAAAATATTTTGAAGAATCCAAAAATTGAGTGGCATACAGGGTGTCGCATTAAAAAATTGATATTTATCACTGCTACAGGACACGCTCTGTATAACTTTTTTTGTTGAAAAAAATTGGCAAAAAAAAGTAAAAATACCTATCGACGTGTCTGACTGTTTTTTTGAGAAAACTCCAATTTATTTATTATCAACTTTACTCGTAGTGTGACGTCAAATGCAAAAGGTCTAACAATCAATTTCTTTTCAAATTTGTATTGCTGATCTAATCAAAGCAATACCAAATATTTCACCCATATTTCTAAAGATAAATCAATCTAGAAAGAAGGTTCTCTCATAGTCCGTCGCATAGTAGGTCGCAGATCTATATACATTTTTCCAGCAGTTTTTTCGGTTTGATGCCTTTTAAAAAATGGGATTTCAAAAGTCCTGCAAATTAAGCATTTGCTTGCTAAATACAAAAGTATAACCACCTTATTTGAGGTAAATCGTTGTCCATCAAGCCATTGTTGCAACTTCGAAAAGAAAAAAGTCACTGGAATGTAAATTGGGTCAATATGATGGACGTTGCAATAGTTGGAATTTCAATTCTGTAACCAAAGTTCAATCTGGGTCAGTCTTTTAAGAACGCTTTCTTCAGAATACTTTAATGCAATGTCGCTCTGTGATAACAGGGTACCTCTTATTTATTTCATTAAATTAGTTTTTATATAGTTTAGCTTTTGTCATCAGGGTTCCAAGCCACACATGCATTAGAATTTTTGTCCTTTAAATATGGACGTTTTTCTTTGATTTCAGTAAACAGTTGCAAACACAAGAATATGTGCCATGAACTGCTTCTAATCCAGCTCTGATTTCTTTCGATGTAAAGCCTTTTTAAAATAACATGTTTTACCACCGCTCGACTCACTTTTCTTCATTGCTATAAACTAAAACAAAATTTGTCATTCTAATCGACAATCAAAGTGGTACTACGTAACAGATGAAGCTGATTATTTAACAGCTTTCTGATTAATAGACATCTCTTGGATTTTCTACGGACTTATTATACGACCCTTATATATCACGGGTACTATTTGGTCTTACAAAATATTTAAGATGAAAAACGGCGTCTATAGGAAGATCATGTATAATGCTCATGATTTAACTTCGAGTTATAACTATTGCAGATTTATTCTCTGAGAAGTTTTAAGAAATTCTCAATTGGATATAAGTCCGGAAACTATGCCATTGCAAAAACTAGCATGATTTTCCATTTAATTCCACTCAGTAATTTCTTCTTCAATTGATACTTTGAACCTTATCATCATTAGTTGTCTTCTTAAGATCTTCTTTGAGGTAGTCAGTATTTATCCTCTTATTCCTTTTTTAAATTATTTCAGTTAATTGAATTGTCTTTATCAGGTCTTCTTGCTTTCTGCCTCGCTCTCATTTTTTGTTCTTTAAGTCATTTTTCGATTTTTCTTACCTTGTCTTATGTCCTTCTGTTTTTCGTTTCTCTTGTTCAATTAACTTGTTTTTTTCTTGCTTGAATTTTGGTTAAAGATATTTACTAAATAGGATTCCCAAATATATTTTACTTCTGACAGTAAATGTAACGGAAGTTGGCTCAAAGAAACATTATTTTGAAATCCTCATTATTTTATTTTCTACTCAACTTTTCATCATTAGATTTTCATCTTACTCGTCTCTTTATCCCTATTTTTGATAATCGCAATAATTATCGTTATGATGCAAAAAAAAATTAACGAAAGTTTATGAATTGAACATTTTACAATACGTAGTACCTAAGACAAAAATGAAGTATCTCAACTTTTGGTTTTAATTGGTTAATTAATGACTTACGAAATGATTTAAATAATATCAATAATAATATCAATAATCCATGTATGGATATTAAATCTTATATAGCACAAAGTTTTCAAGATATAGATTGATGATAAGTCAGCGTTTTATTTTCACAAAACAGCTATTGGCTGTCATTCATATACCCCAGACATGCCCGTCTCTGATGCAAATCTAGCCATGTCCTTCCAGCATGTCCTTAAGTAACGATTGCATAGGAAACTGTCAAAATGGAGAATCATTTAGGATACATATTTACCCAGGATACGTAACTAATTCTAAAGCTGATCCGTGTATACGTCCCACCGGAATCTGCAGTCCAAGCTAACAACTCGCAATTTCATTGATGTTTCTGGTATTTGTCATGTTGCAAAATCATACACTGAGTCTTATCAACATTAAGAACCTGCAAGTTAGAACTAAACCGTACTTCTCTGGTACCTCTCTTGACATAGTTTTTCATAGTAAAAATAAGACATAACCGTAACCTCCTCGAAATTAGCATGATAGTATCATTCAAGGAGCTCATACTGTGATATAAATTAACAACAGAAGTGGCCTGAAAACCCAGCCCTGGGGAACGCTAATAGTTAAACTATACTTCATATATTCCTGTTTTATTCTTAAGATCTCTTAATCCAAGCCAAGCTAGAGCCAACTTTTCCTATCAGTAAGACTTTAAATACAGTGTTAAAAGTCTTACTCAAAAGTCTCAGAAGGTTGCCCCATAAGTGGACGCGTCAATAGCACTGATAATATTTAAGCCAGGTTCAAAATAGAAAAAACTATTACTGGGTAAATTTTAGTATGGCAATCTTTCATAACTAGTATGGTAATCTTCTAACATATAAAAGTATAATATATGATATTTTAGCTTCAACGCCTATTTTATAATTCGTAAGAATTTAGAGTAAAGCTGGACTTAATCTTCTGTAGTACGTCATTAGCAGAAGAAGTTTGATAAAATCACACCTAATGCAACTAATAAAAATCACATATCGATGAGGCTCTTTCCCCAAGTAATATACATTCCACCAGTGGAACCTGAACGTTTGGGTAGTTGCTTTGCCTCAGCGAGGTTTGTCAACAACATGCATATATTAGGTTATTAAACCCAGAGTAAACCCAAGAAGTTAATGGAAAACTACCAACCCAACCCGAACGTGTTTGCAAAACAACTGGCGAGCTGTCATGTAAAATACGATAAACACATGAATGTATTGGCTTAAGTTCATGTTCAAGGATATATCGGGGTTGCAGCAAAATTCTTGGCTTCATGTTTATTAATTAGGCCAAGTATTAATATAAATATTTGTTTGTTCGCAAAGTTTTTTTCTCTAAAATTTTTCCAAGCAAAACATCAAAATATTTTGTTTGTTCTTTTGAGCTTGGGGGCTTGTGGATAAATATACGCAGTTCTACGGTACAACAGGTACATATGTAAATTAATATGAGCACATAACATAAAAATGATATGATATTCTTTTTATGTCACTCTTTTCAGGTACTAGTGTAGAGTTTTATAGGAAAATTAGTTTCATACTATACTTTCCATTGTACGACTTGCGTGTTTAACGTAAACGTTATATTGATTGCGTTTCTCTTTTTGATTGTTGTTTTTTTCTAAGTCCCTGACTCGGAAATTCATTCCTATTCCATAAAAAAACCCGAAATATTCATAGAATAATCGTGTGTATTGATGATTAAGTCATAAAGTGCCAAAAGATAAATATCTAAGTTATGTGAACATAAAATGATTTTAAGTTGACATAACACACAATATCTTGACTTGCTGCTCTTAATACCTAGTGGCACAGAAAAAGATTATTTAATCTAATGTTGAAAAAATTTCATAATATGCTAAAAAGAAACCGAACCGGTGTCAAACGTTATATTAATAATTTTGAAGGTAATATAAAATCAAGATGAAATATCAGAAAATTAACGGTTTATATTAAAAATTGAGTTTAATTACGGTTATACAGTGTGCCTCCCATTAAGTCGGGAATATTGGTATCTTTATTTATATTAAGGTCGGATAAATTAGCAAACTGGTAGGATTTTTTCTTCTGATTAAAATGGTGACAACAAAAAAATTTAACATCGCGTTTAAAAAATGTGAAAAATGTACTTTTTTTTAAATAAATTCTCCTGTATATTTCTACATAAATCAAAAGAATTTTTTTTATAAGAAAGTTTATTTACATTAATAGCCTTTAACCCAACAAAAAATAAAAAAGCTTTAGAGATATTAATAATTTTGCAAATTTTAGGCAAGTTGACTTTGAACTTTTTGAGAGCAAAATAAATCATTGAATAATAAAATGACAGTAGCCCTAGATGACAATAGCCAGAGATTTAACAAAATAAATAAATACTAACAGTTAGACGTTGCAATATGCATAAATGACTTTTACGGATGTTGAAAAATGTGATATCTTCGAATGTTACCTTGTATGCCAAAAAAATAGTGAACTAGAAGGAGGGATCAATTTATAGTAAGCGAGGATGTTGGCATTTTTATTGTGGCATATTTTAAAGATCATAATGGAAAACTCAACTAATGATTTAATCAAAGTTTACAATACCTAATGCATATAAAGCAAATGATAATATTTTAAATTTATTGTATACTTTTGAGGGACGAAGCTAATTTTTCAAACAAAGTATATTTGACCGTAAAAATGAACACTATTAGTTCCATTATAGAAAATCTTGGCCTTACTTATCTCAGCAACCCTCAAAATTAATTTAGTATAACCGTTTGGTTTAGCTTAATACGTAGTCAAATAATCGGATTTGGGTTATATAATGGGACTTTGAACGGAAGGCGATATGTTAACCTCATAATATCTGGAGCGGTGGAAGATTATTGAAGTTAACTTGGAGCGACGGCAACAAATCTATTTTCACCAGGATGGAGTACCTCCCCAACAACTAAATGGTATTACTTATAGTAAGAATATTACTTAGAGACTGTTTAACGATAAATGGAGGACACATGGTCCGTTGGACACCTAAGTCACCGGACCTAACTCCTCTCGACTTTATTTTTGGGGTTACATAAATAATTAAGTGCATAAAAAAATACAGAACCGTTGATGAATTTTAAACACATACTAGGCAAATAATTGGATTATTAGGTGGAAGATCAACCTTAAAAGCTACAAAACGCATGCTTAAGTATACTTAGAAATGTATTGAACAAGATGGCAATATTTTTGTTTATTTATTATAAATTAGCTAAGTTTATTTAATATTATTTTTATTCTTTAAAGTCAACTTGCGTAAATTTGATAAAATTTAGACAAGTTAATATTGCCATAACTTTGTTATTTGCAGTCTCGGCTATTGGGGTTAACTTAATTATTATTGTTAATTAATTTTTATCTATTGATTTACGTAAAAATATACAGGGGATTCCATTTAATAAAGCATCTCGTTTTCTCTAAAATCCGATGTAGATTTTTTATTCTGTTTTCATCATTTTAATAAAATAATGGCTAATTTACTCGACCCTGTATCTTGAATATTAACAAAGATACCAATGCTGCCGACTTAATCCGAGGCACCCTGTATATTAAACTTTTCATTCAGATACAGAGTTTTTATTTTTCGAGAATATTTAGATGAAATAGTTCAATGGAAGAAACATCCAAGCGTTAACAAACACTCTGTAGATTCACATTTTTAATAAAGCAATAAAGCATTTAACATAAATTAAAATATGATATTTCATATGTATATTATTTTATCATACACATCTACCTTACAGACTTAAACGACCTGTATTTTTCCCACATATGTTGTAAGATAGATGTCATATGGTAAATTGACTTGTTTCATCAAATTCATCAAAAAGTGTCACATGACAGTTTATTCCATTTTTCTCCTTTTGTTTTAAATGAGTAGCAACTATCACAAAAAAACTAAAATAGAACCAGAAATAAAATTTTGTGAAATCGAATTTCATTTTTCACCCCTTGAAGCGTCATATAGTTTATGAATGATCTCCCTCCAAGGACTCAAGCTTAAAAATTTCTTTATGACTTGTACTAAGAATATTTCGCTTAGAAATATTAAACCATAGACGATTTTTATCCCGCCAATCATAACCAGGCCGACGTTGAGGATTTTCTACAGTATTATATTACTGGTTTTGTCTGCAAACATTATTATCTTGTGTTTTTTTTTAATAGTGTAAGTAAATTATTAACATATAAAAGAAACAGCAATGGTCCTAAGACTGATCTTTGAAAATATATAGAAATGTGTTGTTCATCTAAGCAGTATCCTTCAAAATTGCCTCTTATATTAGATGAATGTTATTCTAACATATGACATCTGATCCTTTAAAGAAAATCGGTGGAAATTATCCAAAGCTTTATCAAGAATTCTTGAAACCAAGAAAACTAAATGATTGTAGTAAACAATATGAAATTTATACATCAACTTATAATAATTTTATGAGATCAAATTTTTCATCAGTTCTTACGAAATTTAGGAGTAAACAGAAAATGCATTTCGCCAGTTAACACAATATGTTGGAAAGAATATAACTAAATACTTTTACTACTATTAATATATTAATGCTTACCTTTTAATTCAATATCAAAACTTTAAATAAATTAATTGTTTTCTTGCAGTCTTGGATGCTAGTGGCGCACCATCAGAAGGGTTTCTGTATGGAAACAACTTATGGATAGGTCTCCATATGCAATGCAAGGATCTGAGTAATACAAAGCCTTTTGAAATACGAAATGATAAAATTAACCACACAAAAACAGCATGGGACTTTCCCCCTTATGATCTAGCATTTGCTGTGGTTATGATAAAACATAATAGTACAGTGCAGTTACGTATGAGATTACCTTTGGATGTAAGTATAAAATGCCTATAACTAATTTCTTATTTAGATGAAAATATTATTCACTAAAATGTATGCAAATTTTAAATTATTCAGATTTTTTATTGTCCATATATCAGTCTCTGTTGAACCCAGACAACGGTCCGTAGAGATTTTTTAGTGTGTGATCTTGTGTTTGTCCTGACAAAGTGACGCCTATACTTAGATTGGCGTCATTTAAAATAACTTTCAAAAATACTTTAATCGTATGTTGTTGAATACACTATTCGTCTTCTGCTTTTCTCCTAGATTAATCAATTTCTTTCTGATTGATTATGGTAGTCTAAACAATATCTATTAATATATACCAGGATTGAGAAGCCACAGTCTACAATTAATAGTCATTGCCAGTCTAATCACTGCTTTGCTTTTATATAGCAAATCGCTATGTCTGTTCCTGGCATACTAGATTATTAGTATATCATTTTTATTGTTCCTATTTAAACTTCTTTCATCTGTCCGTTTTTAAAAATCTTTAGTTCTTTTCACACCATCATCTAGATTCTGAAGGATTTAATTTTGTCTGTTCACTGCATTTCTTTGTTCTTTGGTACTGCTAATAATAATTTTATGAGATGAAATTTTTCATCAGTTCTTACGAAATTCAGGAGTGAACAGAAAATGCATTTCGCCAGTTAATATAGTATATTGAAAAGAATTTGATAACTAAACACTTTTACTACTATTAATATATTACTACTTACCTTTCAATTCAATACCAAAACTCCTTAAATAAATTAAGTGTTTTTTTGCAGTCTTGGATACTAGTGGCGCAACATCAGAAGTGTAATAACTAGAAATACTAATGATTGCTATTATTTTATTCTTTCTGTTTAGTGGAGATTTCATTATTCTCCTAATTCTTTGAAGTAATTCACTAATTAATTATATATTGTTTTATTCTGTTCGATAAGGTTCTTTGATCAAGCCAACTGCTTGCAAGTATTATGATTTTGTAATGGTCTTGATGATCTTGCATCATCCAGTTCTTACTAAAATTTTACTTTTAACTAGTTTGCTTTTGTAAAAGACTTAATCTGGATGTCGACACGAAATTTCCCTTGTCAATAAAACTTCAGAATGCTGGAAAATAGAGCAGTGTGCAATAGTTATGTGAATGTGTTTTTTAAATGTATTCCGTCGGTCTTTGATTGTCAGTGTAAAGGCTTCTATTATTACATTACATTTTTAGTGTGTGATTATTTTTCTGATCAATTTCTTTATTATTGGTGATTATCGATAGATCTTTAGAGATCCTGTACGTTAATTAACGCTATTGAAAGACTTTTCTTGTTACTTTTACAATCTTTGTGGATAAGTTGGTTGGTAAGCAAGTGATTTTTGCATCTTGGTAAACAGGTGATATTATTTACATAAATGTAAGTGTATTATTTCATTTCCTTGCAGTTATTTGTTTATATTTTAGAATATTGCACAATTAGGTTTGTGTATCCCAAAGTCTTGCTTAGAGCAGGACATCTTCAACCTTTCAAATGAGTATTTTAAAAGTAACGTGCTCGATATTCAAAATATGTATAACCTTAGCATGGACGTTATTAATATCAGAATGCTTCGGGATGACGCAGCATGGTTATTTATGCTTCCAAAGACTATTATTCTTATGTAAGTTAATTTTTTTTAATAATTAAAGTTATTAAAAAATATTCTTTTTAGATCGATCTTAGTAACAATATTGGTTCTGACTATAGTTGGTACTGTTTGTGATGTTAAACAGCATAACCGAGAAAAAAATTTAGTCAAAGGTCACAACGACGCAATTGAAAATGGAAAAAAGAGTAATGTATATGGAAGTAAGTGTAAATATGAAAATATCATATAAATGTACATAAAATACACGACTTTGGTTAGATTCATAGAAAAAAAGTATTTAAAGTGTAATTTAACAAAAAAAAATTAAGTGTCAATAAAATTTTATTAGCTTGTGAAGAATTAATATTTGTTTTCAAGTTAATAACCTTTTATTTGTAAAATTTTATTCTATGCAAATATGTCTTATTTGCATAATACTATTTGCCCAAACAGTTGAGGGGAAGTTCACACCATGTAAACTGACTTTTTCAAGGCGTTTGACAGGGTATATGATTTGTTGGATAGTGGGTGGCATTTTGTGATGGTGGTATCTCAAATTATACAAGTTTTTATGAGATGCAGGTAATTAAAAGTATGCCCTGAAAGTCATCCTTAATGCAATCCATGTGTGCTTCCAATTTACCAATTTCGGTGCTTTCCAGATAGTCTAAAGTATTTGCGACCTATTTCTTTTATTATTGACTATATTAGTTTGTATTAGTTTGTAGTAGGATCTTTTCAGACTGGAGGGTTCATGAAAGAGAAATGGTGTCGACCTAACCTAAATCTTACAAAATGTTATAACATTATTTTTTGCTAAGATGAAAACTCAAACAGTTTTGCCTATGAAATTGCAAATACCACTTTGGCCCATGTGGCTATTTCTAAGGTTCTTGACAATTTCTTGATATCTACATTGATATTGCATTTTTTGGTTCTCTCCAGGCCCTTAAAATGCCTCATTTGAGGGCCTATCATTTGTCTGAAATTTATAAATAATTGCCATAAGCTGGAGCAGGTTCAAAAAGGATTCCTGGCATATCTTGCCCTTAAAGTAGGAATAAATCCTCCTGAAAACAATCTTTAAAATTACGACTTGTTACTTAATACATTTTTCTTACTCTTCAGATTCCTAAGCAAATTGATTTAATTGTTTCTGAAAGATTCCTTGTGAACTTTATTGAGGAAAAATATCACTTGCGGTAATATTGTCGGTAATAGGATTGCAATAATATATTTATTTCATTGTACATATTGTACTGTATATCCTAGATTAATTTATTACCTACTATTAAATAAGGTCTCTGAATAAATAAATAAAACCACATTTGGCAGTTTAAATTATAATCGGTGCATTTAGCGGGTAGAAGATGAAGCCATTCATCAGCCTCATTCCCCTGATCTGGAGTTTTTGGGTATTAATGATACACAAGAAAAAGAAAGACTGTAAAAAGAAAGTAATATAAATCTAGTGTCATATTTTTACACAAGATATATATGCTTAATTAATTATTTTACTGATTTGTAACACCTTCTAAATGTATTTTTCAGTCTCGTCAATTGGAATATTACCACCTAAAGAGAAACCATTCAAGGACAACAAATCACTTTGTTTTCAAATTGTGAAAAGTTTTTCAATTTACTCAAACGTAAAAAAATGGGTGAAAACGAAAAGTCCTTCCGGAGATTCACTGCCAGTTATTCACGGACTAAGGTTTTGGGCCATGGGTAAGATTAAGGAGTATGATGAATTTAAATTTATTTTATTGGAATGCCTTTTTAGGGTGGGTTATTTTTGTCCACAACACGTTTTTCCAAGCTGACTTTCTAATTAATCCACCACATCCGTTCAGATTATCCGAAGACTTTTTTGGGCAAATTTACTCAAATTCCACTTACTGTGTGGATACATATCTATTTTTAAGGTAAGATTTTTTTAGATTATCAACCATTATAGTTTAGTCTCCATGAAATCATTTTGTTTCCAAAATAACTACACAGTTCTTATTCAAAATAAAAAAATAGCTTGTTAAACAAATTTTGGGTCAAAAATTGAATAGGAGAAATAGGGAAATTCTTACAAAATTTCTTTTGAAAATTCCATGAAACTTCTATAAAATTTAGAGATGAATCAAGGGGATATTTAGCAAAAAAAAACTATAATAAGCATTGGACTTTAAGTCAGTTGACACTGTCAGATTACTAAGTTCGAGCAAAGTGAATAGTTGAGCCATAAATACTCTGGCGAATTCTAAAATGGCTGATATACATTCAATCTATGACTTTGGCTTTCAGTGGTTATTATATGGAAACAAGACTTCTCCATTTAAAAGAAGATTTGCGTATTGTACCTGACGCTTCTCAGATCTATTTTCACGACATTCAAGAAGTAAATTCATGTGTCCATGTAGAATTAGTTCTTGACTCAAACTTGAGAACAATTGAAGTAGTCCATTCTTGCAATGGAGTTTATAGATCAATAGGTAACTAAAATATAAAAACAATTTTTCCTAAATATATAGGATGGTTTAATTGACTACCAACTATATAATATGATTTGACCTTTATTGTATCTATTTCAAGACCTTCTAATTTCAAGCAATCCATGAACTATTGTAAGCCAACACATTTTTCTCTTGGAGGTCATGATGGGGAGAGCCATGTCAGTCATGACCTCCTCAATCATCAGAGCAACATTTTTCTCTATGAGGTCAAAGTTTTAATATCATGAAACATCGTTTAAATTTAACATCATTATAAATATTTTCTGGATTTCTCAAAGATTACTAAGTTCTATGACAAAAAGAGTAGCAATATGAATAATGGCTGAAGAAGGTTATTTTCAACATGTCTTAGTGTTTATGACTCTACTGTTTCTATTTTAATACTAGACAATACAAATAACTCTTGATTATGTTTATTAAAGTTTTAGTGCGAGTATCTTATCTTAACGCAGAAAAAAGTCGTTACTGATCAAAAGATCCTTGCCAATCATGATAGATGTTTCCTTTTTGCTTTTGTAGATACAAATATCTTGATACTGCTACAATACAGTTAAATTACAATAATAAGTGGATTTGTAATATTAAAATATGCGATTTTTGTTTATTAGTTTGGAGCTTCATGCAAACCGATTTTTTAGGCTCAATATTTAATTTTTTTTTTAATTTTTAGCGGTTTCTTATTGGCTTACTTGTTTTTTAAAAAAGTCAACCCTCATGAAAAAGCTAAACATCCAGACAGCTGTTTCACGTTACTGAGTAAATTTGTCTACTTTACTGTACATAGGTTTTTAAGGTAAGAATATGATATTTAAGTATTATAAATAAAACTATAATAAAATTATTAAAAGGGTTGAGCGGTCCAAATTTAAAGGGCGAAAGTTGACTTGTTAAAATTCATTTGTATATTATTTTAAAATGTTCATATTTTATGTTTATATATTTAATATATAAAAAATCAACTTTTTTTTCTATTTCGATGAAAAATTAAAAATCTCTACTGCTTGTTCCTTAGACAACATTTTAACAACTAAATCTAAAAAATTAAATGTACCTGTAATATATTTCCACATTGACACTCTAACTGACACAAAACTATCATAAAAACTTTTTAAAGAATTAGTAATGATTGATTAATTAAAAAAATTGTTTTTTTTTTGTTGTTGATGGACAATACAACGAAATTAGTTTTTCTCTTCTTAAAGAAAAATGAAAACGATCTAAAGTTATATCTTTAATTGCTTAATGGTGTAAAATTTCGGAAAAAATTTCATCCGGGACTCTAATGGACTTATAATTTTAACTTATTAAGGCAGTTTCTACCATAAATAGTACTGCAAAATTTCAACAAAACGGCTAAATCGATATTAATTTTTTTAAGAAAAAAATTGTTTTGTCTATTGAATACCCAGCATATTAATAAATAATAAATCTAATAATTAATAAATCTATAATAAATTCTGAATTATTTTCACATAACATACCTTAGGTCTAAAATCGATCGTTTAAACGAATTCACACTATTGGATTTTTTTGATATCAAGCCGAAGACACTTTAAGAATACAAGGCTTACGATTTATTTTAATGTATAGGTAGAGTTTATTGATAAGTCTTAATTGAAAAGACGCTCAAATTAAAAGGGTTAGTAATTAAGTTTTGCTTCTAAGAAACGAACCTGTTGAAGTAGTTGCTTATAATGAATAGTCTTGAAGAAAGCCAGTGATCCAACAAAAAGTATGTAATCTATTTAATGCAAATCATCCTGACCATTCTGCAATTACTAAACCTACAGCTATCAAAATTCAATCGGAAAACCACCAAATATCTCAAAAACTCTTTAAACAATGTCTTGCCTCAACATAACGAGAGCAATGAGAACCACATCAACCAGAGTTTTAAAAAGGATGCTGTGTCTGACTCCTCCGGATATATATAGTGTAGCGTTTTCACCCCTTCGTTAAGTGTGAATTCAAACACTTGATGCACAAAATCAGCCAATTGATTTATTTCTACACTTACGCTACTAAACAAGATAAATAAAGGCTACTAGAAATATTTATTTACACTGTATTTATGTCCGATTTGAATATCGCGCCAATATTCCGAACTGCACTGCACTGAAGTTTCAACTGACTTCCCAGCGGTGACGCGGCTCCTTATAGACCAAGATGGTGACAATATCAAAGAAGTCGCCGACTGCAAAGAACTTACTTTTGACAAGAAGTAACAAACTCGCTTCCTCTACTGGAGGCTCGAGTTTACTCTACCTCTCTAATTTTTGCATTGAACAAACCCTACAATAATGAACATAAAGGGCATTGGTACCAATCGGATAGCGGGTATTACTAATATCTATTCGGACGGTTCCAAAACTAAAACAGGTTCGGGCTGCGGTGTATACTCAAAATGCATCCAATTACAAGTGTCAAAAACAACAAATCAGTAGTAAAGTGACACAGACTGCAGACTATAGAACTCTTGCGCTGTCAAGACCACGCCTTACGTCAGAACTAGTGCAACAATGTCTTCGCACCGTTGTGGAAGCTTCTTCTAAAAAACTGGTGGAAGTAAGCTGGATAAAGGGGCAAAAATATAGCAAGGGAAATTGGATCCCCGACTCCCCTGCCAAGAGGGCAGCGGTTCTGCAACCAGTAGGGTCGAAGTCTTTGATGGATCTGACCAAGGCGAACATCCCAGAACTAATAAAATCACTCACTCACAAAAGCAGTGGGATGATACTCAAAATTAAACTAAACAGGGTTCATTATGTAGCAACCGGTCCTGGATTTACACTAGGGGCAGTCGGGGCAAGTGCCCAGGGCGGCAGAATTTTGAGGGGCGTCAAATCGCAAGAAAAAAAAGAAAATATTTTCAACGGTTATACTTATAAATTACCATGGGGAATGTTTACATGTCAAATAGTAACAGTAAAATTTGCTTTAATGAAGTAATTGCGAAGACATCATCGAACAGTTCGCAACACAAAAAGTCAGACGCGTCTTTCCATGAAAACGACACGCTCATATACATCTTTAGATTTCTATAGCTGTCAGATCGTTTTTCGAAACAGTTAATAATATTTTCATTATCTACATGATCAAACAAGTCTGTAATTAAAAATCCGTCTTCATTTTGCAATTGTATTAAATGACAGAATATTTTACTTCTTTCAATTCTTAATAAAAAGTATTTTTCTTCTATTATTTTATATATCAGCTTATTACAGATCGTATGAAGCAAGAGACAGATCGAACGATAAAATATAAGTTTATTTACAAACAAGTATTTTTATCTGTAGAAACTTAGTACGTACAGTTCACAGGCCGCAAATATAATCTTGTCACTTTTTACTGTTTATTTTGCTATTCCTGTTTTGCAGAAAATACAATAATATGTACATCTGTGATATAAACGTAAATGTACAAAATAGATCAGTTGACCAGCAACAAATAACAAACCTCAGCATACGATTTTACCTACCCTAACTTCGTAAGCTAAAATCGTCTCAAAAAAAGGGCGGCATTTTTTACAGTGCCCAGGGCGGCATTTTTCACAGTGCTCAGGGCGGCATTTTTTCTAAATCCGGGCCTGGTCGCAACCATAAAGACGAGACAATGCGGCACATATTGTGTATTGCCTTATTCTCTCATCAACATGCAGCAGAATTTATCAGCAAGGTTAATAACAAAAACAAATTTAGTGAGCAGATTTAATGTAAATGTCACTTGAAAGATTATTTTACCTAATGAAATCATCACTGTGAAAAATAAATTAATTAGCAAAACTGCATATCCTGGAAAATTACAAATCATCAGAATAAAATCATAGCGCTCGCGAAGAATAAATATGTGGCAGATGTTATCGAAAACTGGATTCTTTAATCTTAAAAAAAACCTCAAAGTAGGAACGCTTCTTAAACTTTCTTCAGTTGAACAAGATCCCCAATTTAATTGATTTACTTCATAACTGACAAAATCCTAAAAAACCTATAATAACGGCAAACGGTTCCAACAAAACCTCAACCAAAGTAGTTTTTTTTAATACCTCACGTTCAATCACTGTTTCCATAATTTCTTGAGGCAACTTTTCCTAAAAAATAAATTGGTCGAAATGCTACTTTGAAAGCCAAGTGCACAGCAACGTTACCGGACGAAAGACTATTAAATTTTTTCTTAGGGAATTAGGCAAAATCTATTTTAGTTTACGTATAAATACCAAATAATCTTGGTGATCTATCATCAAAAATTTTATCGACTTTAAAAATGCTCTACAATAAACAAACAACCGATTGAACATGAAACATAATAAGTGGTAACTTGAACACAAACTAAGGTTAAAAGCGGCATCTCCTTTACTATGAAACATAGGCGTGCAAAGTTTGGTTTAAAAAATATAATTTAAATAAGCAGCGTTTTCTTTGTCAAATTGATATCCAGTTGTAACATTGGTATTATCAACTTTTTAAAGCTTCTGATTAGATATATTTTGCTTCACATAATGATCGATAGCATTCCAGCTTTAATCAATGTGCGGCGTCAGTATACTAAGGTCCACGAATCTTGTATAATACTTTAATTTGTAAGACCTTATGCATCCATTTTTTAAAGAGTAAAAAAATTTTTAAATAATTCTCATTTGCTGAAAATACCCTTCAAATCAAAGTCTATTTAAATTCATCACAAATTCGCCTATTACAAATCATCTTCGCTATGTTCCGTTATCCCTCTCTAAAACTATAATTGTTGTATTCGGGCCTGTCAGGATGCTTCAAACGTACCAAGATTTATCAGTATATATTTTGAATCCTGGGTGGAATATAAGAAAGTCTACTGTTTCTATAACCATTGATTGGCGTAAAAAAAGTATTTAGAGCTTACCGTAGAATTATACAGGGTATTCAATTGAAAACAATCAATAGGATTTTAAATATAAAAGCAGGAATCCTAAACGAACTTCCTTTTTCTGTAGATTATATAAATAATTAGTGTTTTTTAAACTCTTAATATATAAATCATTAAACATTAAATTTATGCTATAATCTTATTTTAGATTAACACCGACATATGCAATAGTGCTGCTAATTTGCAATGTTCTCTACACCTATTACAGCAAGTCTTCAGCATTGTATTTTAGTGAACGATCTGAAGTAATATGCGATCAATACTGGTGGAGGAATCTTCTTTACATTAATAATTTATACCCTAGATCTGAAATGTGCATAAGCTGGTCTTGGTACCTTTCTGCTGATATGCAACTTTTCATTATTTCCACCTTCTTTTTATTGTTATCTACAGTGTAAGTATAGATACCTTAATATTCAAATAAATTATTTACTATAATCATTACACTATTTTCAGGTATTTTAAATTAACAGCAGTCCTGGTATTCCTTATGATATTTGTTCATGTAGGAACGACCGCCTATAAATCCTACAGTGTTGGTTATATTCCCACGTAAGTTGAGTTACAAATGTTTAGCATTTAGACTATGTTGAATAATGAATCTTAAATCCTGCAAAAATTAGATTTTTAAATTAAAATATAAAATTATCTTATTATCTTTTAAACAAATATTTATAATAATTTATATAAAAAAGGATTAATCGATGTAATAGAGTTTACAGTAGTCTAAAAATACTTTTACGTTTTTTATTGCTATCAATTAATATTGAAATGATAAACCTGCATAAGAATTAAATTAGAACGTAGAACATTAAGGAAAACATGTTATCTCGATAACTTTTGATTAATTAATCGATTTACTAAACTCATTAAATAAATTGTTGTCTTTACATCTATCTACGGAAAAAATAGATAATTACACAAAACTATAAACTGTCAATTAATAATAAGTTATTTTTCTTGCAAATTGGTAAATTAAAGCAGCTGAATCCATTGCATCAGATCATTATTTAGCTCACCTAGGAGTCATGTATTGGGTGTTATTATTAGAAGCAACCAACATTTTATCTAGTCGTGACGTCAATGATAAAATCACTAAATAAAAATATTTTAAATTATGGCTCTCTTATAACAAATTTGTTGTATAACTTTGTCATATAATATGTTTTGTTACACAGTCTGGACCGGGATTAAGAATCGTTCTTGAACTTTTTGAATCAGATATCATGAGTACGGTAATGATATATGCGAATGATCTCGAGGTTCGCATAGATCCTGTGAAGTTTAGGCATGCAAGGCATTGAACTTTTTGCTTTCATTGCTGAGCTACCAAACGATAAGCCATAACACATACAATCTTAAGAGCAGGAGATACAAACCTTAGCGTTCTAGACTATTTCAGCTGCATGCATTCCATATAGAATTATGGTGGTGTCCTTGTGAAAAGCTTTGCTTGTATCTTTAGCTCCTCTGAAAGGCTCTACTGGTCCACAATACGCAAAGATCTGCAATATGCATCTTTTCGCAGGCAAAAGACTACCAAGTGATCAAGGTAAGCCTGCTCTGTTTAAATCACTGGTAAAACGCTCGATTAATGGATACCACAGAGTTGAAGATAATACTGCTCTATGTATGCAGCCCTTAGACGCCATCGTTTTAACAACATCACTTTTAAACTCGTCAGATACATAATCTTTTGAGAACATGGCATCAATCTATCTAACCAAACACGGTTTTGAGATGCGGCTTTTGACTTCTCGAAAAACTACTGTAAACGGAGTGTTGCCAAATGCTTCTTCAATATCTAGACTGATTTGGCTTGGTAAGATTTGGAGTGTGTGATTCCAAATAAGGATTCTTGTCTGTTAAAAAATATCCCTTTTACAAACAAATCAACAGATCCAATTTTGAGATACTGAACTCTGAAATTGATTTTTTAAGATGCTCAATTTTCAGAATACACCATCGTTAGTTAGTTGGTGGACCTTAGAGGTAGAAATGTACTGGAATGTTGAAGTATTACCAGAAATTTATGCAAAGGCTCGCGAAGGATTTCAAAAGTTAGGTTTTATTATGGTCCAGCCCATAAAGACGCTTTTTGATAAAATTCGTAGAATTCGATAACACTAATGATCCCTGCTCAATAAAGTTGGTATTATAATAGAGTTTTTATAAAAATATGTGATCCTCCTTCAATTTTATTAAACATTTCATTGAGTAATAAGGATATTTTATCTATCATCTCGAAGAGAATAGACAAATATTTTTCATAGAAATCAAACACAAAATTACTAGTTAGTCTCACAAAATTTAATAGCACGCTCAGTGTATTTAAAAAATATATTCAAGAAAATGACGATTTACTTATTTACCTGCATAGATTTTGCATTTCTTCCGATGGATGCATAGCAAAGTTTAAGTCACTGTGGTAGCTTCCATTTGATACATTGATGTAGGTGAAACAGAATTTTCAGAGTAGCTGTTTGCTCGAAATCATTTTTAAAAGAAGCAGATGCTGTTCTAGAGAGTCCATCAGTTTTTAATTTATTTTGTGGTTTACTGATCACCTTAAATTATACACACCAGAGATATCTATTTTTAGTACCATATTTTTAGGACCATGTGACTAATGTCAGCTTGCTCACATTAGCACGTGCTCTTAAGGCTTCTTCTGCTTTTTCTCCTAAAGGCGCCAAAGTTAATAACAGCCGCTTAGAAAAAAAATCGATTCTCTTCATACACTGGACAACAGGTTGGCCAGTATATTCAGTGAAATCTCTGTATTGGTTCAGTTCTAGCTGATCCTTGATTGAGATGAAGTAATATATTGTCACTTTAGATACCTAAAAGTAGTTGCGCTTGAAGACTTAAAAACAATTGTATAGTGGTGCCATTAAACGAAACTGCTTACAGTTAAAGTATCATTACTTAATTCCAATATTTTTAACAAAGAACCAGATTGTTAGAAATTTTAAAAGACATATTGCTCTAAAACATTAAATAACCTATTATCTTAATCTTTAACATCTAGTTTAGATGATCAGCTAGAACAGCTAGATGCCATTTACGACTTGCCCTGGAACCGAATTGGTCCCTACATGGTTGGATTAATAACAGCATATATTTTAGTAATTAGGCTTAAGAATAAATTAGTTTTAAAAGAGGTTAGTATAAGAACTATGAAAGGAAATTAAAAAATCCATAAAATATTTATTTTTAGAAAATAAGACTGGCGCTTTGGGTGCTATTTCCTCTTCTTAACCTATGGATATTATTCACGTTATATACTAGACAGCTCTCAGTTGAGTTTTCAGCTTTTTATATGGGAGTTTCGAGACCTTTATGGGGTGTGGGTATTGCTTGGTTTGTTGTGGCTCTTTCCACAGGAAACGCTAGTAAGTTTAATTAAATAAATATGTTGACTATAAACTAATTAATATATAAATATATTTTAGGATTATTGGAAAAATTATTTTCATTTAAAGCCTGGGTTCCTTTGGGAAGATTAACTTACTGCGCTTACCTGCTTAATCCATTGGTAGTAACAATGATTGGTCTTGGAGCGGAGGCAGCTACATTGGCATCCATACCATATATGGTAAGTAGATAAATGAGGAATAAGCATGTACGATTAATCTAGATTTTTCTTCTAATTTAGTCATATTTTTGTTGTTCTTTTAATCAACAAATAAGTCAATGATGAAAAAAAATCGTGTTTCGCTGATTCTCCTTAACGATTACTATTTAAGAAATTTCATAAATAGATCCTTAAAAAGCGAAAAATTTCCTTTGGGAATCTCAACTAACGGAATTTTATTTTTATTATTCATAATTTTAATTTACCTTTTTTTTAAGCTCGAGTACGTCATAGTAATTTTTTGACATTAATTATCAATTTAGAAATTTGAAAAAATATGGTGTATTGAAAACACTTCAAAGAAATTTTTAAACAAATTAGACCATTGTTAATTCACGAAATTTTCTCGAATTAGCGGAAAGTTATTTCACTTCGTGAAGCTTTATTGATATAAATACCTAATAAGATCACAAGACGGTTTTACTACTAGCTAAAACTCTTTATTGTATTGTCAAGACGTGTTGCGCTAACAATATTAGCATCTTCAGGATACTTACAAGTAGCCTTATATACTAAAGATGAAAATATTATAGCAAAAAGATCAAGAAAGTATGGCTGAACAGTAACTAAACTAAACTATACTTTTATTGACTATAAGGGATTGAGCCTTTATCTTTTATTAACTTTATATTAAAATGAGTTTTAAGGGTAAAGTTGAATGTGGCGTGAAGTAACACCCAAGCTCTTTAAGTCTTTATTGCATTTTGCTTTTGCATAGAGAAAAATATTTAAACGGCTTGGATTTTACTTGACCCATATCTAAATTAACCCTTATAACTCAAAACAACTAAGCTAAGTCACTAAAGTAACATATGAAATTATATAAGGTTTTTAATTTTGGAATTTTGCTAAACTTTCATACGTTTCTAATTATCAATTTTACATGTTTTTAAATATGACGTTAATTAATCTTCTCTTTGCTCTCTATAGTAGTAAGGGTGGGAGAGCTAGAGCTCGGTAAGTAAGCCTAAAAGGTAATCACCCACATTTACGCCTCCACTCTCAACGCACGGTCTTCACTGAATCGACCCGTCTTCTTGAAAAAGGCTTGCACGTTGTGGCGATCCAGATCTTTAAGATCACAACATTTTTAAGTCACCTTGCAATGCTTCTAACTGAAAACTATGGTATGTTTCTCTAGCAAAAAGGATTTCCCTGTGTTCGTCTCCATCCTGTACACTCCGACTCTATCAAACTTGGTACGTTCTATCCATAACCCAAACCAGGCCTGAAAACCGTTTAGCTCCTTGATTTGGTTCGCAACATCATGGAAATGATTCCCTCAGCCATATATCGACTAAACTCATCTATTGCTTAAGCTATAGTTTTATTTATTCCTATTTTTTTGGCGAGGTTTTTTGTCCGGTTCCTGCTCTGGTTCATCGTCACCAGAGGCTATATTTTGTCTCTCCAGGAGAGTACGTTTTAGGAAAAAGCTTGATGGTCTCTTGTTTGTTTGAGGTCCATAGTTCACCTTTATTCAAGCATCCTATTTCAGGTTTCCTGTGAGAGCCCAGTAGCTTAAGAAGACGAGCTATGCCTGAAAGAGACTCCATCTATTCACAGAATTTTACAGCGTCAAATTTAATTTTCGAACTTCTCTGGGGGTTTCGTCCTTGAGAGCGTGGCGGCGCGACCTTCTTACATCTTTTTTAAGACTGTCCAGAGTGTTATTTTATTAGGGCAATCTATTGCTGCTAACTAACTATGAGAGTACTTGCTGCCTCGTAAGAATTAATAATTATACTATTTAGCCGCACTACCTCTAAATCTAATTCCTCTTTGGTTGAGATGGCTCCACTTAGAGTAACCATAAACTCAACTAGGCGCTCTTTAAATTTAGTCCAGTCGGTGATCCTCGGGTTTCTCTTGGGAACTCACTGTCTGACAGATTGCCTCTTTATCCGAAGAAATTTCGAATCGGATCATCCTATGGTCGGACACACCTATGTCCTGTGATATACTCCAGTTTTTATACCTATTCGCAAATGACTGTATTACTAGTTTTAACGTCTAACTAAGTCGATAACGTCTTGTCTAATTCGATTAACAAAAGTCGGTTCTGCATTTACATTGGCTACCTCAAAGTTTTTCAATACTACATATTCTAATAATCATTATAATTTTTTTTTAATTTAATAATATCTATACTTCCCCATATAGTGTTATGCGCATTTGCGTCATATCCCGCGAATGTCATACAGTTGATATAAACTACATATTATTAACTTGTATTTTTTTCCCGATTATCCTGAGCTTACTTGTGGCAAAAGTGTCAGTTGGAGCTCCCCAATGCTAAGAAACACGTTCTGGGCGTCTGAATAAGTAACAATTTCTTATAAGTTAAATTATGTACAAATCTGACTAACAGTTTTCTCACAACAGTTGAATTTTTCTGAGTGAAAAAAACCAGCTTATCATTGTTTAATACTCAATAAAGTCTTAACGCTTTGTTTCCTTTTCTCAGCATTTACCTCATATTTATTTAATTGCAATTCCAAAGTACTGGGCCATTTTTCACTATCTTCCTATAGCCACTGAGGTCCCTTCCATCATCTCGATATTAATAGTTGTTTAGATGTATATCTATGAGAGGGCAAATCAGCAGGATTGTACCTTTCAGGAATATGACTCCAATGAGTTAACTTCCTTACTTCTATAACTCTATTATGTACGTATGTTCCCCAATCTTCATTACGTTTAATCCAGGATATCACAGTCGACGAGTCACTCCAAAAATACTTTCCTGATAAGTGTTCTGTAGTTTACGTATATATTCCAGCTCCGATTATAGCCGCCAAAAGTTCAAGGTATGGAATAGTCAATCTCCTTTTTTCCTTATTTTCCAGAGACATTACTTTTGACTTAGTTGGCAATAAATAGACCCACACTTGTCCCTCCTGCTCTACTCTACAGAAAACTACTGCTCCATAGTTGGGAAGCATCTAAAAAAATATGCAAGGTTATTTTTATTTCATCTAACCCTCTAATTTTTGTCCAACGGAGAATCTCAATTTTTTTCAAATATGGCAAATCCTGAACTCACTGCTTAAAAGGCATTGAAATCTCTTGATCTACCTCCGTGTCCCACAAAATATTTTTCATCCAGAGTTCTTGTAACCATAACTTCGACTGCAACGTAGCAGATTGTTGGATCAAATACCTTCTGTATCATATTTAACAATTTTCTTTTCGTTCCTACCATGTCTGATTCGATTGTTTATAGCAAATCCGGATTTTTAGTCAAGGTGCCATTGGCTGAATACCACTTTAGCCCAAGTACTGACACGCTGCTCGCTTGGTTACTTGAACTTTTCTCTTAGGTCGAACTGCGCATCTGCCATGGCCTGCACCAATTCTCTAATAAAAGTGTTTAAAACATTTTGGTTAGGCACGCTAATAATACAGTTGTCCACGTAAAAACTCAAAGCAAATTCTTCTATGGTTTCTCTAGAATATTCATAATCTGGTATGGGGAAATTTAAACACCAGTTCTGAGCCTTCCACACCGGCTATGATTTGGAAGCTGGTGGCCCCTAATTCTCCTATTTGTTCCGTAAGAAAGTATGGTTTTTGTATCAATACGATTTCACCATCAGTCTTACCAGTCATAATGCTGGGCAATTCAGCGGTGGCATCTCGATTATGCTGGAGATTTATGTGACTTACCTTTAAATTTACTTTAAACTTATGTCTTTTAATTAGTAGCTTATTAATAATCCTATCGTCATAATCAAGCCTTAGCAATTGTTTTAATTGTTTCTTTTTCATTATTAAATCCGATACTATATAGAGGAAATGAGACTAAGCAATGTACGAAGAAATGCATGCTAACTATTTTATATAAAAAACAGAAAGGGAGAGAGATAATTACCCATAGTTATATCCTCAAAGTGGTTCATAATACGAATTGCTGTATTGATATATCTTGTATATATATCTTGTGACATGCAAAGTTGTGTTAATTTAATAATTTCTTAGATATTATCGAAACCATTACTTTTCAAAAGTTCAACCAGATATTTCCAATTTTCTGGTATAGGAATACTTAAGAACATCGAAAGAAACAATAAATTCATGTTCACTTAAGATTCAATTAAATAACGAACGCTTATATAATTGTGCTTAATAAGTAGAGAATTCTATATTCGCCTCCTTTTCAATATTTAAATAAATTTTCAAAATTTAATATTTATTTAATAATAACCCAATCTTGTCACTATTCCCATTTACTTTAATATCGATGATAATGCTTCTCGTGATTAATCCATCTCATTTTTAGGCTGTCAGTGCTACTGGTACCCTGATGATTACCATGCTGCTCTCTTTCGTCGTTTCGATGCTCTGCGAATCACCGTTTATCTCTATAACAAAAATAATGTTCGACAGGCCAATAAAGTCCAATGTTGGTTTGGAGGAAACATCAGAAAAAATAGAAGGTGTTTCTTCACATAACGGAAGCACATCCACAGTGGACACTATTGCGTAGCACTTTATTGCTATTTAGTTTTTAAATAATTTATTTCTTTCATTGGCTGTTGAAATCCTATTTTTTGTATATATATAAAATATTTTTACTTTATATAAAAGATGATTTCTTATATGCTTAAACAGCAGCTGGTGTAGCTACTATAAGGGGAAAAAGTTTCAAATACTAAAGTTGTAGAGCGCATCCTAATTCGCAAAGAAATCTTCTAAAATATAATACAGGATAAGGGAAAATCACGGAAGGAACAGAAGATCCCGCATATTAAAACTAAAATAATACTTCTTACTAGCAAGTCTTACAACGATCAAATAATATGGCAATTTCAGTTTGTAAATTAAAAATGTAAGGAACTGCAAAATAAATTAGATAAACCGCTAATGTAAATAAAGTAAACCAAATCTAACTTCACTTTATTGGGTTTTGTAAGGACATACCCTGTAACATGGATAAAAGCATAAAAAAGTATAAGATTAAAAAACCTTACATCAGATTTGTCTCAAATTAGACATACATCCTCACATATATTCCAATCCCAGCTACTATTTTGTTTTTTGTTATTCGATCTGGTTATCTTTATGATTAATAAAACGTAAATATATACCACCCCCAAAACCAGCAACGATATATCTGACCAAGTGGGAGCCAGTCGGAACAGCTGTCGAGGGAAGTAAAAAATAATAAACCAAAATTCGTAAATTGTAATGGATCGCCAAACAAAATACTAGGTGTGAGCGGAATTGAATACTCCTTACAGACAATAGAGTAGCTATAAGACTTTTGACTAAGCCCGCCTTAGAATATAATGAGAGATGAAAATTGTGATTAGGAGAAGGCACATTACAAAATATAGAGGGTTGCTTTCCTCTTTTTTTGCGCCCAGCCAATACGTGGTTGTCCTTTCCATTCCTCCTACTTACACCCCTTTCCAGACTGCCTCTAAAGAAAGATTTAAAAGGAAAAAGAAGCCCTCACACTAGTGTAAGAAGAATACTTTGATCCGAATAGTTCTAGCAGCCTGCACCAAAGCAAATAATGATCAGTGGTGGACCAATGATGGACAACTCGGAAGAAAAAATAGGTTGAAATTGAAATTGAACAAAGTTATGTAATATCAAATAAATCGCGGTGATTACTTCTATATTTTCCTTTACCACATATTGTTTAAATAACTGCTGAAAAGTTACATTCGTGTGTTAAATGTAACCAACATTATTTTTAATACATTCAAAGAATGTAGAGTTTTTTGGATCCTTTGCCTTAGCTCTGTAAGATTAGTTTTAAGTTGCATAATAAATCTATGTGTGTTTAAATTTTGATTTCTTAATATAAATATTTATTCTTTTTATAAATAAAATATTAAAAAAAAATATAGAATTGGGTTTTAAAGAGATAACAATTGGCTTAACTCCTCAAATTTCTTTATTTTTATACTTCACTCTTTAGGAAACCCCATAAAAATATAGAGGTCAGGTCAGGATTCCAATTAATTAGTTTAATCAGGTATTATTATCTTGCCTTTTTCCATTTTATATTTTATGAGCGTAAAAAAATATTTTAGCGAAATAAGTCATAATCACTAATAAAATTGCAATTGACAGTTAACAAATTATATTATGAATAATGACGTTGCAGTCTGTTTTTTCCTCTACTTTGCGATAACCCGATATTATATTTTAGAACATATACTTTTTTTTCTGGCAATTTAAGGTACGCTTTATAACTTTCGTATTCAATAAAAGCCTAAAAAAAAGGTAGATACAAATTTAAGGGTGAATATTGAAATTCCGAAAATCGTAAAAGTAAAAAGGTCGGTTAAATTATAGCTCAGTTAATTTGATGCTAAATAGAATCCCGTGTAATTTTTCTTTAATCCTGGTATTTCTGGAGAAATATAGAAGAAAAAACAGAAATTAAAAAAAAATAGACTGGAATTAAATAGTTTTTTTTAATTACTATTTTTAAAAAAAGTAATTATTTTAAATCTCTGATTATTTATGGATTATTATGTTAATTTGCTGGTAATAAGAACCTTTAAAAAATGCCTTTTCAGAAAACATTTGCTAAATACGTCACGTCTAATTATAGCTCTAGCAAAAGTTATTTAAAAATGATAAATACAATGCGCCACTAGATTGGAAAGATCTAATAAAATCTTGCTCATGTAGTAATTATTATTTTAACATATAACTTGTCATATCAGAAGGCAGATTTAGATTTAGCAATAAGATTATCAATACATTTTGCGTATGCTATATACCCAGGCGTCATATTCATTTTTGAATCATTCTTAAGTATATTAGCAACGGACTGAATAAATAAAAATCCGTTCTTTATAAAATAGTAGATAATAAAGATATTATAAATGAAGCAGCATGGTCGAGTATATTTTATAAAAAGCTTGATGTGCTCACAAAAAAAATATATTTTTTAAAAATGCATGTAGAAATTTTATTGATTTAAGTTTCCTAATAATCAAAGTTAATAACTTTACTCAACAGAAGATCTTTTTATGTTTTTTCCTAAATTAAGCCGTTTGGCTTTTAGGCATTTTCAATAAATTAACAATGAATTTATTTAATCAAAGGCTCTACAAACATCTAAATATTTTTAAAATTCATGTAATTAATTTATTGAAAACGAGAGAGGTGGGTTTGTATAATTTGTATAAACTAATTATTACCTTCATATGAAAGTACAATACATAATTACGAAGTTTATGAAAAACGATTGTTAGAGGTAATATTTACACCTGGTATAACTCAACATAATGCTCATATAAAAAAAAGTTGATGATGGACGTTTAAATATGAAACATAGTATCATCTATTTTAAATCACTATAATGTGCGCCAGAAAACGGTGGCTCTAAACAATATACTTATTTTACTCCTCGCCTTTAAATGGTATTAGAAAAAAACTAAACAGAAATTTCGTTTCTTTTCATATTTTTCTGAAGTTGTTTGAATTTGTACGTAACTTTGCCATAATTTAACCGACCTTGCATTTTATACAGTTTGGACTTAAATTTTTAGAACTTGGAACTCTGGACTTATCAAAATATCTTTCGATTGATTCAAGATTGAACAAGAGTCAAATTATATACTCTATTGATTTGTATTATTCATTAATTCATTAAATTGGGGTATATTTATAATAAATAAGTTTAATTATTTATAAATGTAGCCACGAATATAGAATTAAATAATATATGATTTTCCATTTCACCAAAATACAACTCTCTACATGTGTTTCGCTAACCGTGTTAGCATGTTCAGGAAAACGTTAATAATTAATGCCTGTGATATATGGAGTTGCATGTACTTTTAGTGTTACTTAATTTATACCCAGTTTCGAAATAAATACAGAAATTAAGATATGTGGTTTTATTTTATATTTTAACGTAATTAAGCTTTAATCTAATTTGACATACCTGTCCAAGTTTTAAAAAGATTACACGTTTTAAAAATGCTTATGTCGACGCGTAGAGTATATACACTCAGAAATGCCTTATAATAGAGATAGAAATTTCTCTAACCCAGATGCGAATTGAAATAACGCGAATTGGTGAGGTCTCAGATAAACTGCATGGACGACAAATATTCTCGTTTGGGAAAAGCTGCAGTCGCTTAGACAAACCACATAGATGTTGTGTGCCGTTTTTATTTAAATTTAAAACTACATAACCTAACTAACTGAACCAACTCTCGCACCTTCGGTAACACTAAATGAGCTAACACAAAAGACCAGACAATCTTCAGATCAACTTTACATGTCCTGGCAGGAGAAGGGACCTAAGGACAAAGGGTCTTGGACCTATAGTATACGAGTTTCCCACCTCAATATAGAAGGCCTAAGCATATCACAATGCCAATTTCTGCACAGATTTTTAAAAGAGAAGTTGACCTGGTCGCAATTCATGAAACGCACACTGAAAATTAATCTAAACTAAGCTCAAAAGGAACGATTTTAGATTTAAGCTATTGGACACTTTGTATAACAGAGTATATAGTGTGGATTTTGTACTTCCACATAAAATAATGTCCATAAGGTAACTGTATAACTTGGCGAAATCACAATAAGTAACATTTATAAACCACTTGGCCTGCCCTTTACAAGCATCCAGCTATAGATTTTGATGGTCAGAGTATCCATCTTCTGTTCGACGTCCAAGAGAAAGGCACTTTCTGATCTACAGCCTGGAGAAGGGAATATAACCCTGACCATTATTTTGTTACCACTGAAAACAGAGGCCAACCTTTGCCAGCATCAAGAAAGGTCATGCTCGACTTTGGTCATATCTCAAACTGCTCTATTGTGATTAAAGTCATCTAGTCATAAAATATATATTCTCCATAATCGCGACAAATGCTTGGAATGATTCCATCAAAGGACGCAAACTACGATATAAAGTACCGAAAGGAGTATATACCTGGATGGACTGAGAACAGCAAGAGACTGTATGAAGAATTTTGTAAAGATTGAAACAAAAAAATTGCAGATGAACTACTCCATAGCATTGATGATGCTGGTAGGCGATTGAAATTGAAACAGTTGTCGTGACACAACTATCGTCCAATTGCTCTCCTAAGCATAGCCTACAAGCTTTTTAAATATGCCTGTGGAACAAGCAGGATTGCATCCGAACCGCAGCTGCACATATCAAGTCCTCGCACTAACTATCTGTGTGGAAATTGGCTTTCAAAAGCAACTAGAAATATCTGCTACTTTCATAGACCTGTCAGCAGCATACACGTTGGGTGACAAGGAGTTATAAATAAATTAATGCAAGCTCACCCATGCAGAAAGATGGCTGATATTATCAATGCCATATTATCGAACAATAAGTTTAAATGACAAGGCAGTGGTCAAATGACAAGGAATGGCGCTTGCTGCCTTGCTCTTTAGTTAAGTTAAGTTTTTAGGCTTTAAATAGCAAGCATGCTCAGAACTACATCGAAAAAGTTTGGCTACGCGAATAACTAGGTGCTCGCTTCAAGCCTTAGGGAGTTTAAGATAGCTGACCAAATCCTAATAAATGACTTGGCTATCCTTGAGAGGTATTTTCGCGACTGGAGATCGCAGCCCAATGCTGAAAAGACGGAAGACAGAGTTCTCAGTCACAATATGCACCTAAAATATTTGATTGCCATACTTGACAGAACGTTAAGCTTCAAAGAACACCGTATGAAGACAGTTGCACACAGCGCACACATCAAACGTGTTGAAGCACAAGCATAGCTTGATAGTATTCGTGTACTATAGGAAACATAATTAAGACCGCGCCCACTTATTGGCTACCTACACTGAGACACATAGCTCCTCCACAAATTCGCCAAGAACATTCTCTAGTCAGGGACGTGCTAAATTATAGGATGCTTATGTACCTAATTATAGTGTGGACGTGACGTAGAATTCATATCGGATCGGAACTTTCGCATCTGGGCTTAAATAATTTGTGTTAGAAGCAAAACAATTATTTCTAGTGGATACATGCTTATTGGCAAGAAGAGAAACTTCTTCGAGACCAATCAATAAGCAGAGTAATATTTTGAAACATGTAAAAGTGAAATGTGCCTAGAAGTAAGTTTGGCAGAATTAAGAATTTACGATCTGCGACAGCCAATCGGCTGAATAACATTCTTAACATGATTAAAACAATAGGGCTCTATGGAGAAACTGAGGGCGTACAAAAGAGATCACCAAGTGGTCGTCCTTCTGTGAGCATAATTTTAGGAGATCGGAGTATTGTTCAATCAGCTGGTAGACATCAATCAATAAGATGTGATTTCAAGTCCTATTTGTTAGAATGGAGAAACATGTTATAGATGAATCACGCTTTGTGTTACCAGTTGGAAACCAGGACGTGAAAATGAACTTAAAAGAGCTATTCAAACTTGAAACTGCTAGTCAATAATTGACATACGTTTACAGTATAACAGTGACAATTGCCTTAAAAAATGATATAAATCTTGTAATTATATTCTTGCTTAAGAAATAAGGGGCTCGGCATATTTTTATGGATGATATATACGAACTCTTGAAAGTGTCTGTACTTAAAAGTGCTATAAATACAATACATCTATGTAAACCATTATTGTAATTAAATCCCATTGACAAATATCTATTAACTGATAAAATACGATTTTTTTTATCCATTGTATTTATAAAAACAAAAATCTTGAGAAACAAATATTGCATTGTCTTATTTAAAAAATTATAAGTGGCTTATACAAAACTAGGTAAATATATTTTCCGAGTATACAGAGTATCTTTTTTAAATGGTTTTTAAAGGTTACCGAGATACAGGAAAACATTTTATAACTGACAAAAACTTATTTATATTATATAATTATCGCATATTTTTGAAAGACTCTTTATATAGCGTTTAAGTCGTATTTTAGTATCAATCTTAGTAATCCAAGTAGGGTCTTAAGATAGGATCTTATCAAGGCCGTCCAGCAAAATATCAGGTCCTCAATAGCACCGTATTGATTTCTGCACATGCAAACTTTTTCGTTTTCTTCTCCTTTTTTTTCTTCTTCTTATTATTCTTTAAGAATATCTGTATTATATAAGGCTACCTTAGTCTTTCTATGACGTGACACTTAAATTCCAGGTGTTTCTTCACCTTTTCGTTAGTCTTTCTAATGGTCGCCTACCTGGTGGTTATACCTTTGGAAATGTTAGCCAATCTCTTGAGTTTCATTCTATTTACGTCATCACGCCAGTATCACCTTTTTTCTTTCGAACTTAATTATGTCCTTTACTATAAATTTTTATTTTATATAGCTGTTTGTTCTTTTATTTCCGTGCAATAACTTTCAGGCAATGATATTGTGTAATATCTTTTAATTTCTGGTGTTTTTTAGAATCCCTTTTCCTGATTTGTATCAGTTCGAGTTTAGGGCAGCATTGATCTGAACTTTCTGACTTCTTGTTGTTCATTTTTATTTTCTATGGTGCATGTAAGGACGATTTTAATAATGTTGGTAAATATTTTCATGGTAGTATACAGCAGAAATATTTACCTTTAAGTTGTAGTAAGTTTGGTTTTCTGAGTTTTGGGAAATTAATATAATAATAATATTATTCCACTCCATTCCTTTTAAGTGTGATTATTATTATGTTCATCATCTCCTAAGGCATTCCTGGTTTTCAGGTTTGTTATTCTATTATTCATTTTTATCTCCGCATGCTTTTCAGTGTCAGATACCACTCATTCAGTGGTATATTTTTGATCTGGATATACGGACTGATCGCGTAATAAAATAACGTATGGTATTTTTTTGTTTATCGTTTTTCCTAGAAATGCTAATCTGATCCGGAAGATTAAATGAATTTAAATGAAAATACTACGCATGTAAGAAAAAACATTTATTTCTGCTCTCATAATTTTAAATATCAATATAGGTTGATAAAAAACTTAAGTAGGTACTTACATATTTAAAAAATTCGAAAAAATAATATAAAACACACCAACATTATGTTTAGATTTTACTGCTTCCTGAGTCTTCACTTTAACTAGTATTGGCAGCTGATTATTTTATTGAATTCATAATGAAGGTCCTCACGATTCTTCTAAGTTTTTTATTTTTAATGAAAAGTCATGGAGCATTTATTAATAAATCAGATAATGACGAATATGATCGTTTCTTAAGAGGCACAAAAGAACTTAAAGAAGATACCAATACTAACTGGACGGTAGTAAGTTACACATTTAATACCTACTAAGAAAATAAAATATATTATTATTAACATTTTATGAGTTCAGTTCAAATAATTTGTAATGTCATATTTTGATAGGAATACCTGGCCGACTATTATGGGTACCCCGTAGAAAGTCACACCGTCATAACTTCAGATGGATATAATTTAACAATGCACAGAATTCCCGGTGGTAGAAATAGCGAGAAAAAAAATGGCAAAGTTGCATTCCTTCAACATGGGCTTTTAAGCTCTTCAGCTGACTGGATATTAGTAGGCCCCGGCAAATCCCTGGGTAAATAATTTTTAATACCAAATAGGTATTGACCACTTATTCAAAAATTACTTTTTATAACATAAAAAACAGGTCTTATGCTGGCGGATGAAGGATATGATGTTTGGCTAGGAAATGCCAGAGGAAATACCTGGAGTGCAAATCATGTGAGTTTAAATAGCAGTGATCCAGAGTTCTGGCAATTCTCATGGCATCAAATTGGAACTTATGATTTGCCTGCTATGATTGACTATGTTTTAGAACGAACGGGAGTATCTCAGGTATATGCACAAATAATTAGTAATTAAGGAAATTAACAAATTATAAAATTATTTATGATATTAAACAAAAAAAAAACAATTTATTATCGTAAATAGTTTACTCCGATGACTTTCCTGAGAGCTCACTCTTTGTGTTCAAATATTTTTTATTGGGTACATAAAATATTAAAACAACAAATTTAATAATGATTTTTTAAGGTGTATTATGTTGGTCACTCGCAAGGCACAACTGTATATTACGTTATGTTATCCATGCATCCAGAGTATAACAGTAAAATTAAAGTTGGAATATCACTTGCCCCCATTGCATATATGAAGCACCTAACAGGACCTCTTATTCGTGTAATTGCAGGCTTTACGAATCAGTTAGATGTAAGTAAAAAAAGGTTAACTACTAAAAAACCAATTGGCTCAGAACGGTTGCTGATTATTAAAACAAAATGAACAACATTAATTTTTGTTTATCCTCGACTGTGAACCTCTGTTCAAAATTTAACCAGCGTTTAGCCCTTATTTTATGCCTTTATCAAAACTAAAAGGGAAAAAACGCGCAAAGTATCTTTCAGCTCATCACATTTGATATATGGATGATGCTATCTAAACTAAAATCAATAATTTTATTATATAGGACCTAGCGGACCTTATTGGATGGAATGAGATCACGCCGACGAACGATTTTTTTAAGTATATAGTAGGAGATAAACTATGTATACAGAATGAAATAACTCAATTGCTTTGCGAAAATATTATATTTGCCCTTTGTGGATTTGACTACAACCAGTTCAATGTGACTCTTATACCGATGATGTTTAAATATCTTCCTGCTGGTTCTTCTACTAAGCAACTTATACATTATGGCCAGGAAATTAATTCTGGTAAGTAATTTTATTGATACTCAGTGACAGCTTTCTTTCTTTTTATATTTTTGAAGACCACTGTAAAAGCAATAATCAATGGGCGACAATAAATAAAATTTTCAATAAGTAATGGAGGGCTTCAGAATAGCAAGATTTCTCGATGCATATTGGAGATTTCTTTCTATGATATTTTGGCGGTATTTGTAGATCAAACAAGCAGTTTTCAGCATAAGGTAGCCCTGAAAGATTTAATGACTTGATGAAAATTATTTAAAAGTAAGGGTAAAACTGAAGCTTGATATCAATAATTACTATATGGAATTTCTCCATATAGTACTCATTTGGAATACTAACTATTCCATACTGACATGTTCTGTAGGTTACGTTTAGAAGATACTGATTTTGATTTTGTTGGATTTTCGGTTAGCAAGTTAGTTACTAAATTTTATACTATGGTTTGGTTACGGCTGATAAAGGCAAGAAAAACTAGCCTGTGCTACAGGATGGTAATATCATCATCAAAAATACTAAATTCTTTCTTAATCCAAAATTTTTCGAGATTATTAGGAATAAAGGTTTATTTTTAAGAGACTCTATACAAACCTATTAAAATTTATCTAACGAATCGCTCTCAGTACGTTGTCATAAATGGAGTAAAGTCTTCTTGTACAATAGTAACTTCAGGAGTAACGTAACGAGTCTTGTACAATAGTAACTTCAAGGTTCTCATTTAGGACCGATTTTGTTCTCAATCTTTTTAAACAACATTGATCAATGTTTCTCTATCTGTAAATATCTTGCAGATGCAGATGGCCTAAAAATCTTTACAACAATTAAGAAGGTATCAGATTTTCGTGCCTTGCAATCTGATCTTGCAAATTTAGAAAGGTGCTGCACCTTAAATAATTTATTTAATAATCCAGAAAAATGTCATTCTATACTTTTTAGCAGAAAACCATCTTAGACACAAAAAAAATGTGTCTATCTCGGGGGCACTATCTTGAAGTATGTAGAGTTTATTAAGGATTTAGGTGTGACGTTGGATTCCAGACTGCTCTTCGACGTTCATATAGAAAACATTGTTAAGAAAGCTCTAAAAAAACTCGAATTATAAAGGGTTTTACTAATCAAACATCATTAATATTATTATATAATGCATTCATTAAACCTACTATAGAATATGCAACAGTAGCTTGGAATCCGATATATCACAAATATCCACCAAATTGAAAGGGTACAACGCAAGTTTGTAAGTTTCTTATGATTTACTATGTAGTAAATTTCCGCTTAAATACCCAAAGACATTTTTTAATTACTATGATAACTTAAAGTTTTATCGTATGAAGAGAGTCGTAAAAACAATTATTAGAGAAACCCTTAGAAAATCGTAGAAACAATTTTGATTTATAAAATTATTAATAATTTAATAGACGGCCCTGTCTGACTACAAAATTTACATATCAACGTTAATAGATCGACCTTTAGCATCTCAAGATATTCTCTAAACTATTTGTCTAATCTTTTCTCCAGTATGACTTCATTTAATCGATACTACGAAGAAATTCTATATGTTTATAATATATATGTTTGGTGAAACTGTGTAATATTTGGTCAAGCACTTACTTGTATTTAAATTCCTAGGATACTTTGTGCTTTCTTGTTGTTGGATTGCTTAGTCTATCTATAGGAGAGCTTGTACTTAAATAAACAAACTAATGCCAACTATGCTGACTTGGAACACAAGGGAATTTACGACAATTCTGTCTGAATAGACTTTTCTAACGCTTTCCATTCAGTTGAACTAGAGAGTGTTTGGACAGGTATGAATCAGACTGACAAGTATCCCAGCTAGCACAGATATGTATCTGTAATGTTATGTTATGTAAATTTGGGTATTTTAAATATCTCGTGCGATGTACTTTTAATGTAACATAAACAGAGGCACGAGTGCCTACTTTCCGCAACTGCGCTCTACAAAGTTATTATTGCTCTTCAATGTGGCTATGAGACAATAAATTAATGTTACACCAAAATATTGTAGATATATTACAAAAGTATGTAATAATAAATCAACAAAATATTTTGTTATTGAGAAAGTTACATTATTTGAAAGATTAATAGTAATATTACCTTAATCGGAAAAGTCATTGCGACATAAGTCTTTTCAAAAAAATTATTTTTGAAATTTACAAAGAAAATAAATATCATGCTCACTTACCTTGTAATACCATGTTAATTACATAGCAAATCATCACAATGTCTTACACAGATTTTAGACTGCCTTTTCTCTATATAGGCTTAAATTCAAATTGCCTCTAAGTTTTGCTTGGCTATTATATACAAATTAGCATTCTAATACACCTGTTAACAATCTTCATCAAAAATTGTTTGGCTTAAATAACCATATTAAGTCATGGTTTTTAATATTATTTATGTAAAGTGTAAATAAACATCTTGTGTATTAAAAGCAGATAAACAACTTTCTGGTAAAATGTTGAAACAGTACTATAGAAATTAAATAAACTATAGGGGGTGAGTAATTAATATAGCACTAAAATTAAGAGCGTATTTGTTTGATGGTCAAAATATTAAAAAAACATCCTATAAACCTATGTCTGAAAATGCTTCCCTGCGGAGGTAAAGAGCGCTGAATTTTTAATTGCATTTTCGATTTTTCTAAATTATGAGAAAATAAACGAGACTAGCCATATGAAATTAGGCATAAAGAGGTATTTCAAGGTGCTAAATTTATTTTTTTATAGTTTTGATGTCACTAATAGCATAATTTTTAAATTCAACAATGAAAATAACCATTTTATTTATTCAATTTAATTTTTATAAAATCAAAGGGAAAAGTGATTAACATGACGTAAAACACAAACTAGGAGTAGAGGTTATAAAAGTTGTTGAAAGTGTTGCCCTTCAAAAATGTCTGCTGGCTTTCGAATTGTTGCGCAACTTCCCACTATCCTATTTCTTAACACTCCAACATTTTCAATTGGAATAGTATAAATTAATAGTTTTGAGGAACCCTAGAGGAAAAAGTCTAATGCCACGGTGGTGGACATCCGCAACTTATCCTAGAGAATATATGGAGATATCTATATATATATATATATATATATATATATGTGCAAATAAATCTCTATATAGATCAAGAATATCCCCAGCATTCCAATCCCTGGATCTTAGTATTTTGGAGTAATTAAGTGAGCTGCAGCAACATCGTGTATCGAATCGAAAATCGCCTGAAAAGTGCTTGCACTCGCTGTAAATGGTATGGATATAAGAGCTCCCTCTACTATTCTAGAGATTACCGATTGACTAATATTTAGTGTTGTAGCAATCTTTCTTGTACTTGTTGTAGGATCCTTCTCAATTTGGTTTAAGACTACCGCTTTCACAGTTGCAACTGTACGAGTTAGTTCATTGTTAGTGGTAACTTTTTTGAAACTGCCATTTTCACTAAGTCGATGATGGCGACAAATAAACATTTGACTATGTGAAATAGCACGATTCGTACTAGCTGGGATGATACAAAAATATATTATTAAATCAAAATTTCAGATATAATGATAGTAAGTAAATGTCATCGTCAGACACCATCATTACAGCTTTTGACCGCATTCAGAATTCATTAGTAACAAATGAACTAATAAATATTGGATGTTATATGGTTTGGTCACTTAGTTACCATAATGCCATTGATAAAACTGAGAATGTACTTACTAGACAAATTCTTAAGGGTTGCTACTACAAACTATCAATTTACATATGGATCCATGTTCCAAGATGTTCAAGAAAACTAGGATGAGGCAGTTTTTTTAGTAGAAAGTACTAATTCACACAATCAGAAGCCTTTGAAAAAATTGTAAAAACCATACCACAATGCTTTGTTAATTAATACTAATTTATCATGCCTTTATTCACTAACTGAATAACCAAATACCAAATTACAAAATATCTGTACAAGATTTTTATATTTTGAACATCTTCTGTTAATATTTTATTCTTTTTAGGATATTTCCGACAGTACGACTACGGTCTTACAGAAAATATGCAGCGTTATAACAGCCTTTTCCCTCCAAGCTTCAATTTATCCAATATAGTCGCACCAACTTACTTATTTTATAGCGCCAATGATTGGATGGCAGCGGAAAAGGATGTGGCGCGTTTGTGTGAAGAATTGGGTGGTGCTTGTAAAGGAAAAATACTTACCAGCGATTACCAGTTTAACCATTTAGACTTTATCTATGGAATTGATACTGCTAAGTTAATTAATAATAAGGTTATAAGTTTGTTTGCAAGACAATAAAAAACTCACGACATAAAGAGTCTTATCATGGTTCGCATACGCCTTATAATCTGAAAACTCCTTCAAATCCTATTGAGATTTAAATTTATATTTTAGGCTTTAAATACGATTGAAAGCCAGAATAAGGCTGTCAATCCAGTTTAGAGTAGGATCAAAGGCAAATAAACAATATTTTTTCTTTCAACATCCCAATTAGTAAATCCGTTTTCTTAATTCCATATACGACTAAAAGGTTTAAAAAACTCCTGTATTTGGTTAATTATGCCTGAACTGACTAAAGCAGTCTGCAGTAAACGAAAAGCCAGATAACTAGGTACCTTCTTTTAGCTTTTCTAAATTACTAATAGCAATGTGCATAAGACTCGTCTGCTTTAACTGTGAGCACGAGTTGTTATTCAAGTCACAGCATGTTTTTTTCAACAAGCAGGTCAATTGAAACAGCAATATGTGACTTTATTAAGGAAATCCTAATGGGTTCTGAGAAAAATTAGTCTTTGGGGAAATTTCTGGACTTATTTAAGGCATTTAATAGTCTTAATCATAAGATTTTCATTAAAAAGTATGATAGTATCGAATGCGTGAACCAAACTTAAAATCGACTCACATTCCTTATAAATAGCAATCAAAAGATCATTTTTAGACAACAAAAGACACACCTTCAGAGTTTTTAAATCTTCTATTATCTCCTTTAAGCAAACAAAACTAACTTTTGCATTAAATCACATCTGATATAGTTTCAAGCAGTGTTTACACACCAAGTTTGTGGTTTAAATATTGACAAAAAACAAAGCCTGGAGAGGATGAAACGGCTTACGTAACACTCAGCATTCCAAATATCTTTATAAAAACCATCACAAAATTGCTCTGGGAACTTTCGTTCAACAATACATCTTAAGAAAACAGTAGTCAGGATAGTTTGTTTAAATCTAGGTAAAGACATAATGGGGGAATAGTGCTTTAGCTAGGCAGAAGATCTAATGATAGAAGTCAGAGGCAAATGGTTAAATTATATTACAGAAAAAGTAACAGTAAACAATTAATTAAGGTTTAAAAATTAGAAAGACATTAATAACAAGAAGAGTAGCAAATAAAAAAATATGAAACGAAGAAGCCTTGTCAATAAATACACTTAAATCTCGGATTGATTAAAGAAGTCAAATACTAAGGACTTAAAATATGAGGTTGGATCAGATGACAACTAAACAATACAGAAGATAATATCTGCACTAAGTAGACGCAGAGGACTATATGGTAGAAAGTGGGTGTTCACCTCCATCATCCAATGCGAGTTTTCTGTTTTCCAATATCGAAACAACCAGTCAAACATAACACGTCTTCATCAGGAAAAGTAAGATTTGTTATTAAATTAATATTTAGATTGCACATGTTTTGCAAGCGTTCACAAAACTCATTTCGCCTATCGAAAGAACTCTTGCACCGGAATAACTTTGTGTGGGTGATATTTGTGCTTTCTAACTATTCGGTGAACTTCAGATTTTATGTGTAAATTAGCACCAATTTATGACAGAGAAGTGCATGGATTTTTTTTCAAAGAAATCAAAACGTCAACAAACATTTTTATCTTGAGCAGGACGACCAGATTCTGACAGATCTCTAGCATGACCAAATTCTGTAAACTTACTTTCTATTCTACTTAGGAACTTTTGACATGTCGAAGGACGGTCAGGATGGATTTCATTAAAGAATTGAGCAGCTTCTATTTAATTATGTGTGCTATCACCAAACCCAGAATTTCAATTTTTTCTCGTCCGTTTACTTGTACAATTAACAAAATCAAAAACTAAACGTGGCTTGTGGAATAGTGCGCGGAAGAGTAATAGGTAGGTTTTTCTTTGAACAGACTTTAACGGGACAAGTGTATCTCGATTTTCTTTAATTTAAACTAGTTCCAGCATTACTAGCTTTATTTCTAAATCCATTAAACGCAGACCATTCTGACAAAAAACTAATTTTCCAGCAAACTGGTGTTGCTCCGCACTATGGTGCCATTGTGCGTACATTTTTGGATAAAACCTTTTCTAATCGGTAGATAGGAAGGAGAGGATCTATCGAATGGCCTGCTAGGTCGCCTAACCTAACACCAATGGACTTTTTTTATGCTTATACTTCAAGTCGAAGATATTTGGTAATAGGCCAAATAATCTAGACGACTTTAAAGAGAGGATTCGCAGAGAAGCGTGACGTAACTCAGGAAATGATGAACGAAACATAAAAATGTGGAACGAAAGTTTATTGATTGACAATATCCGTCAAACCGTGAATGACAACCATTTTAAATATTTAATTTTTGTTCTTTTTTTGATTGTTACATGAATCGTGTTTTTTTTCGAGAACTGTTGACTTTAGGTGTAGGACATGATGCATGAAACACACGTAGAATTCCACGCGAAATTCAAAAATCAAATTAAAAAAGGTGCTTTTATTTGAAAAAATGAACTTGATGGTCGAAATTTATTTTTTAATAGCCCTGTATATATAAACTTCGCGTGTAAAAAAGGCCAACTTGAAATAAAAATCGACGGATCCGAGCGCAAAAAACCCATCGCTTAATTTTA
Source organism: Anthonomus grandis grandis (assembly GCF_022605725.1). NCBI lineage: Eukaryota > Metazoa > Arthropoda > Insecta > Coleoptera > Curculionidae > Anthonomus > Anthonomus grandis. The sequence goes on from NC_065555.1 coordinate 11,444,442, forward strand.
GATGAATTTAGATATCATTTTTGGGACACACTGTAGTAAGCCAGCCGGATTCATTTAGATCCGCCAATATGTGATAAAAATTCCGAAGATATAACCATATTAAGAAGAACCATATTATTGCGCCACTTGAAATTTGTTGCAAAGACAAATTATTATCATGCTAAGTTAAATAAGCACCCAGAAAAAAACCCAGCACACCGCGCTGACTGCCCTGCACCTTAACAAATTATTTTAACTTCAGAGCTTAAGCCATTGTATGCCACAGTTTGTTTTCCAAGATAATTTTAAAAGAATCGTTAACAAACGTTGATATTCTATGATATCGAACGCCTTAATAAAATCCACAAGAATATAGCTTTGAATCCTAAGCCTTAAAAATGTTATCAGATACCTGAAGTAAAGTTATAATAGTAGTGCTATGATAACATGCGGGGGTTAATCCTATCGTAAAAGTGAATTATGTTAGAAGAATATTATAGAAAATCGTTTGGTTTAAAAAGATTGGACATGTTTGTGATCAGGTTCGCATATGCACCTTTCCAATACTAAAAAGACAATAAGTTAGAAAGGTAATTCTGTAGTAAAGGAGCTACTGGACAAAGAAGCATCTGTAAGCATCCCTTATAGCATTCTATTAAGTTAGATAATAATAAATTATTAGCTGGCAGCTAAGACTAAAAATTATAACACGAAATAATAAAAGTATTTAAAAAAGCTTCTAGTTTTACATCAAATATTAAATTAATCCTAATATCGCGTTTATGCGTTAAAAAAACTTTTTTTCTCTTATTCGAAATCTTAAACAATAACAGGAGTTAAAATATCAGTTCAAGTAGGTAATGTAAATTGTTAAGAGCGAAATTAATGCAAAGACGTAAAAAGTAACAAAGTAATTAAATTGTATTATCTTATTGATGATATATGATATTTGTTTATTGACTCTTGTTTTATCTATGGTATTTATACAGTTTTATAATCTTTTCAAGTGAATCTTTTTTGTGAAGAGGCTGATAAAGGAATCAACCATATTATTTTAGTATCAATAGAGGTGAAGCGGCTACTTTACCTGATCAGACAATATTTAAAATATAATTTTAGCTTGAACCCTTCTTTTCGAAGAAGAATATATTATTAGCTTGTTTTTATGACTGAAGATGGTAACACAAAATTTTAAAAGCTCTTGAAAAACTTTAAGTTTTACACCAAAGATAAAATCAATCTAATGTTAATTAATTACATGTAAATATATTTTTTCTCTTATCATAGTTTTAAACACCGAAACAAGTCGAATTGAAAATTCAAGTAGATACTTGTAAATTCTTAATAGCGAAAAAATATAAAAAAACTAAAAAATATGTTTGTTTTTATTTTAGAAACCTTGAATAGATTTGTGCTCACTCTAAGATCTCTAACTTTAATGTACAGTAAAAAGATCATACTTACTATTTAATGTGTAATCAATAATGAGGTATCAAAAATCTAATAGATATAATTTGAAAGCATATTTATATAAAAGGCAAAAACACAAAATCTACATCATCATAGAAACATTTAATAAAACGACGCAGTTTAGGTTACATGTTTCGCCCGACTAGAGCATCATCAGACCATAACATACACCAAACACCTAACATATAAATAAACTTTATTTGTTTATATGTTAGTTGTTTTAAGTTTATTTATATGTGTTTTGTGTATGTTATGGTCTGATAATGCTCCGATAGTAGCGAAACACGTGTAGCTTATGAAAATTATAATTATATATTTAATGGGACCCTGACTTTGTTTTTTTCCCTTTGTTTTATTTTATGTTTGGTCTCTTGGAGAAAATCGATAATATGTTTCTATTTATATATGGAGTTTATGAAATTTTATACTTATTGTCTAAATCTTAATTGTTAAATGGCTGATAAAAGAATCTAGAAAATTTTTTAGTGTAAATAGAAGGGACTATTTTTAGCTACTCAGGCAATATTTCAAATATACTTTGAGCTTAAACCCTTCTGTTCAAAAAATATATATTTAGCTTAGTTTTTTGACTAAAGATTGTAACACAAATATAAATATAGGTATTTCAGAAAAACTTAAAATTTAAAATCGAAGATAAAATTAATCCTAATATCGGGTTTATGTGTTAAAACATTTTTTGTTCTGTTATCATAATTTTAAACACCGAAACAAATTGAATTGGCAGTTCAAGTAGGTATTTGATAAATGTAAAAACCTATAAAATACGGATTTTTATTTTTTATTTTACTGCGCGCTGGTGGGTCATTCTGACTATTAGTATTATCGCGAGCCTAATATAATTCAATAATAATTTTATTATATTTATGATGAAGATCCTCATAGTTTCTTTGAGTTTTTTATTTTTTATAGTAGTTCATGGAGATGTTCTTAGTAAAACAGATAATTTTAAACATGACCATTTCTTAAAAGGCGTGAAAGAACTTGAAGATTCAAATTCTAACTGGACCGTGGTAAGTAGATTTAATTTAAAGACGAAAACATTTTTATTTCCCTAGTAACATTTACAAATTTAAAAGTCATTTCTAGATAGAGCTGGTAACTAATTGAAAATGCTTTAAATAAAATTACTCTCAAATATTATTTACTAGTACCTAATTAAAAGAAAACATAGTAAATAATCTACTTTTACTAATTTTAAAAAAATTGAAATAAAAGAAACAAACTATTTTCTAAAACATACGTCATTAAAAAATAACAATTTATACAATATTACAATAAATATTGTATAAATTAAACTGATGTCCAATTTGTTGTTCATTGACTTTAATGTTTTTTTGAAGCTGGTAAATGAACTTCCAGTTACAAATTTTCAATCACTTGCAGATCGATTAATCTATTTTCTTGTCGAATTCTTTGGACTTCTAATAGCCTCATGAGAATAAATCTAATGGGGTTATATCCGGTACCCTTGGTGGCCACTCAATTGGTTCTCTTCGTCCAATCCATCAAGTGTATCAGTCTTGTTGAAATAAATCTCGTTACTAGGTATGTCAGCGTCTTGTGGATCTGGGAATAACAAAACTAAGGATAAGTTTAAACTATAGAAAATCCATGACTCTCTCCATTTAATGTTTCTCTAAAAAAAGGATCCAAAGATCCGATTTTCTATAATACCTGACCAGATATTTAACGTGTCCATTTAATATAAGGGTGACCTTATCAAAAAAAAAAAATCGGATGAAACTTCCATTAACATTTTTAGTCTCAAGAATCACTGATTCACTGACTCTGCTGATAAATTGAAATTCCTAGAAATTGTACTAATCAAGGGAATTATTCTACATTTCTTCTAAAATATTCAGCGGAGCTTTAGATACTTTTGAAGATTTGTCTTTAGATAAATATGCAGGGTGCGGCAAAATGATCTCCCACATTTTTGCGCCGCCACTGAGCCCGAATCACTAAAGAGGGAGCCAGCTTAGCGTAGTCGGTTGGCTGCGCGCGCCTTGCCATTTCTGTTGTCGCCATGAACTGGACGGGCGAGCATCTTGCCTTTGTTATCGAACATTTTTCAAAAGTAACGAATCTGTGATTACGACACAAAGAAATTTTCGTACTCACTTCGCGCTTGGTAAACATGATCCAGTTCTAGATCGCAAAACAATACTGTTGTGGGTTTCAAATCTTAGAGCTACAGGTTCAGCCTTAAAAAGAAAATCAACTAGTAGACCCAGAAGTATTCGGACACCTGAAAACATTGCAGCTGTAAGAGAAGCAGTTGAACGATCTCCTAGACGTTCAGCTGTTAAACATGCCTCTGCTTTGCGTTTGTTAGATCGTTCTGTGAGAAGAATTTTGCACACCGATCTGAAGTTCCACCCATACAAAATGATGATCGTGCAAGAACTTAGTGAACGGGACTGGGAAAATCGCCGAGAATGTTCCAATGATATTCTTCAAAACGTCCCACAAAATGCGCTTTTAATACCGACTGACGAGGCTCATTTCCATTTGTGTGGCTGTGTGAACAAGCAGAATTTTCGCTACTGGGCACCAGAAAATCCGCGGCAGCTCCATGAAAGGCCACTTCACAGCCAACGTGTTAACGTTTGGTGTGCTGTTGGTTCTTTTGGTGTTTGGGGTCCCGATTTTTTTGAAGAAGGAGGGGTAACGGTTACTGAAACTGCTGATCAATATGTCGACATGCTACGTAATTTTTTGGAACCAAAACTTAGGGAACTTGAACATCCGGATGTGTGGTTTCAACGGGATGGGGCTACAGCTCATACGACAAGAATGACAATGGACCTGTTAAGGGAAATGTTTCCAGGACGCGTAATCTCGTTACGTGGAGACGTTGGGGGCCTGCGCGTTCACCCGATCTTGCCCCATGTGACTTTTTCCTTTGGGACTACCTGAAAGAGAAGGTTTTTCAACATCATCCCCGAACCATTAACGAATTGAAAGCAGCAATACGCCACGAAATTACAGGAACATCGCCTCAAATTATTGCTCGAGTAATGGAAACTTTCATAAATCAGCTTCGAATGTGTGTCGAAAGAAATGGTCGCCACTTGGACTTTCAAAACTTAATAAAAACAAAATGGCATACCATATATTTTTAGTTAATAAAAATAAAATATAAATAGCATTTACATTGGCGTTTTTACTAAAAATCAAAATGTGGGAGTTCATTTTGCCGGACCCTGTACATGGATAAATAAGGAGCACGACCATCAACTGAAATGGTTACACTAAATATATTGCAGACTTCTTGTTGTGTACGCACCCGGTCTTCAAAACCAATCAGCTTGATTATTTAAATTTGTTCTTTCTCAGATAAATGCATTTTATTAAAAAATGATGCGTGAAATGACAATTAATATGAGAAATGTAATGTTCATAATTGCATGATAAATCATTATCAAGTAGGTTCTCAAATTGGAAACCGTTTAAAAATAATAAGGTGTACTTACTTGCTAAGCAATCACATCGAAAATGAATGTTGGCGTTATCGTTTCTATTTTAGACCTGTAATCAAAATTTTCATTGCGAAGGACGCATTTCAAATGGACAACAAATTAAACATTAATCTAGAATAAAGTTTTATGTTTTATGTTCATATGTTTCGTAAGTCTGATACGTTATATTTGATAAACCATTGACTTAATGCATATAGTTTGCTATACAAAAAGTATTCAGTATATATATCATGAAATTCTAAAACGTCATAAAATACGGTGTGTTTTATTTTAACAAATTAATGTTGACGCCATAGTTTCTACTTGAAGCACCCTGTATAGAAATATTTTATTTCAAAAAACGCGCAGTCGTGCTTTAAGTGGCAAAACTATGAATCAAGTGACATTTGATATCAGAATCTACAATATAACAACCTGGTTAACCAATGAAAAACCGGGAAGAGTATAAATATTATGCGATATTTTATATGTTTTGCGTCAATATCAACATTATCTACAAGAAGTCAGATTGCTAATGTTTGCTTTTTATATGGTAACATCAAGTCTCTTGTATGTTTTGATTGTATTGCTCGAAGGGGCAAAGTTGAACATTGAACTTTCTTCTATCCCAATTCATTCTACCAATTAGGGAAAAATGATTCTGTTAGATAATAATCTCTTAGGTTCTACTTAGGCTCTCTCTTAGATCATCTCTTAGATAATATTTTGTTGGGCTTTGAGTTTTTTACTCCGAGACCTTTTTTTTCATAAAAGAATAATGCTGATTTTGAGCGAATTTACTGATAAATCTTCTTCATTACACAATTTCCTAATTTATTCTTGCAGCTTGACAGGAAACAAACAAATTTAAAAATAGTTGGTAAAATGGCAATTTTTTGCAGGAATATCTAGCCGAGTCTTATGGGTACACAATTGAAACTCATACCGTCACCACTTCAGATGGATATATTTTAACATTGCACAGAATTCCCAGTGGCAGAGCTACAGAGAAAAAAAATGGCAGAGTTGCATTCCTTCAACATGGAATTTTATGCTCCTCAGCCGATTGGATAGTAATGGGTCCCGAAAATTCTCTAGGTAAAAATATAGAAATTAGTAAAAAATTCTTCAAAAATTACTTTTTATTATGCATTTCAGCGCTTATGCTAGCGGATGATGGATATGATGTTTGGATGGGTAATGCCAGAGGAAATACATGGAGTAAAAAACATGTGAGTCTAGACACCAATGATCCAAAGTACTGGCAATTTTCATGGCATCAAATTGGAGATATTGATTTGCCTACTATGATTGATTATGTTTTGGAGCAAACAGGAGTATCTCAGGTAATAATATAATCAATATTTTATAAAAAATAATTGTGATTTAATATTTGCAACTCTTAGGTATAGAAACTGATTTAGATATACTTTTTGTACGAACGACTGAAATAATTTAAAATTACCAAAAAACGCTTTTCTTTAAATATAATAGCTTTTACTTCTGAAATGACAGGAACTACTAATAGTATAATAAAAAAGCGAGGTACTTGTTGAATATATGATTGTCCAATTTCTTTCTTGGGTGCCGAAATATAAATTAATAATTATACTTATGCATCTGAATGCTGCACGAGACACAACTTGCGATCGATCCGATGCCCTGATAGTACGTTTCTGCAAGTCTTTTCTCACCTCGCTTTTGCTATATTCAATTTATATTGAACTCTACACTTCGTTTGTCTCTCCTATCTATGGTAGTAGAGAGAAAAGTATTAGGAAACTTAGATTATTATTGCAAGTTAATACATTTCTTTTGGACCCAAAACCTAGATTGGCCAGACCTGTATAGCAAAATACAGATCTGTATGAGTAGAAAACCTTAGAACATTGAAAGGCTAGAATTAGCATTGCCATGGAACTATGAGCTGTTTATTTGCTTACAACATCTCTGATGCAATGATGCCAAATTCTTATGTAGAAAAGGCAAAAAAATACACTTTATAATATCATAAGGATTTGTCACTTATTTTGACAGGTGCAAAATAATACTATTCCTCCTTAATAAAATATGAAGAATTTATTAAGATACTCTATAAAGAAGTCAACATTCAAAGTTAAAGAATGTAGACAACGTCCCTATATTAGGGAAAAAGGTAACAACATCGCAACGCCGCTCGATCGCATTGTTGATTTTTACATGCTAAATATTTATTATTAATAGATTATGCTTTAAATTATAAATAATATTACCGTTTATGAACTGTTTATGCGTTTTTTTCACGTACTTTATTAGAGTAAAGGTACTTATCTAATAAAAAGCATTTTTATGAAAATTAAATATTTTATACTTATTATAGATTTCTTAATCAGTTTTTTTATTCTACATGTTATGACAATATCGGTATTTACTTGTGAAAAGATCACAAACGGCACAAGTTCTTACTATCGTAACAGTTCACAAAAACCACATTTTCAACCAAAAACTAAAGAAAAAACACAGAACTTCACAAATGCCGAATGTCAAAAAGACCTTTTGTCAAAATGACCTTTTGCAACATGACAGCTTTTGCCTGCGGTGTTGCCATTTCGAATTTTTTAAAAGCGATTTTAGTAATAAGAATGTTAATCTTTTTTTTTGCTTCAAAGAAGTAATTTTTGCGCTTAGAATAACATATATCTATTTCTACTTTTTATTTTTAATCCAAAATCTAGCATCAGTAAATTAAATTAACATTATTATAGGTGTTGATATATAGCTGAAAATTTCCTCTTTTGAAAATGGGTGTAAACTTGACAACAGAGAATCGATGAATATGTTTGTAAGCAAAACACTTTCCTTGCCCCTGTGCATATGTTAAACTCAAACATAGGTAGTTGTTGTTTACTAATTCTAGCCTTTTAATTTTCTAAGTAAAAAACAAACCTATATACCAAAGAAGCACAATCCCGCACGATATATAAATATAATTTTTCAGATATCCATAAAATTACAATATTGTGCTTTTATTTTATCCTATTTCATTGATTTTATCCCCTATGATATCACCTTAAGCAAATTTTGTAAATATATTGTTAGCACTAAGGACATCAAACTATTGACTGTAGTTGTCAGCACAAAACAAATTAAATATAAAGAGTTCACCAAAGCTTCTGCGGTCTGCATTTTTCAAATTTGATTCATAGAACCAGAGAGTTTTGCTGACAACTTAACTTCCCATGAGTTAAAGATGAATATCTAACAGAGACTTCAGGAATACTAGTTACTTTTTTTTAAGACCAATGGACATATTAGAGAATATAGCAGATGTTAGGTTTTTGAGAAGTGGCTTACATCTTCTACGTCAATGTAAAACTCTCACATCAACGCCCTTCATATAAAGCTAAGACGCTTTATGTATGTTCTTTACTGCGTTTGAGAAAATCCTATTAATGTTTTGAAAATAGCTTATTTAATCAATGTTGTTGTGTTGATCATGTTTCGGCTTACGCCATTCAAGCATAAGGTCATGATTTCCAGTGAATTCTGGACAGGTTCAGTTAGGTGGAAGACCGTAAATATGTTTTATTTAAATAATCAATTTAGTTATTTTTTTAAGGTGTATTATGTTGGTCACTCGCAAGGGACAACTGTATATTACGTGATGTTATCCATGCATCCAGAGTATAACAGTAAAATTAAGATTGGCGCATCACTTGCCCCTATTGGATTTATGAACCACATGACTGGGCCTCTTCTTCGTGTAATTGCACTATTTACGAATGAGTTAGATGTAAGTAAACTGCATAAGTTAAAATACTTATGTTGTATTCTGAACGTCGGTTTATATAGATACTGGGAAGTCTTATTGGAGTGAATGAGTTTGTACCGACCAGCGATTTCTTCAAGTATATAGTAGGAGATGCTATATGTTCAAAGAATTCTATAACTCAACTGTTATGCGAAAATGTTCTGTTTGCACTATGCGGATTTGACTATGATCAAATGAACGTCACTCTTCTACCAACGATATTAAAATATCTTCCTGCTGGTTGTTCAACTAAGCAAGCTGTACATTATGGTCAGGAAATTAACTCGGGTAAGTCATTTAGCAAGACAATCACATAATCTCTTACTTCCATTATCCACACATCGTCACTATCGTCCAATAAGAACGAATAAATATCTAATATAATTATTAATTTGAGATCGTCTTTCTTTTCTTTTTTCATATTATCTCTCACGAAACTAAAAAATATGCATTTAAAACCATCATAAAAAACGCATGTTAATATTTTATTTTTTAGGGTACTTCCGGCAGTACGACTATGGACTTATTTCAAATATAGAGCACTATAATAGCCTTTCCCCTCCAAGTTACGATTTATCTAATATAGTTACACCAACTTACTTATTTTATAGCCGCAATGACTGGCTGTCAGCAGAAAAGGATGTTACACGTTTGTGTGAAAAGATGGGTTCCGCCTGTAAAGGAAAAATACTGAACAGTAATTATAATTTTAACCACTTGGATTACCTTTATGGTATAGATACAACTAGGCTAATTAATAATAAGGTTATAAGTTTGTTTGCAAGACAATAAAGAACTTGTGATCTTATATTGCTGTTTTTCAAAATTGAAATTATTTAGTTAGTCTAACTTATAACCATAAGAATTAAGTTATAGAAATAACTAGCTAAACCTAAAAAAAATCGAATGAGAAATTTTCTATTTTGTTTTCCATTAAAATAACTAGGACCCTCAATTCAGCGGCCACCTAAAGGATAAAAACTAACGCATATGCTAGAACTTCAAATTAAAGTGTATATCAACCTTTAAGTCATTAGAAAGATGTCTTTTTGGTGACTTCAAAAGGAACATTTTAGAACTTATTTTAGAAAATTGAGACAGTTAAAATATGTTGGTAAGTGAAACGCATCTGGACCCAAAGGTTAATTTAATTATGTCTACATATAGAGTATTTCTGAATCAGCTTCGGCTAAAGGATTGTTAAAATCTAATAGACTAATGATCCGTCCTCTTCCATTGGGTAATATGTGTAACAATTAAATATTCTTCGCTTTACACAGCAGTGCTTTTCTTTCTCTGGATGTAGGACCCAACTTTTATTTAAACTGTTATATGTTCTAGAACTTATTAATAAAAACGAAAAGAATGACATTTGAATGCTGATGATCCACTAGTAGTAGCCATATAGAATAATTTTTAGAGACATTAGTGGTGGCGTTAATGCTTACTTTAATATGAAGCATTTTCTTGTACATGAATAGCTGACGACAACAAATTAGTTATATACGATTATCTATTTATTTGTCTAAAGATGGAATGCAGTTTATTATAAATGTTTTTCAAGTAATTAAAAATCTACCTTAAGATTCAATTACAAAAATGCATTTTTTAATTTGATTTGTGTAACGTTCAAAAATTTGTGGCAACCTAAGGAACATGTTTATTTATTTATTGTTTTTTTATTATCTAATTTTTTTATTTATAAAATTAACAGATATTTATTTATTAATTAATCACAATATTTATATAGCTTAGCATAGTATATTTTTTTGATTGTACAATGGGCCGTATAGAATTGCAGCCATTCACTTAGTTTCACACAAGAACACTGAATATAGTTCAAGCCCTAACCTAAATAAAAATATTGTTTATTTGATAAATCTTGTTTTCAGCCGCTTCCTCCACTGGAGAACCATATTTACTAGTACACCAATAATATAACATATATACCAGTACATATATACACCAGTAAATGTTAATAATTCCATAAGTACCACATGTTCTGCTTAGTAGATATTAGAGACCTTAACATTAAAAAAATGGAAGGAAAGAAAAAAAGAAATTACAGACATCCTGACGTCTTTGGCCTAGAAAGGGAAAACAACTTATTAGATAAATCTGGAAAGACTGCTATGACAATGCCACTTACTGGAAGTCAGAAGTGATTTATAAATAATTTTTTTTTAACCGGAATATACATAAAAATGTAGTTATTAATCAAAGTATTAAATAATCTGGGCAAATTATAGGAGAATGATTTTTTAAAGAGTGCTTTGCAATGTTTAGGTACTGTCTGAGTATCCGTATCGTAGATGTAAGCTATGGATATCCTTTCTGAATCTCAATTTTTCATAAAGATAACAAGGCGTTTTATGTTTTGTAATTTTAAAACATAAACAATACGAACAAAGTTTGTGCCGATCTTCAAAGATACGGTATAATTCTAGTTCTTCAATTTACGTCATAGATAAGTCTGATACATGAATTTTGCACTTTTTGTACCCTGTATTGATCGAAACTATTAAGGCATAAGTGGTAAACACTATCACAATGATTGAAATGCCTTAGTAATAAAGATTCACACAAAATTTGGTGAGTACAGAGTGGTAAAAAATTTTTGCAGCCGTGAATAAGTATTAGATTCGGGTGGGCCAATCAAAGTTTTGATGTAATATGATCTGTAAATCTTAGTTTAGAATCCATACCTAGACCTAAATACTTACAGGAATAGTGGGAAGCTTGGTTCTCGTTGCCGAAATATAAATCAGATGATTTATTAGGATTGAGTTAGAGCACATGATCATTGTAGGTGTTTAAAAAATGTAACATATGAGAATTTATACAATTTAAAGCTAGCTCAGCCTCGTTTCAAGAAAAAGAAAAATATAATTGCAATTTTTAATACAAGAGAAAAAGTTAACAGTATAAATGGTATGAAGCAAAAGATCAATTATGCTACCTTGCGGCACACCATTAATAATCAGACTGAATTCCGAGTATTGTATATATGCTACTTTCTGTGTTCTATTAGTTAAAAACGATTTAATGAAACAATGAGCACTTACGAACCCTACATAATGTAAGATTTAGATTAAAAGTCTGTAATTTAGCATATCAAATGCCTTACTAAAATCGAGAAAAACTAGAGTATCCACTTTGCTCTTCAATTTCATGTTCTCACTCTGTAAGGGCTCTATTACTATTTGCAAAACTGTAAAGTTTTCCTGAAGTGATTTAATTTTTTTACTAAACTTACGATCCACCTAGGACCCTTCAATAGGGTCTCGATAAGCCTATTTTGTAATTATTAACTCAAAATAGTAGCTGTTAATTGATCAGCCACAATTTTGCGGATGTGCTCGATGCCACTTTTAAATACGTTGAATATAAATATGTCGTTTTTTTTTGGTAAATAACAATTAATAACAATTAACCAAGGGACTTATAAGACCACAAAGACATTCCCCGCAATCAGCAGTTAAATCTGAAAATTATCCTAATTTTCTGAACTCACTTTTTTAACAATAAAACGTAATTTCTACAGGTCTATGCGGTACACTATGTGTACTACTCAAGCGATATTTGTATACCATATGCTCCTATCCATTATCTCTTTTCAGTATTTGTAAAAATTTTATTGTAAACCTGAGGGATCATGTAAATTCTTAGTCATGTGTATGTATGTAATGTAAATTTCTTACAATAAAATTTTCAGTTTTAAAAATGGACTGAGTAACGCATTATTTATTCCACCTTTATTGCTTCAAGTGCATGATGGTTCGACAAATACCTCTATAAGAATATATAATCATTTTCCAAAATATTTTCTCGTGTGTCCTTGCAGGTATTTAAAAGGGATATAAAAACCATGTTATGTAACTACCCTTTTTACTCTCCTTAAGTAAATTTTAAATAATTTAGTATTCATATTATGATGTTAATATAAAATGTTAAATAATGCATAACAAAAATGGACAATATACTTACTTAATTATTTATTCATTTTGCTCCTAATAAAATATAATATAGTAGAAACAAAGGGTAATGGAGTGTTTCGTTTTACATAGGTAATTGAATAACATAATTATTAATTAAATAATTTTTAAGTTTCTAAATAAACCACTTGCTGGCCTCATGCAATGTGAACTACTAGTAGGCATAAATTGGTCAGTAAGTGGGGAGTCTAGAACCTTTACTCGGCTATTACGGCAGACGTATCATCTGCAAAAAGGGGCATTCTACTAAAAGTCTAGTAATAATTAGTATATTTTAGATAGTTTGATTTATTTTATAAGTCTTAGGTTTGATGATACTACCAATATATTTTATGTATTTTGAAATTATATATAAAATTTACAAGTTGAAACTAGATAGATTGTCAAAGCTTTGGCCAATCAATGACGCTAATTTTTTAATCACGTCCAGATCGCCCAATTCCGTTGTGAGATAAATTGTCCCTCTATATCGACTTCACTTTTCCCATACATGTATGAGATGACAAGTATTGAGTTTATTTGTATGAGTTGAACAGTCACTTGATGTCGGCTGTTCGGAGTTTTTTTATAAACTGACTGCTTATTGCTGCTTGTTGCTTCTGACTGACTTCTGACTGAATGCTTATTTCTTACGATAAGCTTCTCAGCTTATAGTCTTTATGGTCTTATAATCACGAAATTAAGAAGTCCTGAATATATAGATCCTAGAGACGAAGACATAGAACTTGGTTTGAATGACAAAAAGGCCGCAAATAATTTTAACTCGCAAACTGCAATAAAATATGCTAATCTTAATTGTCAGAGTAACTTATTTTTTAAGTCTCCAGTTTGTACCTTTGATGTGATATCTCAAAAGCGCAAACTCCAGTAGCCAAGATGGTTTTTCAAATAATATTCTTAAGTTATGTAGGTATATAATTTCAGAGTGATATAAAGTTTGTAGTAAGTAATTGCTATGAGGAAAGAGTTTTTCTGGTCAATCAAAGATAGGAATAGTGTGTAAGTGATCAATTTTTCCAAAAGAGCCTTCTCAATTGCTATAGTATTATAGTAACTACCGCACAGGTAGTCTACTGTCTAGCATACCTATCCAAAGTTGATCCAAACCGAACTTGGAAGACCAGCTCATGAAATTTTTTGAGAAGCGAGCAAATCTCTCCTACACAACATGGATTTAATATGTCAAGAAGTACTGAAGCAGCTCTTTGCTTCTTCCAGAATGAAGTTGCTACTGCGCTCGACAATAATAGTACGAGGATTGGATACTGTAAACTTACTGTCGACTTATTGGTCTGAAAGTTGAACAAAATGGCATTATAACCACTTATTCTTTTTAAACCTTACAAGTAAATAAAGATTAGTATGTCTTGGGACAGACGTTTTCCAGAGAGAATATTCCACCTTACCAAAAGTAGAGAATAAAGAAATAGGTCCAAAAATCGAAAAGCATCCTGAATTCTATCATTTGCCAGTAAATTTCTTACTGTTAAATAAGAAATCTCTGTTACGTATCAATCAAAAGATAGGATAACCGGGATAAGTGCAATTTATAAAAAAAATCAGTCAATTATCAGCTGCTTTAAAAAAAGATTTAATTTCTGATAATGAATTAAATCGGATAGGCTTTAAATATATTTCAAATATTTCAATGATATTTCTGATATAAATTCATTACAGCTTATGTTTTTTAAGAAAGTTCTTTTGGTTTACTTAAATTTTGACGATTTAGTCTAGTGTCGTAGAGTATACGAGTTGTTTTTCAAAATAAAAGAACTGTCCAAAAAGATCCAGAACAAAAGGAAGACACCACCAAGAATAATGAATCAAACACAACATCCCTGTTGTTTTAATCTTAGGAGAGAGAAATAATTATTGCCATAATATTGACCACCCGATATATTTGGTTACTCTATTATTAACGTTGCTTTACTTTAAGCTTATAAATTCCCATTTAACGGTCTCACTTGTACTTAAGTCACTTAGGGCCGGTATTATAATGTCCAGTTGACTACCGGTTGACCGTAGGTCGAGTTTCAACTTGACTTCAAACGTATTATAAACATCAACCGAATGTCGAACTCTCGGTTCAGCTGCGGTAAACCATAGCCCGAGGTGCAAAATTTTGGTGCAAGGCAAGAGATAGAGAAATTAAAAATTATTATTTATTTTTCTATAAAGGAAACTATTAAAATTCATTTTGCTTGTATGTAAAAAAGTCATCTTCACCTGAAAAAAGTAGATTTTTTTGGGAATCTAGCATTGACGAGGACGAATTATCTAGTAGTGATGAACACCAAAATCAACCTGTAAGAGCCCCACGAACCTTTAGAGTACGTCTGGATCCTTTCACCGGTGGAGTGACGAAGAATCTAAAATAAGGTTTCGGCTGATTCAGATGCATCTAACCCTTAACCGAAAACCTATGATGCTAATGATTTTTCATACAGCAATTTTAATATAGCCTTCATTTCTGTTTCTTGAGTACCACCACCTGTCTTCATAAGACTTTGCCTTCTTCGACTTTCATATTTAGGAACGTTTTTTTTTAAATGATCAAATTTGCACCTTTTTCAAAGTTGCTCCTGTGTTCTAGGCTCCACTGAATGTGTAATGAATTATGTAACTCAGTAATTTTTTCCCAAGCAGAAACCTAAAATTAATATAAATAATTATTCCAATCCTTTATATTAAAAATTGCGTACAAAAACCTTTTGCCTCCAGATTACAGCATCAGTTTTCTTACTTTCTTCTATATCCTTAATTACTAAATCTACTAAAGTATGGCAGTCCGAATCGATATAACCGGTTATTTTTGTTTACCACTCATATTAATTATTTACTTATAAACCACCCAAATATTTTATATCAATAAAATCCAAAATAGCCGCGAAATAATACAATTGTCATATTGAACCGCCGGTTAGATTACAACCGTTGGTTGGCCAACCGGGGGTTGACGTTCATTTTTATAATACCGGCCCTTAGCCTAAGTCCACATTGGTACGTAATTACGGATGCGTGAGGCGTCAAGCCTATCCGTGACTTTTATCCCATCCACTTTTATCCCACACAGAGACAAGCGCATCCGTAAAATGACGTTAAAATTTTACTCTCGAGTTTTTGGTGTTTACAGTTTTTACCTCCCACAGTTGCTTTAACCTATTTTTATGCCTTGATTGTAAAGAGGTTCTCACATCCCACAGATGCCACTAAATTTAAAATATTGTCCGCATTAGCGCAAAGGTAAAACCCTGGTTCTCCTCCATATATACTAGGAAACCTTGGTCTTCCAAATAATTTTGGCAGTGACTATTAATTAACAAGCCGCAATAGTAACATTTAAAATATGTGAAACCCGGGGTCGAACCCAAACTCGACATTCTAAGACAAATGGTACAAAATAACAAATGGTTAAAAAAAATTCAAAAGTAACAATTAAAAAAAATAGTACAACGGACCAAAAATACGGAATGAAGTTCGAATTAACAAACTGCGTGATTTCCTTTACGTAGGTACGTGAAACCTTTCGGGTCTCTTATTGGCTGATAGCAATCACGTGGTCATAATGGATCCCTAATCAATGTGGATTCAGGCTTAGTGTTACTGCCTTAATCTTCATCCATATTCTTGCTGCTTATACTTTTTGTCAAACAAAATATAGTTTTTAAAATATGCATTACGTAATAATAAACATAACTTGTTAAGACCACTTTTTTCTGTTATTAGAGTTTTAATCACCGAAACGAGTTTAAACCGGAGTTCAAGTAGGCACTAATAATTTATTAAGAACGAACTTTTTGGAAAAACCTAGGAAATAACAAAGTAATTAAATTATATTATTCTATTGATATATGATATTTATTTAAGCACCATAGATAAATATAATCTTTTCATGTGAATCTTCTTGGTGAAGTGGCTGATAAAAGAATCAACTATATTATGTTAGTGTCAATTAAGGTGAAGTGCCTATGTTGAGCAGATCAAATAATATTTAAATATACTTTAAATTAGGATAATTTTATGGCATAATTTTAAAGACGAAAAAAATAAAAAACCTCCCCTAGTAGGCCACTGTGACAATAAGTACTGTCACACTATCAAAATTATCCTCTATGCTCACATTATCCTCATATTGTAAATAAGCTATAATTTTTTTATATCCAGGATGACCTTCTTCATAGCTTCTTCATGTTTTTTATTTTTGTATGGTAAATCACGGAGGTTTTCTTAATAAAATAAATATGGCAACTTTTTAAGAGGCACGAAAGGACTTTATTAAAAGAAGCATTAAAAATAGCATCAACAAAAATCGAACTGAAGTAAAGCTGTAGTAGTGCTGAGATTTTTACGCATCTTACGTACATACGTGCGAGAAATATTACTCCTATCAAAAAAGAAAGTGAGTGGTTCACCTGCAACATCCTTTAAATTTAGCGAGCACTGATATGTATTTATATACTATTATACCTACCTATGCAGTACTACTTAATTAAAAATCATATTATTACCATTCATTGTTAAGAGAGAACAAAAGCTGGTCCCTTATAGCTAGTTCTATAACTTAATGAATGCTGAAGATAAGGCTGCAGTTAATCAATTTCAACAAGCTAATCTAGAAATTTACTCTTAGAAAAAATAAGACCTAACTCAGACCTAAATGTTTTATTTTATTGAAGAAGTCCATTTTGGAAGTAAAGTGAATAGGAAGATGTTTCTTTAGGGGAAGTCTTTTCTTTAAGGGATGTTTCTTTAAGAAGAAGAAAATTGTTTCATTTCAATTCAATTGCTTTTTGATTAAGACATTATAAAACAATTTTAAGCCGTATATTATTCTTCGTTGTCACACAGTCATGGTTCTGAGCACACGGTGCACCTGGAGTGATGCGTATATTATGCGCAGTGTTCAGTACTACACTCTACTAGAGGGATATCAACTTATAAGTGGTGGATAGTTGAATAATTACTTTATTTGTTTTATGTGAGTCCAATCCTGTGGCTCGGATCACTCTTGGAATCCAACGTACATTTTTTGTGCTTCAGTTTGAAGGTCTTTATATTTGAACAAATTTACAGCTTCTTATTCTATAATGTTAAAATGAGATGGAATAGCGACATCTATAAGTTGCCATATTCTTTTTAATATTTATAATGTTTATAAGAGTAAAGTTTGTAATGATTATGTCTGGTTTACTTCGACCTAGATCGGTCAGTTTTAACGTGTGCGTCCCAGATGATATTTACGTCTTGCGCTTAGAACATTGAAAGGCCTTTCAATGTTCTAAGGTCTTGCGTAATTGTTGCGGTCCCCTTTTGCTGTGTTCTGGCATGCTACAATGCTCATCATTCTCCGTTGATCGTACTTCTGGGCGATTTATAGCCGGTCGACTTCTTATCTTGTATATAGAGCACCGTGCGTGTTCATTGGTTTTTCCTGTCTGATTTACCCAATAATAAACCTATATCTGATGACGAGTACAGCTTAAGAATTTGTAGCGGCAATTGTGTTTTGCTCTGAGTCTGTGATTCTTTTAGTGTATTCCTTTCTTAGTTTCTTTTTCATTGTCTTATGCTGTACTCCATCGTGTTTTTCTACTCCCAAGTATTTGTAAGCACGTTGTTCGTCTAGTACATTTATTATTGTCTCAAGGTCAACTTCTACCTGTTCTGACAATACTAGCTTTCGCTCTTGATATCATTGCTGAGCGATTTCACCTATAGGAATTGTTCCATAAGCTCCTCGTCTGATTTTGAGATTAGCTTGAGTTCGGCGTTCTTGCAAGTGTATCCTATGTTTCAATATGCAGCTCAATGGGTAGAGTACCATACAGAAGAGCAATAACGAATCCTCTTGATAAAAATTGCGTCGTATTTTTATGTCCTTGATAGCCACGTTCTTATTATTATTATTAACCTTTTAAGCTAAATAGACTAATCACGAATTTCTTGATTTTGGACTATATACCTTTGGTGAATAAACACTTTAATTAAAAATTAATTATAATATAAGGGTCACGTGTTAAAAAATATATTTATTTTCTGTTATCATAGTTTTTAACACCGAAATTAGTTGAATTGGCAGTTCAAGTAGGTACTTGTAAACTGTTAAGAATGAAATGAATGCAAAAACCTATAAAAGACGGATTTTTTTCGTTTTTAATTATACTACTCGCTGGTGGGTCATTGTGACTATTAGTACTATCGCTAGCCTAAAATTGTAATTTAATAATAATTTTATTATATTCAGGATGAAGATCCTCATACTTTCTTTATTTTTCTTCTTTTTTATGGTAACTCATGGAAGTTTTATTAGTAAAAAAGGTAATAGTGAACATGATCATTTTTTAAGAGGCCTGAAAGATCCTGATGAATCAAATACTAACTGGACTGTGGTAAGTAATTAAGACGAAAACTTTTTATAATTATCCTAGTTAATATTTACAAATAAACATATTTACGAAATAAAATATATATATAATACGATATATTTTATTAATGTTTATTTTGGTTTGAATAATGGTATTTATATACATATTAGATTTATTGAATAAAGTATTTCCAAGTGGAAAACGAATTTCTGATATAGTAAATAAGTTTTATTCTTTTTAAAGTTATATGATATTGCTAACGCTAGTATTACAAAATGTTGATATAATCAATAGCTTGAATAGCTATTTCTGTGGTGTCTAATATTAATTTTTTTTGCGATATTGTCTTTCTTTGTTTGGATGATAACCCTGCGTTTTTTCTTAGAAAGCCTCAATAACAATGCCCATTCTACTTCTTTTGCTTGTCCTAATGAACAAACAACATTCATTTATTATCAGTTTCTATCTAAATCAATACCAAGAAGTTTTGTAGTTCCTATTTCTCTCTACATTTTAATATAAGTAGTAATTTAAGTCGAGTCCGAAAAAGTCTTAGTCCCGATATCATTCCCAGGGTCGTTGGAAATTGGTATTAATATTTCATTAAGCTTTGAACTTTTTAGTCTTTTTTCTCGTAAAAACGATAATGCTAAGCGGATTTACTGATAAGTTCTCTTTTTTACATCAGATCAGAAAATAGTTTGTAAACTCGAAACTTTTTGCAGGAATACCTGGTCGAGTCTTATGGCTATACAATAGAAACTCACACGGTCACCACTTCCGATGGTTATATTTTAACATTGCACAGAATTCCCAGTGGCAGGGCTTCAGAGGAAAAAAATGGCAAAGTTGCATTCCTTCAACACGGAATTTTATGCTCTGCAGCAGATTGGATAGTAATGGGTCCCGAAAAATCTCTAGGTAGAAACAAAAAAATAAACAAAACAATACTTCAAAAACTACTTTTTAATAAACATTTTAGCGCTTATGCTGGCGGATGAGGGATATGATGTTTGGCTAGGTAATGCCAGAGGTAATACATGGAGTAAAAAACATGTGAGTCTAGACACCAATGATTCCGAGTACTGGCAATTTTCGTGGCATCAAATTGGAGATATTGATTTGCCTACTATGATTGATTATGTTTTGGAGCAAACAGGAGTATCTCAGGTAATAATAAATAATTTTAAGTTAATATTTGCAACTCTTACTTATAGAAACTGATTTAGATTTACTTTTCTTCTTGAGTGTCGAAATACTAAAGCATTAAATGTAACAAAGAATCACGGAAAAATCTTTCACTTTTGCTGACCATAGAGAGGTGCAATAGATTTTTGCATATAACGCCGTACGCAACACAACTCGAGATCAATCAGACGCTCTTAGCAAAGTCTATATATTTCACCTTTTAAGTTGACTTTACTCTTATCTTACATTTTTTGCAAATCTTCTCGACACTCTCCTTCACTATGTTCAACTTAGGTCGAACTCTAAAGTTCGTTCATCTTTCTAACTAATCTATGATTTTAGAGAGGGAAATAGAGGAAACGCTCATTCTTTTTTTAACTTGTCACTAAAACTGTTATACCAAATTAATACATTAATTTCCATATACGATCTAGGGTGCAAAACACCAAAGAAGCGCAATCATCGAGTGAGTTACAAATATTGTGCTCTTATTTTGTCTTATTTCATTGATTACTACTACTAACTTCTGAACTAACCAACAGAGAAGTTGTACTTGTAATAGTTAGCATAAAGTTATTATAGGAGTGCCCCAAAGCCTTCGAGGTCTGTACTATTTTTGATTGTCCTTGATTAAACCAGTACGAAAAATCTACTTTGCTGATGACACGACTTGTCTTGAAAATGTAGAGGTAAAAATTAATATCTAACAGGATAGGAAACTAAGGCGTTTTATATATTATACCCTACTGCATTTTTGATTCACCTAATAATATTTTAAAAACTTATTCTAGCATATAACTATATAATATAAAGTCATAGTTTGGCATTGAATTCTGGATACGGAAATATGTTTTGTCCAGATAATCAATTTAGTTACTTTTTTAAGGTGTATTATGTTGGTCACTCGCAAGGAACAACCGTATATTACGTGATGTTATCCATGCATCCTGAGTATAACAGTAAAGTTAAGATTGGAGCATCACTTGCCCCTATTGGATATATGAACCATATGACGGGGCCACTTCTTCGTGCAATTGCTCTCTTTACGGACGAGTTAAATGTAGGTAAACTGAATAAATTAAAGTTCTTATATGACAACACCGATTTATATAGGTACTAGGAACTCTTATTGGAGTGGATGAGTTTGCACCGACCAGCGATTTCTTCAAGTATATAGCAGGAGATGTTGTATGTACAGAGAACTCTGTAACCCAATTGTTATGCGAAAATATTCTGTTTGCTCTTTGCGGATTTGACTATCAACAGCTAAACGACACTCTCCTACCAATAATTTTAAAATACCTTCCGGCTGGTTGTTCAACTAAGCAACCTATACATTATGGACAGGAAATTAACTCGGGTAAGTCATTTCTTTAGACAGTCACACACTCATACAATCTCCTACTATCCATTAGTAAAATTGTTAATCTCTTGATGATACTTGAGACACTTGCTGGCTTATAAGATCAATTTGAAAATTTGAATTTTCTGTGACTTTTGCAATAATAATGATCACTGTGCTGTAAGAACTAAAACCTCTCATATTGCCTTTTATGAAGCCAAAAAATATTCATTGAAAACCATGATAAAAAAAACTGATGTTAATATTTGATTTTTAGGGTACTTCCGGCAGTACGACTACGGACCTATTTTAAATTTGGTGTACTACAGCAGCCTTTTCCCTCCAAGTTACGATTTATCTAATATCGTTACACCAACTTACTTATATTATAGCCTCAATGACTGGCTGTCAGCAGAAACGGATGTTTTACGTTTGTGTGAGGAGATGGGTTCGGCCTGTAAAGGAACAATACTTAACAATGAATATAATTTTAATCATTTGGATTACCTCTATGGCATAAATACAACTAGGCTAATTAATAATGAGATTATAAGTTTGTTTGGAACAGAATAAATAACTTGTGATATTTAAATGATGTTTTTTGATTGGAAATTTCATTTGTTGACTATGTGACAACAATAAGAATTAGGCTTCGCCGCCATAGAATTTTCGCGAGCGCTGATCAAGTTCCGGCCAGGTTGCGCAAAAAGAGCAAAATCGGCAGAATATTTTTTTAATATTCTGCACGCTAACGTAAATTTATCTGGACAATAGGACTTAATATAGTTTAATGAGCTTTAATAAATAGCTTTCAAATGAGAAAAACTTTAAAGAAGGTCTATTATTTATTCTTTTAATAAGAAAATCTAGTACCTACAAGTCTTACAGTTATTTGAAAAAAAAACTAACGCTGTATCAGTATATTGACAGTAACAGTAGTTATCCAGTAGATTAGTGATCCATCTTCTCCAATCATCTGAATAGACAATTACTGTTCTTCTCTTCACAAAAGACTCTCGGTTTTATTTCTTTGGATATAGGAACCAACTCTTATAGTATGTACTAGGTCTTATTAATAAAAGCTTTAAAATTGAAAAACTTAAAATGTTTTGTTAAGAATTCGAATGCTGGTTATACACTAGAGGTAAGAGAATAAAATGTAAGGAAATTACTAGTGGTAGCGTTAGTGCTTATTTTACTACGCGATCCTTAGACTCGCGTAATATTTTTGTGTGCCAGGTGTCTCATTTATAATGTTCCTCGGCTATATCTTAGCACCATATAATTTTTTTTTAATTTATAAAAGGGTTCTAAAAAAATGCTGGAAATTATTTTGAACTTCATTATTTAGCCGCTAGAGGGGATTGTGCCTACTTCGAAAGGTAAAATTCTATTTTGACTAAATAACTTCCAATAACGTAGGTGAAAAATATAGTAATCTGTAAAGGTTTAGTTATAATCTGTAAAGATATCCCCACAAAAATTTTTGGCAGAAATTTATGTCGGAGATCAAATAAAATGGTGGGGGTAATTGAATTGTCGAACAGTGGGCTGCCAAGGCAGTTGTGCATATAGGTCTCCTGATGGACCCGTCATGCCCCACCGGGGCTTACCAGAGCCCAACGGCCTTAGAGAAACCGATAAGGCTGTCTGGTCTGAAGGACTTAAAGTCACTCGGTACACTGAAAGTGTTACCCAAGTATTTGAACCTGGCGCGCGTGAATGCTGGACACTCCCCGACTACATGGTCAACGGTTTCATCCTCCTCACAGCATCATCGGCATTCCGGGTTGTCCACAATACCGATAGTATGGAGATGGCTTCTTAAGTGCCAGTGACCGGTTAAAAGACCTGTCACTAGCCGAATTTCGCGTCTTTTTAGGCGTAGTAGATTTTTGGTGAGACAAGCAGAGGGCTCACCTATGTGCGCTTTGGCCTGTCTCACACCAGGGGACTCAGTCCATCTTCGGTGGGTCCACTTGTCCAGCAGACCCTTCATTGACGCGACCGTAACGCATTTGGTGATACCCACTATGGGTTCCGGCCCCATCGGCACATTCGCGGATCCCAGTCTGGCAAGAGTGTCCGCTTCCTCATTACCTGCATGGCCTGCGTGGCCAGGTATGCAGACGAGCTGGACCCTGCAGCCAACCTGTACCAGTTTTTTCAGGACTTTTATGCACTCTAGTACAAGCTTGAAGCTTACCTTTGCGGCCGTGAAAGCCTTAGTGGCAGCTCTGCTGTCCGAGCATATTGATACGACTGTATTGCGGTGTCCCCAGCTTAGGATTTTCTGTCCGCATTTTAATACAGCGAATACTTCGGCCTGGAAGACAATGGCGTGCTCCCCCAGCGAGTATGCCCTACTGGTATGTGGCATCCCACCATAAAGCCCTGATCTAGCTCTGTTATTCATTCTGGAGCCATCTGTGTATCAGATGGTCCCCCTATTTAGAAATGCAGGTCTGTTGGAATGCTGCCACTCGTCTCTGCCTGCAATGTGCGTCGCGAATCCCTCGCAGTCCACAGTCACTGGAGCCATGCAGTCACTGCCCATCAGAAAGACAGGACATTCCTGTATGGCCCGTGACCAAATATTTGCGTGACCGGTCTCGCCAGCACGTAGTTCGCCGAGGACGTATAGCCTGTACGCAGTCCTTATTACCTCAAACTGCACAACGAGGTTCAGAGGCGGAAGGCTCAGCAGAGTCTCAAGCGGTCTAGTTGGCGCCGTCCGCATGGAACCCGTTATGCTCAGACATGCAAGACGTTGGACTCTGTCCAGTTGAGCACGAATTTTCGGTTTCTCCGTACATGGCCACTAAACGATAGCCCCATATGTGAGAAGAGGTCTCACAATGTGCGAGTAGATCCAGTGGAGGATCTTAGGATACAGACCCCAGGTATTGCCGAAAGCCCGCCTGCAGACCCATAGCGCGCAGGTGGCCTTCTTCATTCTGGTATCTGCATGATCGTGCCAGGAGAGTTTGGGATCTAACTTGATTCCCAGAAATCGAACTGTCCTGGAGTAATGCAGCTGCACGCCACCTAGAGATATAACAGGGGGCGTGCCAAAGTTACGTTTCCTCGTGAATGGTAGGAGGAGCTCTGCTTTTTTGGGGTTAATCCTGAGAGGCACCATATGTCCACCATACGCAGAGCTCTCATCATAGGGCCCCGCATTGAGACGACAGTCCCTAGACCCTTGAGTCTACACGTACAAGTTACACGATGCCCGAAGATCTTTCTAAGAGAAATTTAAGTTGTAACGTAATTTTCCAAAACTCGAAATCTGAAGAGTGTCAAAGTCTTGAGTATGACAACGCTCAATACGATCCATCAAATTATCAAACTTATGAAAAACTCAAAACTATCAGAACCCTTATGAAAATGCAATTTGTTTAGGTTATAATGACCAAATTACAAATTGTGAAATTGATGAAAATCAACCATCTTGTGAAGATGAATTTTCATGGTTAATTTTATTTAACCCCGACTTTAGCCCCTTAAAAATTACTTAACCGAAAAAATAAAAATAAAGCAATTAAATTATATTATTCTATTGTATAATTATGATAATATATTATTATGATATATGATATTTATTTAAACACCATAAATAAATATAATCTTGTCATGTGAATCTTTTTTGTGAAGTGGCTGATAAGGGAATCAACTATATTATTTTAATGTCAATGAAGGTGAAGTGGCAATTTTAAGCTGATCAATAAATATTTAAAATATAATTTGCATTACATACTTTTATGACTGAAGATCGGTAACACCAAATGAATCCTAGTGTCGAATGTCCGTGTTAAAAAACAGATTTTTTCTTCTGTTATCATAGTTTTAGACACCCACGAGTTGAATTGGGAGTTCAAGTAGGTATTTGTAAATTAAGGACGAAAAAAATATAAAAACCTAAAACATATAGATTTTTTGTACCATCACTATTCTAATATTATAAATTAACCATAATTTTTTTTCAGGATAATCTTCCCCTTAACTTCTTCAAGTTTTGTGTCTTTTATGGTAAATTATGGAGATTTTTTGAATAAAATAAATAATACTGAATATGGTAATTTTTTAATAACGATTTTATGAAAGAACTTTGTATCCCAAGCATTAGAAATATCATCAGGTAACTGAAATAAAGCTGTAGAAGTGCTGAGTTTCTTATGCATCTTACAGACATGCGGGAAACATTATTCATGTCAAAAAAGAAAGTGAGTTGTTCATCTACATGCTTCTCAAAAGATTTAGAGAGCACTGGTATATTTTTATTACTATTATAGGCGGATTAACTTCTCGAAACCGGATTAATACCATTCATTTTTAAGAAAGAAAAAAGACGTTTTTTGAGCTAGTTCTGTACCTTGATAAATGCTAAAGATCAAGGTATAGTTTGCTTAATTCTTTAGAACTGAGGTGAACAGCTAGTTTGGAAACTCAGATTCGGAAACTCAGACTTACATAATTTATTTTATTGAAGAAGTCCATTTTCGAAGTGGAGTAAACGGTTAATAACGAGAATGTTTTGTTAAAGGAAGTCTTTTTACCATTAAAAACACGTTTCTGTTTCCCTTTTATTTTTTTTCCACCAACCACTGTTTTGGGGCAAAAATACTTTTCTTAAGAAAACGTGTTCCTTATTCTTATTACATTTAAGTAAACTGTTTCATTTGAATTCAATTGCTTTTCAATTAAGAATATATAAAGCTAGTTTTAAGCCACATTATTATTCTCCATCAGCACACAGCCATGGTTCTGTAGTAGACTCGGAGTTTCACCGAGAGTACACCGTTCTTCTGGAAGGTCTTTATCTTTTTATAGCACCTTGCGTAAATTGTGCACGGTGCTCAGCAGAACACTACTGGAGGGATCTCAAGTAGTAGTAGATGGGTAGTTGTTTGATAACTTCAATTGCTTTATGTGACTCCAATTCTGTGACTCCGATCACTCTTGATACGCACCACCCATTCTTTGTACTTCAATTTGGAGGTCTTTATATTTGAGATATTTCTCCCCTTCTTTTTCTGTAACGTTATAATCGGATGGAATAGTGATACATATAAGTTGTCATGTTCTTTGTTTCTTTGGTCATGTTCTTGTATTGAGGGATCGATCAGTTTTGTATTTGGCCTTGAAGCCTTCTTTTACTCTGTTGTAACTAATTATAATGCTTATTATATTCCGTTGACCGTAGGCGGTCAAGGTCTGATCTTGGATATAGAGCCCATGCATGTTCATTGGTTTCTAGTTTTCCTATCTAATTTACTCAATAATTATCCCTGATGATGGGTACAGCTTAGGAGTTTCAGGCCATAATTTTCTTTTCAGCGCTTAGTTGTGACTCTATTATGTTGTGGATTCTTCTGGTGTATTCCTTTCTTAGATTTTTATTATCTCATGCTATACTCCATAGTTTTTTTACTCCCAAGTATTTGTAGCACGGTGTAAGCACGGTGTTCGTCTAATACTAACTAGATATCAAGGCGAATATGTTATAATGCTATTGTTAATATGATATGTTACGTTAGGTCCTCGTCTGATTTTGAGATCATCAATGTACAGAAGATGGTATATTTGCTGCTCGTCACTCTTACAGGTATATCTTCGTTATATCATACAGAACAGCAGGGAGATATCAAATCCTCGTAATAAATATTGCGTCGTACTTTTATGTCCTTGATAATCACGTTTTCATTATTATTATTAACCTCTAAGCGAAATAGACTTTAATCACTAATTTCTTGATTTTGGACTATATACCTCTTGTGAATAAACAATATAATTAAAAATTAATTGTAATATAGCGTTCACGTGTTAAAAATCAGATTTTTTTCTGTTATCATAGTTTTAAACAACGAAATTAGTGACTAGAACTGGTAGTGCACGTAGGGACTTGTAAACTGTTACGAACGAAGTGAATGTGAACTTATAAAATGTGATTTTTTTTGTTTTTGATTATACTGCTTGCTGGTAGGCCATTGTGACTATTAGTTCTATCGCTAGCCTATTATTGAAATTCAATAATAATTTTGTTAAATTCAGGATGAAGATCCTCATACTTTCTTTAATTTTTTTGTTTTTTGTGGTTGCTTATGGAAGTTTTCTTAGATTCTTACATAGAAGTAAAACAGATAATAATAAAAATGATCATTTTTTAAAAGGCCTGAAAAAACCTGATAAATCAAATACCAACTGGACTGTGGTAAGTAATTTTAATTTAAAGACGAAAAGTTGCTAATTGCCTTAGTAAAGTCTACAATTTTAAAATTC
Source organism: Anthonomus grandis grandis (assembly GCF_022605725.1). Lineage (NCBI taxonomy): Eukaryota > Metazoa > Arthropoda > Insecta > Coleoptera > Curculionidae > Anthonomus > Anthonomus grandis. The sequence goes on from NC_065555.1 coordinate 11,472,335, forward strand.
AAGATATACTCTTAGAGCCACTAATTGGAAATATTTTTAAATATAATTATCTTTTTTTTAATATTACATTTTAATAAACTACTTTAGGAAATAAAATATACCTAGTAGTATACCTTCTATTAATCATTATTTGGCTTTGAATGATGATATTTATATATACATACTAGATTTATTCATCGAAATATTTCCTCCCAAGTGAGAAAGAAGTTTCTGGTATGATAAATAACTTTTCTTTTTTTTTCACAATATTAAAGTGGTATAATATGGCTAATGCTAATCTTATAAAAAAGTTGATATAATGAACTGCTTGCACTGCTCTTTCTGAAGTGTTTAATATTAAAGTATTATAAATAAGTTCTTTGCCATATTACCTTACATCGTTCTGATGATAGCATTGCGTTTTTTCTTAGGAAGCGTCATTATACAATGGCCATTCCACTTTATTTGTTCAATAAGTCATTCAATTGTTCTCAATTTCTATTTAAATAAATACCAAGAAGTTTTGTAGTTTCTATTATTTCAAAACCAGAATAAACAAGGATACTAAACAATTCTACGCAATATATTGTGAGCTTCCCTATGCTTTTTCTTTCTAACCAAAATATTGTCCGGATAACATATTATTAGATGTGCATTTTTCAGCAGGCAAGTCTTGCTGTATATACTGCTCTGAGCATCCCCTTTTTCTCCCTTTATACTTGAAAAGTTTTCTTGCCATTTTAACGTATTGTTAATTATTTATTTAAACAATATTAGTGCATATTCCCGTATTCCACAGAACACAAAAAAACGACATAAGTTTTTCAGAGGCTATAAATGATGAATTTAAATTTAAAAAATGATTTGATTGTCATGCACAAGAACGGTTAAACAGTGTAAAATCATTAGGATTTTAGGATTGCTTAAAATTACTTCTCATTGTGCTCCAATCCTCTTTTCAATCTTTTTATACGACCTTACCCTCGCATTAAGCGCTACAGATTCCCGTTGTTTGTTCCGATCTGTTGCTTTTGCTGATAATGCGCAGTGTTCAGATAAATCTGAACAGAACTCTGGTGCAGTATAAACAAAAAAGGGCTTATATCAAATTGTTTACGGATTAAATTCAGTATTGATTACACATTAAACAGTAAGTATAATATTCTTTCGACTGTGCATTGAGTTAGAGATCTTGGAGTCAGTTTTGACACCAGATGCTACAATATAAAAACCAGCTTAACCCTTAAAAATGAAAAAACCGGGGAAGAGCACGATTATGTCAATATTTTAAGGAAGATAGCTCTGCTGTTTGCCCTTTACATAGTTACATCACGTCAAGCTCAAAGGGGCAGAGACATTTGAACTTTTTGCTGTCCCACTTAATCCCAATAATTATTCTTCGAGCAGTAAGTTCAGAATAATATTCAGAATAAATTATTCTTCGAACAATAAATTCTAAACTATTCTGCCATAAACTGCCAAAACTATTTCTCTCTACATTCTTAATATATGTAGTAATTTATGTCAAAAAGACTTGGTCTAAATATCATTAATTCTGGTCACATCAACTAGTTACTCTAAGGTCTTGGTATTAATATATCATTGAGCTTTGAGCTTTTCAGTTCTTCTAGAGCTCTTTTTTTCGTAAAAAAAAATAATAATGGTTTTAAGCGGATTTACTGATGAATCTTATTTTTTACATCACATCTTTATTCTGTCCAGTGCAACTTGACAGAAAACAAGCATACTTCAAAATAGTTGGTAAAATGGATTTTTTTTGCAGGAGTATCTGGCCGGATCTTATGGGTACACAATAGAAACTCACACTGTCACCACTTCAGACGGATATATTTTAACATTGCACAGAATTCCCAGTGGCAGAACTACAAAGTACAAAAATGGCAAAGTTGCGTTCCTTCAACATGGAATTTTATGCTCAGCAGCAGATTGGATAGTAATGGGTCCCGAAAAATCTCTAGGTAAAACATAAAAATACTTCTAAAACTAGTTTTTATTATACATTTTAGCGCTTATGCTGGCGGATGAGGGATATGATGTTTGGCTAGGTAATGCCAGAGGAAATACATGGAGTAAAAAACATGTGAGTCTAGACACTTTTGATTCGAAGTACTGGCAATTTTCGTGGCATCAAATTGGAGATATTGATTTGCCTACTATGATTGATTATGTTTTGGAGCAAACAGGTGTATCTCAGGTAATATTATAAAAATTTTAAAAAGTATGATTTAATATTTGCAACTGTTATTTATAGAAACTGATTTAGTTTCCTTCTTGAGTTTCGATAACCTCAAACATTCACATGTAACAAAGAATCATGGAAAATACTTTCGCTTCCTCTCTTGCTCACCACAGAAAGGTGAAATGGATTTCTGCATATGAACGCTGTACGTGACACAACTCGGGATCCATCGGACGCTTTGATCGTACATTTTCGCAGGTGTTTTCAAGACTCTTCCTCTATGTTCAATTTGAGTCGAACTTTAGAGTTCGTTCGTCTTTCATAACTATCTATGGTTGTAGAGAGGGAAGTAGAAGAAACGCCCGTTCTCTTTTTAACTTGTTACTTAATCGCCCCACTCACGAGCGAGCATGTTCGTCAACATGCTCCTCAACATGTTGTTGCGGTGGCCACACACAATTGCAAATTTTGATCGAACCTTGGATCGAACTTCAGTTTAACAAGTGCGCACATTCAGTCGAAGTCGGCCCATTGTACCTAGCATGGAATTATTATCGAAGCGACAGAAGCTAAGGCAATTAGAATAGGCCTCACAATAATATCTGAGAAAAAGAAAAATAAAAGAAGAGTATGGACCAAAAGGTGGCTTTTAAACCGGACAAAGTGCTCGCACATGAATTTGTTGCAAGAACTTAAATCGTTCTTTAGAGGTGTTTTTTTAACTATTTTTTTTAGTGTAAGTACCTATGATCTTATCTATAAAGTACATCTGCTTTGTGACTTCGAAAATATATATTATATCTTCCTTACGTGAATTCTTACTTTCCTCGTCACTCTTAATCTCAATCATAGACGATTTGCCTTTTCTTACAGTTTTACAATCAGCCGTAAATAAAAGAAGCTCATAATACCAAAGAGAAGGTTCACATACATCATCAGGTGAGATCCCCGTTCCTTTTGACTTGATTACTTTTCTGAGTTCTCTTCGAAACGATGCCCGTAAACATTTTATTTTGTTATTTACAAATTCTTTATCCGCATCAGGAAAAATAGACTTGCATTTTTCTACCATTGTCTGCATTCCCTCCTCTTTCAGATGTTTGTTTGAATATTGCTTGTCTTTTATATTCCACAAGCAAGGCAGGGATTCATAAAGTTCTATAAACTCTTTCCAGAACTCTTTATTGTCGCTGAAAGACATTTTTTTAATGTGTCCTCTTCGCAATACTGGGTACGACTAACCACGCTGACGTCGGCAACCTGACACAGCGGCAAGGTTTTTCGATATTTTCCAAAAACCGGCAACTTGGCAGCATGTTGCGCAACTTAGCCACACACCAACAAATTTGTTGTCACCAACCACGTTGACGAGCATGTTAACGAACATGCTCGCTCGTGAGTGGACCGCTTTAGACTCTTATTGTAAATGAATATATTCATTTCCTTACACAAAACCAGATCTGTATTGTTGACCAAGCAGCGCAATCATCCACGATGTTTAAATTACATATTTTAGAGCCAAAGTGGAATGAGTTACAAATATTGTGCTCTTGTTTCATTTGATTTCAATGATTACTACTATTAATGTCTCAAATGTCCAAAAGATAACGAATTATAGTTATAGTCGTTATCATAAAGTAAAATTATTATAGGAGTGCCCCAAAGCTTCTGAAGCTGTACTATTTTTGATTTGTCATTGATAAAACTAGTAGGAAACATCTATTTTGCCGATGACACGACTTAAAAATATAGATGTAAAAATTAATATCTAAAACATTAGGAAACTATGATGTTTTTTATATTATTTCTGATCATCTAATTGTGCTTTGAAATTTATTCTAGCATATTTCATATTTTCATTTACCACATTCTAATATAAGGTATAATAAAGTAATATAAGGTATAATAAAGCACAGTATAATAAAGCAAAAACAGTTGTTTTATTATACTATGGTCGTAGTTTTACCTTAAATTCTGGAGTTGCGGGGAAGACCGTCAATATGTTTTGTGCCGATAATCAATTAGTTACTTTTTAAGGTGTATTATGTTGGTCAATCGCAAGGGACAACTGTATATTACGTGATGTTATCCACGCATCCAGAGTATAACAGTAAAATTAAGATTGGAGCATCACTTGCCCCTATCGGATTTATGAACCACATAACCGGGCCACTTCTTCGTGTAATTGCACTTTTTACAAAGCAGTTAAATGTTAGTAAACTGAATAAATTAAAATATTTATATGGCATACTGAACGCCTATTTATATAGGTACTAGGAACACTTATTGGAGTAGATGAGTTTGCACCGACGAGCGATTTTCTTAAGTATATAGCAGGAGATGTTGTATGTTCAGAGAATTCTATAACACAATTGTTATGCGAAAATATTCTGTTTGCTCTTTGCGGATTTGACTATCAACAGCTAAACGACACTCTTTTACCATTAATATTAAAATATCTTCCCGCTGGTTCTTCAACTAAGCAACTTATCCATTATGGACAGGAAATTAACTCGGGTAAGTCATTTATAAAGATAATCACACAATCTCCTTCTATCCATTAGTAAAAATTGTTACTCTCCTGATAATACTTAAGTCACTTGCTGAGTTATAAGATCTAGTCGGATATTTTAATTTTCTATGACTTGCAATAACAATCATCACGGTCCAATAAGAACAAATAAATATCTTTCATAGTTATTATTGTTAGAACGTCTTTCTTCGATTTTTCATCTTGTCTGTTATGAAGCCAAAAAATACTCATTGAAAACCGTCATAAAAACTGTTGTTAATATTTGATTTTTAGGGTACTTTCGGCAGTATGACTATGGACCTATTTTAAATTTGGTGTACTACAGCAGCCTTTTCCCTCCAAGTTATGATTTATCTAAGATAGTAACACCAACTTACTTATATTATAGCCTCAATGACTGGATGTCAGCAGAAACGGATGTTCTACGTTTGTGTAAAAATATGGGTTCCGCCTGTAAAGGGACAATACTTAACAATAAATATAAATTTAATCATTTGGATTACCTCTATGGTATAAATGCAACTAGGCTAATTAATAGCCAGGTTATAAATTTGTTTGCAAAACAATAAAAAACTTGTCACAAAACAATAAAAAACATGTGACAACAATAAGAATTAGGCTTCGCAACTATAGAATTTTCGCAGAAAAGTAAATGATAGATATGACACCAATGAACATACAGATACCTCACAGAGTACACAGAACGCAGGTCAACCTTCGGCCAGGTTTCGCAAACGTAGTAAAATCGGCAATAAAACATTCTTTTTAGTATTCTACGTACTGAAGTGCATTTATCTCGACAATAGAACTTGATATAGCTGAATGAGCTTCGACTTATAGCTTACGAATGGCAAAAGCTCTTTCTTCTTCCAATAAGAAAACGTGGTAGCGACAAATCTATAAAAAAAAACGTAGTGCTGTATGAGAACTTTAAATTAAAAGGCTATGGACCTCGAGTTATGCAAAAGATTTTTTCTGGGGATTCAAAGAGAAAAATTTAAAATTTAGTCGATCAGCCTCCGCTGAAGGAGAGACGCATAGAGTTTTGCCACAACTCTTGGAGTCATGCTGATCCTATGCTGCATAGTCCTTGCATGTACAAGTTGTTCTTTAAGAATAGAACTGTCAAAGATCCAATACAGAAGGAGACACCCCCAAGAATATTGAAATAAACGCGCTATCCCTGTTATTCTTATAAGAGGGAGGAGTTATAACATTAATGGCCACCATATATATATATTTGTATAACGTTGTCTCACTTTATCTTTTGCTATATTAGTCATTGCTTATAATAAGCTCCTATTATTCTTGTTGCTTGTACTTATTGTAACATTAAATATGGTTTTTTAAAACATGCATTGCATAATAAGAAACGCAAAACATGTTTTGTTATTATAGTTTTATAACACAGAAACGAGTTGAAAAGACAGTTCAAGAAGCTTCTTGTAAATTATTAACAACTAAATGACTGTAAAAACCTAGAAAATAAGAAACAAAGGAATTTAATCGTATTATCCTATTGATGATATATGATATTTATTTAATAATCCTTATATTTTGTCTTTGGTATTTATAAAAATTTATAGTCTTTTCATATTATTTTAAAGTAAATGAAGGTGAAGTGGTTATTTTAATCTAACCAATATACTTCAAACTTTCTTTTCAAGCAATAATATTTGTAGTAAATAGTAAATAATAGTTGTAGTAAATGTTACAGAGAAACTTAATCCTAATAAAGATAAAATTAATCCTAATATTGCATTTTTCCATTAATAAACAATTTCTTTTTTGTGATCATAGTTTTGAAAATCCTAAAAAATATGGATTTTTTTATTTTACTGGTCGCTAATATGCTCACTCAACGTTTGTGACAATTAGAGAATTTTCGTTAGCCTAATTTTGTAAATCAATCATAATTTGTTTGAATTAGAATTACTATCCTCATAATTTCTTCAAGTTTTTTACTTTTTATCGTTATTAATGCAGGTCTTCTTAATGAAACAGATAATAGTGAATATGGTTATTTTCTAAGAGGTATGAGGACTTTACTAAAATTAAGAAGAATAAGGCAATAGAGAATAGTGCATAAGTGTGCTCATAAGCCCTAAAAATGTAATCAAATAAAGTGATATTTTAATAAATATGTAAAGCTGCCGTGGTGCTGAGATTTTTACGCAATTTACATACATTCCTACGTATGTACATGCAGAAAATCTTATTCCTTTCAAAAAAGGAAGTGAGTTGTTCACCTACAACCTTCTCAAACATTTTAGTCTGAGAACACTGGTCGAAAATCAGAATAATATCAATAATTTTTAAGAAAGGAAAAAATATGTTATTTTATAACTACTTCCATAACTTTATAAATGGTAAAGATCAAGCTTTAGTTTCGATAGTCATTGCATGCCAGATTGATGCTCAGGTTTACATGTTTTATTTTATTAAAGAAGTCCATTTTGGAAGTGGAGTAATTGGCTAATAAGAAAAATGTTTTTTAAGGGAAGTCTTTTCTCCACAAAACAAATTTTTGTTTTTTTTTTTTGTATTTTTTCCACTAACCATTATTTTGTGGAAAAAAGACTTTCCCTAAGAAAATATCTTCATTATTACATGTTTAAGTGAACTGTTTTATTTGAATTGAATTTCTTATTGATTAAAAAATTATAAAGCCATTTTTAAGCCACATTATTATTCTCCATCATCACACAGCTTCTTATCGTTAATGATTATGTTTGGCTTATTTGCTTTGATGGATCGGTCAGTTTCAACCTGTATGATGTTAACGTCTTGTGTAATTGTTAAAGCCTGCTTTGGCTGTATTTTGGGATGCTACAATGCTTATCATTCCCCGTTGACCGTCATTCTAGGAAATGTATAGGCAGTAGAGATCTTATCGTAGATATAGAGCCCCACACATGTTCATGGGTTTTTAGTTTTATGTTTTGTCTAATTTACCCAATAATTATCCCACAGCTGAACCCGTTGTCAGGTACAGTTAAGAGTTTATAGCCATAATCTTATTTTTAGTGCTTAGCTGTGAGTCCAATATGTTGTGGATTCTTCCTGTGCATTCCTTGCTTAGTTTCTTTTTCATTGTCTTATGCCGAACTCCATCGTGTTCCTCTAAATAAATAAAATCAATAAGGCCTTTTATTAGATGGTAAAGTCTACTAAACAAATGCTATTCTACTCAACCATACAATCTACTCCCAAGTATTGGTAATCATGGTGTTCGTCTAGTGCTTTTATTGTTGTCTCAAGGTCGACTTCTATTGGACTATATACCTCTTTTGAATAAAAAACACTCATTAAAAATTAGTTGTAATATAGAGTCCACGGGTTGAAAAACATATTTTTTTCTGTTATCATAGTTTAAAACACGGAAATTAGTTGAATTGGCTGTTCAAGTGGGTACTTGAACTGTAAACTGTTAAGAATGAAATGAATCTAAAAACCTATAAAATACGATTTTTTTTAATTTGTAATTATACTGCTCGCTGGTGGGCCAATGTGATTATTAGTACTATCGCTAGCCTAATATTGTTCAATAATAATTTTATTATATCCAGGATGAAGATCCTCATACTTTCTTTGATTTTTTTATTTTTTATGGTAACTCATGGAAGTTTTCTTAGTAAAACAGATAATAGTGAATATGATAATATTTTAAGAGGCATGGAAGATCCTGATGAGTCAAATACTAACTGGACTGTGGTAAGTAATTTTAAATTAAACACGAAAACTTTCTTTCTCAAACTCATTCCTATAGAAGATATGGAATAAACTCAGTTAAGAAATAAATTGTACTGAATAACATACTTTTTGTTGGTGGCATTTATATATACTATTAGATTTATTGATTGAAGGGTTTCTTTGCATACCTATAGCAATGGAGAAAGAAGTTCCTAATAAAGAAGTTCATAGTAAATGGTTTTTTTTCTGACAATATTGCTAATGCACATCTTACAAAAAATTAATAAGTTTTGCAGTTTCCATCATTTCCATACCAGAATCATCAAAGATACTAAAGAACAAGTCTGTGTTAGATATTTCGAGCTCCTCTATGCTTTGTTACTGATTAGAATATTATTATCATCCGCGTAGCATATTAGATTTCATAGAAATTAGTTAATTTTTCTGCTAAATAATACCCAAGTTCAACAGGTCTAGCTATATATATCACCCTGTGCAATCCCATTTAATTTACCTTTAAACTTAAAAAGTATTCTTGCTATTATATTTTATTTATATGTTGTCTTTTAGGCATTATTTAAACAATGTTAGAGCATTTTCTCCTATCCATAGAATAATAAAAAACAACTCGGGTTTTTCAGAGGCTATAAATGATACGTTTAAATAAAAAAATTATTTCACTCTGATGCAGAAGAACTATATAAAACAACGGTAGCAGAGCTAGATAGAGGTAAAGATGGTAAAGAAACCCATGCAATTAAATTTAAAAATAATGTGCCTCATATTCAATCATATTTGCAGATCGATTTCTATATTATGTAATTTTTATAAACCTTTTGAATCATGCATATATCATCAAATTTATTCCCAAATCAAAAACTATATCGCTACCGATCAGCACGGATTTATGCAAAATAGATCTTGCGTTACTAATTTGATTTGCCTATCATAAACTATATGCAGTACATTAGATCAGAGAGGGCAAGTTGATATAGATATTTAGAAAGCTATTGATCAAATTGATCATGAAATGTTTCTATTTAAAATCGAAGTTTTGGGGTATTCACATATCTTAGTACGCCGGTATCGCTTCCATTAAACAGACCGTCATCAGTTTATTGAAATTGATGGGTTTTGTTCTCAAAAGTATGCAGTAACGTCAGGCGTCCCTCAGAGATCAAATCTAGGTCCGTTATTTTTTAGAATTATTTTTAGAATTACAAGAACGAATAAATATAACAAATGAATAGTGTTTGAGACTTTATGTGTGTTGACTTTATTTAAATAACTTTAAATACTGTACGGAAAAAAAAATCCAATTCTATTAAGTTTAATAGAATTGGATTTTTTTGCATTAACTCTAGAAACAATGTACCTTATCTTATTTAACAAATCACTACAGTCTATTTGAATCCAAGATCTTTAATTTCAGTATGTCTGGCTAGAGGGTAGTTACTCTATAGATAATTACCCTCTAGCCAGACATACTGAAATTAAAGATCTTGGATTCAAATAGACTGTAGTGATTTGTTAAATAAGATAAGGTACATTGTTTCTAGAGTTAATGCTAGATCTTCGTTAACTTTTTATTCCAATCGTCTTAGATCTAACATGCTTACTAAAGCCCCATTATATGTATTTTTGTTGTAATATATTTAATGTTTATGAAAAGTTACATACCTACATATGTAACTCTGTTTCATTTTGAGCTTAGCGTTCTGTGGATGTGACCTGTCTTACTCTTTACTTTGCTTAAAAGTGTACCTCTTTTTAAATATATTTTTCTTTACATTATTTATTCTAATATCACAGATTTAACGCAAGTTAGCTAACGCAACTAGCTTGCGCTAGCTAGTTAAATCTGTGCTAATATTCATTGATTTGGATACATGTTGGTTTTTTAACTAATGTTGACTGTGCAGTTAGAGATCTCGGAGTGACGATTGACGCCAAAATCTACAACATAACAACCAGGTGAACCCGTACCAATGAAAAACCGGGGAAAAGTATAAATATGATGATATTTTGCAGGCTCTGAGTCCATCAATAGCACATCAGATAGCTCTGATGTTTGCTTTTTACAGGGACATATTAAGTCTTCTTATTACTGTCTTTAGTAGCTTTGAATTATATTGCTCGAAAGGGCAAATACATTGAACATTTTGCTGTACCACTTAATCCCAATAATTAGAGCAAAAATCACTCTGTGATCAGTAAGTTCAGAATTATAAATGCAACTATTTCTCTCTATATTTTTAATATGTGTAGTAATTTAAGTCGAATTTCAAAAAGACTTGGTCTTAGAACATTGAAAGGCCTTTCAATGTTCTAAGGACTTGGTCTTAATATTATTAATTCTGATCATATCCAATGATGGCTCCAAGGTCTTTGGAAAATGATATTAATAGTTTATTGAGGTTTAATCGTTTCAGTTCTTCGGAAGGTCTTTTTCTCGTAAAAATAATAATGCCGGTTTTAAGCGGATTTACCAATAAATCATCTTCTTCTGATAAGTCACTTCTTAATTCTTAACAAGCTAACTTCGGTTAAGTGCAGCTTGACAGAAAACAACCAAATTTTAAAATAGTTGGTAAAGTGGTAATTTTTTTAGGAATACCTGGCCGAGTCTTATGGATATACAATAGAAACCCACAACGTCACCACTTCAGATGGATATATTTTAACATTACACAGAATTCCCAGTGGCAGAGCTGCACAGGAAAATAATGGCAAAGTTGCATTCCTTCAACATGGAATTTTATGCTCTGCAGCAGATTGGATAGTAATGGGTCCCGGAAAATCTCTAGGTAAAGTCATAAAAGTAAAGAAAAAAAAACTTCAAAAACTACTTTTTATTTTACATTTTAGCGCTTATGCTGGCGGATGAGGGATATGATGTTTGGATGGGTAATGCCAGAGGAAATACATGGAGTAAAAAGCATGTGAGTCTGGATACCAATGGTTCAGAGTACTGGCAATTTTCGTGGCATCAAATTGGAGATATTGATATGCCTACTATGATTGATTATGTGTTGGAGCAAACAGGAGTATCTCAGGTACTAAAATAACTATTTTTTTTTAATGCAAAAATTTGAGGTCGATAAAATATCCATTATTCCCACACATTTTTGGTCACTATTCGCTGGTACGTCAACCGATTTAATTTTTTTTGCCACTGTTAAATAGGCATTTTAATGCTGCTCACAATGATGTGTTACAAGGTGGGGGTTTCCATTTGACATTTTAAAGCGAGGTTAGCTGAAGATGAGGAAGTTATCGACAGAACTTTGTCAAATCCACTTCCGCGTTATCCTTCACCCAGTCAACATGTGGTTGTTCATGTCCTTTCCTATCCTACGGTTTTTTTCTTTCCTATCCTATTTCTCTATCCTATTTCTTTCCTTGATCCCTTCCTACCCCTTGCCGTTAGTTACAACGTGCATTTCAGAATTAAACTTTGTGAAAGTTTCCATCCCACTTCCGCGTTATCCTTCATCCCATCAACACGTGGTTGTTTATCCTTCCTATCCTTTAAGTCCTTTTTCCAGACCGTTTTCACGAATCTCCAAATCGTGATTGCCTCGTAGCAGAGCCATCAATTCAACAAAAACAAGAAGAATAACTTGTCAAATATCAAATATAAAATTAAATAGAATCCTCCTTGGTGTTTAAATTACATATTATAGGAGTGGAATGAGTTACGAGACACTAAGATAGACACTAAGATATTTTATATATTATGCTTTACTGCATTTCAAATTCTCCTAAGAGTGTCTTGAAACCTTAGCATATTTCGTGTTTCCACTTACAACATTCTAGTCTGAGACTTAATTTGCATTGAATTCTGAGGGGGTTGAATTACGGGGAAGGCCGTGAATATGTTTTTTCCCTTTAATCACTTTAGTTACTTTTTTAAGGTGTATTATGTTGGTCACTCGCAAGGGACAACTGTATATTACGTGATGTTATCCATGCATCCAGAGTATAACAGTAAAATTAAGATTGGAGCATCACTTGCCCCTATTGGATATATGGACCACATGACTGGGCCTCTTCTTCGTGTAATTGCACTTTATACGGACGAGTTAAATGTAAGTAAACGGAATCAGTTAAAATAGCTATCTGGTATACTGGACGCCGATTTCTATACTAGGTACTAGGAACTCTTATTGGAGTGGATGAGTTTGCACCGACCAGCGATTTCTTCAAGTATATAGCAGGAGATGTTGTATGTTCAGAGAATTCTGAAACCCAATTGTTATGCGAAAATATTCTGTTTGCTCTTTGCGGATTTGACTACCAGCAGCTAAACGACACTCTGCTACCAATAATATTAAAATATCTTCCTGCTGGTTGTTCAACTAAGCAACCTATACATTATGGTCAGGAAATTAACTCGGGTGAGTCATTTGTTCAGACAGTCACACATTCTCCTATCCATTAGTAAAATTTTCTTTTGAGTTACTGGCTGGCTTATATTATGAAGTCGGAACTTATCTGATAACGATGATCACTGTTCAATAAGAACCAATAAATATATCTCATAGATATTATTGTTAAAATGTCTTTCTTTTATTTGTTGATCTTGTCTATAAGGCCAAAACACGCATTAAAAACCATAAAATCATAAATAGATGTTAATATTAAATTTTTTAGGGTACTTCCGGCAGTACGACTATGGATCTATTTTAAATTTGGTGTACTACAACAGCCTTGTCCCTCCAAGTTACAATTTATCTAATATAGCTACACCAACTTACTTATATTATAGCCTCAATGACTGGCTGTCAGCAGAAACGGATGTTCTACGTTTGTGTGAAGAGATGGGCTCCGCCTGTAAAGAGACAATACTAAATAGTGAATATAATTTTAACCATTTGGATTACCTTTATGGCATAAATACAACTACCCTAATTAATAATGAGATTATAAGTTTATTTGACACAGAATAAAGAACTTGTAATTTTATATGGCTGTTTTTAAAAAATTGAATTTGTTGAGTAAGTGACGACAATAAGAGCAACCACAGAAATTTCGCAGGCAAGAAACTAACAAATTTGACACGAACGAACTTACAGTTACGTTACAGAGTACACAGAGCGCGCAGTAAAGCTCCGACCAGGTTGCGCAAATGAAGCAAAACCGGCAGTAGAGAATTCTTTTTAGTATTCTGCGCACTAAAGTACATTTAACTCGTTAATAGGATAACTAGCTTTCGAATGGAAAGTTCTATATAAAAATTCTATTATTTCTTCTTCCAATGAGAAAAACTAGTAGGACCTATATGACATGACCTAGTAGGACCTACAAGTGTACCTACCTAGAAGTGTATACAGCAGCCGCTTTAAGACAAAAACTAACGCTGTATCAGAACTTTAAATTACTGGGTTTATAAACCTCAAGTCACATGAATTAGGTCTTTAAGTCGGGTCTTAAAAGGGAAAATTTTTAAAAGTATAATTATAGAGGTATAACCCAAAAGACGTATAACGTACTATGTACGTTACGTTTTTACGTCATTTATTGGATATAATATGACGTATCTAGGATGTTTACACAACTCCTTTTCTTGTGTGTAAGATACAAAAACAAAAACATCATTTGTTGCTCGCACCCATTGTGAAATACAGTCTTTGCCTTAAAATTATGTTTTAAAACAGGTAAAGTTATCAATTGAATAGGAATAGTTTCCTTTCACACATCTAATATTAAATATGTACTTTATTTAATATTGTGTATTACATATGTAAGTTTAAAAATTATCTTTAAATTTCCGGCCAAGCCAACTATAATTTATTGCCAATTCATCGGCAACCAATAACCTATAGATTCTTGCAACAAAAAATCGTATAATTCCTTTCTTCAGTACCAGAACATTCAGTAAACTAAAAATATAGATGAACTATATGTTCATTTGAACGATACTACAACCAAAATCTAAATATATTGGGCTAGATCATAGTAAATCGTTCGTATCACCGAACAGTAAAAATAAATTCAAATGTTATTATAAGCCGAAAACTTAGATAAATTCACAGTGTAAACCTTTATTACAAGTAAACCTTTATTACAAAGGGACAACCAATGCTACCATCCAAGACGACTGAATGAAGGGCGCTGGTACTCGAAACTGTCGCCTGTCTTAAACACTGTCAACAGTGTCCACTTTGCTCCCTCATATTGCCAATTCTAATATGATAATTAGTGGGAGGAACAAAAAAGCAGGATTTCTTTTGCGACTGATCTTGATAATTTTGATATCATATGATGACAATATTTATAGATTTTAGATGTTCTGAAATCATATACCTACCTAATTACAGTTTTCCAGATCATGCAACATGTAAATTAATTAAATTTATAGCAAAGTATATAGATTTCAACAATGTTAGACTGTGTTTATAGGGTATGTTAATCCTTTGGAAAAAAGACACCTCGATTTGACAGTTTGTTGTTTAATTTATACGGAATGTTTTGTTGTTTTTTTTTCTATCAAAACAAAGAAGCACGCAAATGGTTTTTTCTTTTAACCTACTGAAATTAGAAATATTGAAAGTAGAAAGACTCATGGACATAAATGTGATATAAGAATTACCCAGGACGTATGATGCTGTTTGGGTTTTAATAAATTAAATCTTTAATTTTTTAAATTTCTTTTGTTAGATTCTTTCAGATTACAAGACCCGTCGTTTTATAAAACGCCCGTGACTACTCAAAAAAACAAAGGTAAACAAATATCTAACATTCTTGTATATGTAAATTTACACAAGCATACCTACTTAAATAAAAAACAACAATAAGAATTTTAATAAAAAGAAAGTTCATTTATCGGAACATAGACCACTGGAATGGCACCTACCGATACATTTTCCGCCATTGCAGTTTACTAGGTTTGCATTTCTTAAATCCTTATCCTTCCAATTGCGAAACCTTGGAAGCTGCTTTTCTCAAAGTAATATTAATATCTTGTGTGATAAACGGATTAAAGTTAGAATTGTCAACTGGTTTTAATTCGTCTCCGGAAATAATCCTAGTACCCCTTTTAGATCATGGGAATCCTTATCAAATGTTGGAACTTTCACAGATACATATATGCTTCCCCACTAGCAAATCCTTCGATTTTTTTTAGTTATTGTCCAAAAAACTCGAAAACTCTTTAACCGGATTTATTTCATGCGTTGTCTGTGTAGAAGAGTTATAAATCATTTACAAGAGTGGCCTCTTCATGACATAGCCAACATGTGGTTCCAACAAGATGGCGCCCCTGCACACAATTCTGCAATTATTTCCAATTAACAATATATAGAAATATATGGATAGGAAATCGAGGTCCTTTTGCGTGGCCTGCCCGCTCACCTGATTTGACGCTTCTTGATTTCTGTGTATGGGGATATACCTAAAAGATAAGGTGTATTACACTAATAATACTACAGTGGAAGAACTTGAAGCAGCCGTTCGATAAGCCATTCAAGAAATGCCACGCCAAATTGTCAAAAATGCTTGTTTGGCTCTGAGTGAGAGGTGTACATTATGTATTAACAAAAATGGAGATCTTTTTGAACACTTTATTAACTAGTTTTATTTTGGTTAATTGTTGATAGTTATTTATTTAATTTCATTTATCGTTGTAGGTTAGAAATAAATGTTGTTTCAATTTTTTAAATTTACTTTTCATAATAATGAAATGACTTTCTTGTTTTAATAAAAAAACAAAACAAAATAATTGATTAGCAGCCTTTTTTTTCACAGTCAACTAAGGAAAAAAATTTTTTTTGAATAAATTTATGTTTTCCGCCATATCAAGATATGGTTGTTATACATGGTTGAAAGGGTCTTACTACCACATTAACTAACTACCAAATTTTATTAAAATCGGATTTAAGATGGCTATTGCAGGTTTTCTACAAACCTATTTCTTAAATTTAGCATGATATTTTGAAAACCCCTGTAGATATCGTGGATCTTAATATCGCATCTGATTGCGCTTGGAGCAGCACAACTTTTTCCCCATTTAACCGAAACTATATCTCTTACCGTTTACGAAATCCTCATGTATATCATTTTATCTAGGACACTCTGTATATGTATTGTATTTTATAATAATATAATAGGTGAATTTTTAAACCACATTGTATTTTAAACTAAACTTCTGGAGAATGATCTCTATCTTAAAAATACCTGATTATTAGGATCCCTACACCGAGAAAAATAATCTTAGACCATCAGTGAGATTCTCACTGCTAGTCAGTAAGATATCTCACTAACATAGGGGACAACAATATGGTTTAAATACCACTATTAGATTGATCTTAATAACTTCGTCTCACTAACCGTCAATAGACGACCTTAATAGATATATCGTAAGACCATCAGTGGGTCATCTTCAGACAACCAATAGCTCATCATAAGACCATCTTAGATTGGTTAGTGACTATCAATATGCATCTTAATAAAACTATAAGTTGATCTTATTAGTGGTAAATAGATATATTAATGTTCTAACTCTTTTTCTTTAGTATTACCTTAGATATTTTCACCTAAGATATTTTAATGTCATATTAAGATAGTCTGTATGGTAATATGGTATTATTTAGGTTCTAATAAAACGAATTTATTTAATATATAACGAATAATTGCAATTAATATTGCAATTTTTAGGCATGGCTAAATCAATAAAAATTAAATGCGAACAAATTCCAAAAAAAAAAGGCTCTGATCCATCGATTTTGTCAAAAAAAAATAGTAACATTTTAATATAGTATATATTTAATATCATTTATGGTTGTTTAGAGCTCCGGTATGCAAGTTTTCTTTTTGACACCCATATAATCTCGTCGAAACCGATGCAACTTGGTACACCCTGTGTAAAACATGAAGGTATAAAATTTTTAAACAAAATATATAGATCCGAGTTTTTGAAAAATTTTCCCAATTAACTTTTTATGAGTCAGTCTAGCCTTAAAAGTGCAAAATAAATAAAAACTCTCAGTTAAGTTCAAACTCTCAGTTGAAAAGTGCAACACTAAAAATGCTAAATAAAAAAAAATAAAATTGAGCGGTCAGAAAGTTTTTGAACATGTGCTATGCTCAATTGATGATTAATAGCAAGACTGTGAGTTATATTATTTCTTAAAGATATTACGTTGGCTGACAGTTTGGAACAACGATGTTTAGATTCATATCTCAGAGATATTACATTTTTTATAGGCCCCATTTTTTCCATGACTATAGGATAATAAGTAAGTATATGAAACTTTGGCTTTAAAGGCTGATTAAATAGGTTAATATATAATGAATAGTGTTCCTTGATTAGTGGTATGTAATGCTTTACAATTTTTCTAAGCAAGAGAAACAATGACCAGTGTACGTTTCCGACAGGGACTAAATGTCCAAATATTAGACCACCATTAATTATAAAGTTTTTTACTTACTAATTCCATATAGGCCAATCACCTCCAAATGTACTTTTAAAGAATCACTCCCAAAGTGAAGAATAAAATAGACCTGAATTGGAAGAAAATTAATTCAATATGGAAAATTTAACTCGAGAGACAGAATACTATATTATGCCTTAACTTTCTCTTTAAAATTATGTATAACACTAAGCATTTTATACAGGATGCAAGCTATGACAGTACCCCAAAAAGTTAAAATTTTTAGTTTCACCCTATATCTCGAAGGCAAAACTGGTTAGGTTAATTAGTTTCACAAACAAGTGGCACAGGTTCGCAAAAACCACAAAGTTCTATCATTAAAAATAACCGAGATACCCTGCAATTACAACCCAAATGTCTCCTATATATATTTAGTAGCTTAGAAAAATACTTAGGACTATAGGGAAATACTTCGAAATATTTAGAAAGATAACAAAATAAAAAAGATGAAAATATTTGTCATAACAAAATTTTAAATAGGTTATTAAACTAATGAGATTTTCATTCAAATTACCTTATAATAAATTCTCATTTCAGGGTCTCGGAAAAGGGACTGTAAAATTTGTGAAGAAAAACAAATATAAAAATTTGATAAAATGTTGAAACTAAATAGCTTTTACAAATATATTGATTTTTTTGGTATGTACTCACAACGTTCCAACCCTGTCAATGGCAATTTAGACAGATTATCAATGACAATTTATCAGAGTTATTTGTTTTTTTGAGAAGCGGGATATTATTTGCGGCGCTACATCAACCATCATGCACAAATAGGTAAATTAAATATTCAAAAAATAACTTAATAACTTACCTTCAAATCCTTCAACGTATGAAGACAGGCTCCACTTAAAAAGCATTAATTTAAAATGATGATTTTAATGAATGATGAATGATTAATTTTAAATGATGCGCGAGCCCCGATAATCTGTTTACTAATGACGGCATTTATGACCAAAAATGAACAGATAACTGCGTATTTGTCATCCCCTCTAGAAGAACTAAACATCCCCTGATATTTAGTTCTTCAAAGATGGTCAAAAGGTAAATAGGTGATCTGATTTTTGCATTTGACACTTTATTAAGATGTATAAAGATGTATCTATAAGCCACATTAACGTGTGTTGTTACAATAATTGAATAATTTTTGCTGGTAATTAGGTAGATATTCGTTGACCTTTATTGAGATATTTTTATAAAAATTGAAAAATGTTTATTTAAAAATGAATTTAAATTTATAAATGATTATTTATTAGATTATTTAAATCAGTGTAACCTAAAATAGTTATTGTATAACGTTAAAACCATAACCCATGTAAGCTTTACAACAATACATTTTAATAGTAGGTATCAATTCTAAATCTGTTAAACAAAAAAATACATCTAAAAGTAATAAACATTTAATCAGATCAAAGCATTCAAATTTAATTTTTTTTAGTAAAACTATTATAAATAAAACTCGATTGAAAATAGGGTCAGTTCACTGGTTCTCGGCCTTTTAACGGAAATTTTGACTTTGTAACCAAATTAAACATAGAAGGAGGCTTTGAATTTTAATTTTACCTAATGCAAAATGTTAGTCAAAGTGTTTTTATCAATTAAGAAATTTGTGTAAGTTTTTTTTTTCAAAGATTTAGCGTAAAGCGAGATAAAACTAAAAAAAGTGCCATTTCACTGTTTCTTGGCCCCCCCTCACAGTTCTCGGCCATTTTTGTATCGGTTCTCGGCCACCCCAAAACCTATTTTATTTAAATAATATTCTAGATTTTTCTACGTAGGGTTACACATTTTTAAAAAAGTTTTTGTTAATAAATACTTACTCATCTTTAAATTAAAGAAAATCAGTGTAAAATTTTATTTTTAAACAAGTTTTATTAAAAATAAACAGTTTAATTTAAATAAATGACTTTAAAGATAAATAATTCCTTTTTAACTAAAAACAAACAAAACAACTTATTCTTAAATATTGAAGGTAAAATAAGCAATTATATTAAAACTAATCAGTCTCAACAAAACAGGATACTCTAGTATAATTATTCACATTAAAATGCAAAGTAATATAGTACGTTATAGATAAACTTATAATAAATATATGGAAAACTTAAAACCTAAATACTTCATTGCACGTGCATTATTAAGCGTCATCACATTCATCACACTTGTATTCTTTGCCTGCAGCAACACTATAGGGAACATTATAGAATTCCGTTCATTTTTTGTGAAACCATTTTGCGCAATAGTCACAACCAATGTTTTTATGATCTTCTTCTTCCGTGTCACTATTAAGAGTTTCTTTACACATATCACATGGTATCTTTTCTTTGGTTTTTGTTTGTTTTGTTTCTTCTAAATCAGGTTTTCTCTTATTTTGTTTCTTATTGTTTTTCTCAATTTTTGTTTCTTCCTTCCTTTCCTTTATTCTCCTTCTTTCTTCTTTTCTTTTTTCAATTTCAGCCTTTTTAAATTCTTTTTCCTGATCTTTTTTTTTTATTCCCTCCATTTGTCACTGCTAATTGCACTTGGTGCTCTTTCATTTTTTGATCGGTTTGTATTTTTGCTACGTTTAACTGGTTCAGGATATAGACACTAGACACTACACTGTTCGGAAAATGCACCATGCATTCTATCAATATTTTCAGTACCTTGAACCGCAGTTTTTTCGTTTTTCTGGTTCTTCCCATCTTCTTTTGAAATTTTTCCTTCTGATTTATTTTGTTGGAAACTATTGTTTTCACCTTTATTTTCGTTGATATTTCTCTCCGACAGTATTCTTTTGTCTTTTTTCTCGTTACACCGTTTTTCTTTAATCTTTGAACTACCTTTTTTGTTTATGTCAAGATTATTAGTATTATTTTCATTACCACATATGACGTTTGGGACATTTCCTACTTCAGTTTCAAAAATATCATCATTAAATGTTGTACCGCGTGTAGGAGCCGCTAAAATTTCAGAAATATCAATCAATGGAAGATCATCATCTTGATCATCTTTACCATTATTTAGAAAGGAGCTGGTCATAATATTTTGAATTTTTACGCTGTCAATATTCAAATTATTATCACCAAAAGATGAAATATTTACCTGCTGATTTTCGGAAAATTCAGTCTCCATGTGAATTATCTCCACGTTTTCAGAAAAGTGTGTATCTTTATCAGGAATACTGAGATCTAAGTTGAGATCAAATATTAATTTGTCAGTATCAAGGTCGTTGTCTTGAATAATAATATCTGATTGATTTTTGTCATCAATGTTAAGAACACCTTTACTTACATCTATTAATAGTTCTAAACTGGCTTCTGATTTATTACTCTTATTTTGGTTATCTTTTTTCGAGGTTGAAGAACATTGTGGTTCAAGTAAGTTAATTTCGCTTAACACTACGTTCACATTTATACCGTAGGATGTTAAATTGTCTTTTATTTTATTAATAAGTTTTTTGCAAGAAGTTATGTCACGCTTCGTTATATTTTCGATTGATTTTCTTTTACTTTTATTTATCGCTACTGCTTTATCAGCCACACATTTGCTGTAATCTACGGCATCGGGATTTAATGGAAATAGTCCCGATTTTCTGAAACCATTTTTTACTGAAGTTTCGAATCTCTCTGGTTCAGAGAGTATCTCGTTAAACAGGCTACAAAAATTAATTTTGGTTACAGAGCAGTTCAGATTTTCTGGTTTTCTTTGCCAATTATGAACAGTTTTTTCCACTCCGATTTCATTGGCTTAAACACGCTAACATCGGCAGGCTGGAGCATGTGCGTAGTGTTGGGAGGTAGAGCATATAGAATAATTTGGTTTGCGTCACACCATGTACTTATTGCCATATTAAGGTGGGATTTATGCCCATCCACAAATAGAATTACAGGCTTTGGAATTTCTTCTAAAATTAATTAAAATCGTTACATATAAATTCAAAAAAGACATTCGATGTCATCCACCCTTTTTCAGACTTTCCCAAAACCCATCCACTGGCCATATTGTCAATGACAGACCTAGGTGGTCTTACATATAGGAATAGAACAAGTAGGGGGGCAAAATTTTCATTAGCGTTGAAAGTTATTAATACAGTAATGTTTTCTTTTTCGTTTCCTTGTTTAACAGTCAGCAAATTACGAAAACCTTTAGGACCCAAAACTTTCCCACTGGATGGACACAGTGCGAATCCCGACTCATCACCATTGAATATCCTCGTTGGATCATTCATTATGTAAGACAAATTATTACTCTCTAAGTACTCCTTGAGGTCATGAAACCATTTTCTTACGGATTGTTCTGTAACTGCAGCTCTGGCTTTATTTATTCCCTCAGCTTCTCTGAGGGATATCTCGGGATTTCTTTTTAAGAAATTTGAGTACCACGTTTGTTTTGGTACACCTTTCTTAAATAAACACTTACCAGAATCAGCGTTAATTTTTGACACTGTATCAAAAAGCATCTGCTTCGTAATAGGGAAACCGAATTTTTGCCAGATTAACAATCCAATTTTTAATTTTTTCTTTACCATCAACAGTTAATAGAGGAGGTGGTCCGGGTTTTCGCAGGACGTCTGGTACTCTCCCTTTTATCCTATCTTGGATGGTCGCCCTGGGAACACCAAATGTTCGACTTGCCTCCCTTATTGGCATTTTGTTTTCTCTAATTTCAAAAAGTGCATTTTTCAAATTCTCTTCACTGTACTTACACAGTTTCCTTCGAACCTTCGATGTATTGGGTCGAATAACCTTGGTATTAGTGGTTCTTTTTTTCTTCGATCTAGCCACTGAAAAAAAAGTTAGAATCAAAACTTTTAGAATTGCGTTTAGGCCGAGAACCGAAATGACTTAACTCTACAATGATTTTAATTCTCGGCCCCCGCAATATTCACAATTGCCGAAAAATGCCAGATCTCGGCCCCTATTTTTCAGGATAATTTTATTATTAAAATAAACACCATCTTCAATTTAATTTGCAGGCCGCAATCTAATATCAGAAAAGAAGCATTGTTAATCTAAATGTAAAAACTAACAAAAACCTTATAACACTTATTTTTTACAGTTTTATTTAAAAATGAAAAATAATCTTTTAAACTAATTTTCGGCCCCTCTGGCCGAGAACTAAAAAAGTTAACTTTTTTTAAACCGGATCGCGGCCACTTAATATTTTAATTGTAAAATCATTTTTTGCTAAATTTTAGCAATAAATTTACACGTTTTAACCCTTCCCTTATAATCTAATGTATATTACATTCACTTAAAACAAAAAAATTGTAAGAGACTTACTATTTATTTGGTTCACAACACTAAGCAAAATTGCACTTTTCACACACGTGTGGTCTGTTGCTTGGAAGGTCGACAACTAAATGATTTTTCGCGCGCTTGTCATTTGCAATGTCATCTTAAGCCCCGGCGTTTTTGACAGAAAAAAGATGCGGGAAACGATTTTATCATTCAGAGTAGGCCAATAGCAATAAATTTCCTTAATATTTGGCTTTTAGTCACAAAACGGCCGAGAACTAGTGATGGCCGGATAACCGGTGAACTGACCCTATTAAGATTTTTTTATTATTTTATCTAGCCGCTTTATAGCAACTCAAACCTCTGACAGACAACTCAAGCCTCTGACTGCGGCAGAGTTTAATATGTTTTTCGCGGTAGCCTAATATTTGGCTCCTTCAAGTAAGAATAAAAGGACTATAATACACATTGTCATTATTTTTTTTTTAATTTTTTATTTTCCAATCTCCAATTTTTTTTTTGCTTAAAATAATTCAAAGAAGATTAACTTACTATTTCATATTCAAAAATGTAAAAAATCAGAGATACCTAAAGTCGACTAGAACCATCCTTTCTACTAATTAAACCAACCTTTCCTGTGACCCTCGTAATAAAAACATAATGAGGAAATACGGTAAGGATCTGGCAGCGTCGCAATTTCGTAGCTTGCGGACGGGCGGGGCCTCCGCCACAGCTGGCAGACGATACGTTCGAAATACAACTACGACCGGCCACTAATTCCTCCGCGTCGAATTTAGTGCCACTATTAATACCGAATATTCCCTAAAATAATTGATTTTTGACAAATCAATTATCATAATTGGCATTAGAAAAGCATTGTTGGTGCCCGTGGTGAAATTACGAACGGTTTTCCGCTTCGGGATAAAGTTTCCAGCGCTTTTGCGTATGAATTGAACGTTGGCGTCAACCGGCTCTCAGCTGTTTCCCGCGCTCGCAGAAAACCGCTGTGAGGCTTACGTAGTGTTTGGTTATCCCGCGCTCCTCGATTTATTGGTAATTTAACCCGGTTTTTTTAATTTTTCGCCTGTGTCAAAAACTGCCAGTGAAATTAGTGCAATGGCTATGTACATTGACGCGACGGAAACGGTTATTTTCGAAGAATCGGGCGACGAAAAGAAGGAAATCCTCGGAAACCTCGCCAGGTAAAGTACCACATGATTTATTTACCCGCGTTTTCGTCCACATGATTTTGACATATAAAGTGCATGGTCCTACGTCATCGTTCTAGCACATAATTTTGTTATTTAACTACTATTAGATTAGATCTTTAATAATAACGCAAATTTATTACCGTTTAATACGTTTAGCCTGAGTATTTTCGATTTCAAATCGTTTTTAACTGGCGGCGTCTTGTGATTGAGTACCCGCTGTTCGCCATCATGAATTTATTTATTGAGACTCTCCCATCTGAAGATGTAAATAAACATACCTATTGGACTTTGCCTTTTAAATCCTGCTAGACTGAAACATTTTTGTCTATAGAATGAACCTGACTGAAGGCTTTTAAATTACTTTGTTTAAAGGGACTACTCTTTGTATTGGTTTCAAGATCCTAAGTTTATTGAAGAACAAGACTTTGGGCCTAAGACTGAAAAAAACAATTATGTTTTTTTATTTTTATTTAGTTCATTTCCAATTTATACAAATTGTACATACATTTATACAAATAATTGTGGGTACGTAAATTCTTGAAAATAATGTACCAAATACACATTTTGTTTGAATCTGTAGCTACGTTTACAACGCGCGGATCTATTAGGTCCATGGATCAAGTGATGGACTATTTTTATTTAGTACAGCCCTAGGATCAAAATGTCAGTTGAAGGGAGTTTCTTAGTTTACGAAGAATTATAGGACATAACCTCTAAATTTTTAAAAATTTTATTGCTGTTTAAAAATAGGTAATAAAAATAAACTATTTTTTTTTTCAAGGCTTAAGTTTGTCCTTTTCCTCTCTTTCTTTTCTTTTTCCTTCTTTATTTTTGTGTACAAAAATAAAAACCTCCTGAGCTAAAATCCAATCAAATGTCTGTCATTTTGGTACTGCAAATAAGTGTTTACACTAAAAAAAAAATAATTTAATCTACCATGTTTAGGAAGCAGCAAATTCGCATACAAAATTTTAGTGTGCTGTCATTTGATCCAAGTATTAAATAGCATTTGGTACAGACCTTGTAAATGTAGCTATGTGTGCAATATGTAAAGCAAATATAAATTAATAGCCTATGTTAAGAATTTTATAGAACTCGAATTTTCATTTATCGAAAAATACAGATCTCTAATTTGGTACCCAATTTATAGCTACTTGATAGATGATATTGAGTGCATTCAGTGCAAGTTTATAAAGTATCTCTGGTTTAGAGAGGAAGGTGTCTTTCCAGCCAGAGGTTTGGATAGTCAATTATACTTAAATAAATTTAATAATATACCCTTAGCAAAAAAAAAAGAAATTGTTTAAAAAAAAAAAAAAAAAATTCCTTTATTGCTATCCAAACCCTTAATAAAATCAACAAATACCCCATATAAACACAAAAACTTAAAAATCTGTCATTCATAAAGATACATTTTTATTTATTGAATTTAAAAGAGTAGAACCTTTTTTCAATAAGAAATCGCTTAACACTCTATTTAAATAAATTACGGCTCTGAATCTGTTGCAGACCCCTGGTAACATGTGGTATGCCTTTACTGCTCGTTAAGTTGGGCTTCTTTCAAAGAAAGCTGACCCGTGTGCAGGTATTCCAAGAGCTTCTCTGTCTCTTGTTATGGGAGTCATGTCTTGTGAGTACCCATCCTGATTTGTTGGAAATAACTGAGGATGCTTCTTAATGAACATCACAAGTGATAAGAAGCATAGTGATGGGGCAGTAAGTACACCGAAACCATCAAAATACTCCCCACATGATGTTCTGGGAGCGAGTCCAAATATGCACCAAATTATTCATTTTTGCGCCTTAAAATATTTTGGGCATCCCTTACCACTCCCACTACCCCAAAACATGATGTCATAATTCAGCACTGACTAAATGTTTGAAAAGTAAAAAATCTTAATGATTTCTATTGATAGTTGATCCCTGAGTCTATGAATAAGACCACAGAGGCTGCTCAGTTTTGATGTTAAGTAATTTATGTGTTTTTCATAACTAAGACATCCATCCAAGTGTCCCAAGAATTTAATACTGCTCAAACACTCTATAGACCTTCCATTAAGTTTTACATAGAGTGATGTGTCTTTTTTGAATTTAGAAAATGTAAGCAGGCCAGTTTTTTCAGTATTTAATTTAAGTTTTTTTTCTTCACACCATTTTTTCATTTGTTCAGCTGCTTGAGAGCATTTTATTGAGATCATGTTCTGGGTGGAACCGCTTTCCAGCACCGATGAGTCATCAGAGAACTGACTATCTAGATCAGCTAATATATTTGCATTTCAGTTATTAACATACAAAAGGAATAACACAGAGCCCAAAATAGAACCCTGGGGTACTACTCCCTGTGTTAGCTTTGATAGAAGAGAGTCGTTGATGTCGTCATTCATGCCATTCTTTCCATAAAATACTTATATAACCTTCTTCATAACAAGATTGACTATCCCACCCTTTTGGCTGGATTAAATTTTCGGGTACCAAGAATAAACTCTAGACATTATAGATTATTTTATGTAAATCCCGCTAGGACTAATATTTTGTTTAAATCCCCTATTAATATAATGTGTCAGAATTATATTAATAATAATTTACATGAACGGTTCGATATTTTTGTTGACAGTTTAAGGTCCAATATAGAAAGTATAAAGTAAATAGGTGATTCAGAGTCTTTCTAGTATGTATATAGATAGTCTGTTTAAGTACATAGAATGTTAAGCATTTTGATTTTTCATTTTTATACATATTTTGGTATTTTTTTAAATTATTTCCTTTAATTGGGTAACAAACCTGTTGGGAATAAATGCCTCTTTTTTTTTAAGCCTAAAATCTATCACCCAGACATGTTCAAAGGTCCCCTGACAATAAATTGATATCACCACAAACAAACTCCTTGATTTTTATGTGAAAGTTTTTTGTTTTCTATTGCTTTTTATTCAGTTGCAATTTAATTATAGAATTTTGGATAAGTGGGAATTTGTTGATTAACATATTTTTAGAGTCAGGGATCTTAGCTACATTTACAATGCGTGTCCCAAATATTTAATACTTGAATCAAATGACTTTACGAGGACTTTTTTTTCAGTGTAAATGGCAGTGGACTAAAATTTGGTACATGAATTTGATGCTTCCCGAACAGGGTAGATCAAATTTATTTATTTTTTAAACACCTAGGACCTATTTTGAAATACCAAAATGACAGGTTTGACATTTAATTGGATAGTCCTATGGTTGGAACCTTTGGTGTGACATTCAAATTATGAGACAGTTTTACCACTAACCAAAACTCTTTATTTTTACTCTTGACACATGTTTTGCTAATGATGTTAGCATCTTTAGGAGAAGATTAAAACTGTTTGTGAGTTTTAATCTCCATAACATTTTACCAGAAATATTGATTCCTTAATTCCACCTGTCCATTGACTCTCCAGATCAAGACCTGGGGTTTCACACTACAGAGTGAAATCTTTTAATGCCCTGCCAGCCTCTGTATTGATTCTGCCACTTTGTATATTCAAAAATAAAGTTAAAGATTTCCTAATTAATAACCTTTTTTACTCATTTGAGGAATTTCTTCACTTCACGTTTATATTGTATCTCTGTTGAAGTTGGCTTTGTATATTTGTTAGTTTTACTTAGTGCTTAATGCTTATTTCTTGATAAATTTTTCCTTTAACTGTGGATTATCTTGTCTTATTATAGAGTTGCTGGATGGGTTTTATTATTGTAATTTTAATTTTAATACTTTTTATTTCTGTATTTTGACTTGTGTAAGAGTTTGTACTTTTTGGCATAAATAAATTAATTAATAATAATAATTAAATTCCAAAAACCTTGAGCACCAGACCTTTCACACTATATTGTTCCAAAGAGTTAATCACTCAGTTATGAGGAACAGTGTCAAAGGTCTTTGAGAAGTTGAGGAAACTAGCAGAGCATTTTCTGTTTTTGTTTTAGCCTATTAAAAATTTCAGACGTCAAGCCAAACTGTTCATTCGAGAGGAATTTAAATGTTTTAAAACAATTTAATAATCTGTCTTTTAAACATTTCTAGTTTTGCAAAATTATTAGTTTAACTAATTGGCTTAGAATTCTCAATCAGCTTTTTTGAACATGACTTATGAACTGAAATTATTAAGGACTGTTTGAATAAATCCAGAACTATACCTGTTTTAAAAGTTAAATTTAGAATATGAGCTATGGGAACTGAAATATTTTGTTTTGATATTTTCATTAATTTTGTGGATATCATCCAGTCCAGGTGTCAACTTATTTTTTAAAGAATCTATGTATCTGGCAATCTCCTGGTCTGTCGTTAAACTGAAATACATTGATGTGATATTTGACTCACCCTGTTTATTTACCAAAGATTGTCTAACAGGAAATTTCTAATAATAAGACAACTTATGCTGTATTATATACTGCAACTTATTGTAGTAGTTAGCCATTTTTAGGTAACCATCAAAAGGAACTTTATTTGCATCATTTATTTTGGAAGAAATTTTTCACTTGTTTATGATATTCTAAGAGTGCTACTTTTAACTTATCTCTATGTTTAATGGACTTTTATGATCTCAAATATGTTATTTAAAATTATTAGTTGCTTTGTTGGGATCAGACTAGTAATTCAGTAATTCAATAAATATACAATAGCAGGCGGTTAAACTGATGAAGCTATTGCTTATTCAAATATTGTTGCTGTTCACTAGGCACTATAGTGGATCATCAGTTCTGCTTATTTGAATGTATATATAGTTGCTTATTGCTAGTTTATACAGAGCTGGAATGTTGCACATATCATTTGAGTACAACTGATCAGTTGGAAGCAGCCTTGGCTTTCTTAGAATTGCTTTAACATTTTTGATCATTAAAGGATAACATAATTATGTACATTCCACCTTTTACTAGAATACCATAGGTCAATAATAGTTCTATAAAAGCTCTATACACCATGACAAGTATTTTTTTTACTTATGATGTTCTAAAAACCCACATAGCTTATAAAACTTATGAATGTTGTTCCCATTTAAGGTGATCATCTGCCATAATATCTAGGTAGTTTGTACATTTAGATTCTTTTCATATCATGAAAATTTTGTTTAAAAATGTCTATCAATTCCTTTAAAGTTTGTTTTCTGATAATTTAATATTAATTTTTTAATACTTTTTTACTTCTACATGTGCATAAAAAAATGGCACAGATAAAACAATACTAGAATTTAAAATGGCATAGAATCTGTTTGGATAACATCCAACTTTTATGCTATAAATCACAGTCTAAAACTTGTAAATAACTTTTTTTTTAAATCTAACTTAAATTAAAATTGAGTCTTAATGATTTGTAGCTGGAGGGACACTGTATAATTACTATACCTACCATAATTTTAATTAATTAGTATAAGTTCAATATAAAATATATTTTCTTTACATTTTTTTTATTTTACTACATTTATTTAATTTTGTTTCATCAATCCAACATATTCAATATTTTGTGCTTGAGAGGAGAGCCAATGTAATTGTATATTTATATATTTTTATAAAAAATTGAGTATTTTGTAAGGGTAGTCTTCAGAATGCACAGACTTAGATTCTTTTAATCCTTGAGTTAAAATTATTTGTTTATTTAATTAATTTTGTAATATTCATAGCAATTATGAAAAACATCTTGTAGTTACAACATACTATATGTAAATATATTAATACACACACAGGGTTAAATTCTGACCAAAAATCATAAAGATTATTTTATATAAACAGTAAAAAATAACTGGCCTATTCAGTTTGACAGTTTCAGTTACAAGTTACATAAAACATACATGAAAATGATTATTTTATGCTTGAGTGTCGCACAAAGCGTCGTCTGAGAAAGTCATTGCAAACCAAAAACTAATATAAGAAAATTAAACAGCCAGGCACTTAAAAAATCATAAAATTAGTAAGCAAACTATAAATTCGCCTTAAACGGGTATAATACTGGTTTTTGCCAGGTAAATGATACTTTTTTATCTCTGCATGCTTGAGGCCACAAATTCCTTTAGCTAGCAGAACTTAAACCGGTTCTCGGGTTTTAAAATAAAATTATTCATCTCTCTCAAGATATGCAGAATTCGCTTCAATGGATGGATGCACCTTATGAAACAGTCCTTATACTTAGATCTATATGAAATATTAAAATCAGATGTATAGTAAGGCCTGCTGTGGCAAAGAGGCAATTATCATTACTGTCATAATGATTTGTATAACACATTTTGCTCTACTCTCCTTCTTTGTACCTACTTGTATTTTACCTGACCTACAGCTACTTCATTATTTATCCCTACTGTTTTTTTGGTTTTTTACCCTTGCTATACATGGGCTGGTTATAAGCATAGATTTGGTTAAAGAGGTAGCGACATATTTGTGTTTAAAATTGTTCATCTTTGAAGCTTTTTTTCTTTATTGATTATGGTAATCTCTGGCAAAATAAGAGATACATTATCAATGGTTGCAGGCTTGTTCTCCATTACTTATATTTCACATAGAGGGGCTTTAAAAGCCACGTGACGCCGCGTGTGGCCGGGAAATGGATGTCGGCAATTTTTACTGGGAAAAACCAAATGGGTTTTATAATGTGTGTTACTTCAGTTCATATAGATTTTTCCAGAGTGGAGCGGAATGACAAATTGCTTACATACCTTCTGGTAACCATTAAATTTATGTAACTCATTTAAAAGTACTTTTTTCTGTTTATATAAATTAAGCCTAATTTCTGATTATATTAATATTGCTTTTTATAGTTAATCTATAATAATAATATAACGCCCCTTCTAGTTGAGTATAATCAAAAAAGAAAAAAAATTACATTAAAGTACTTAGGATGACAGCTCAGAACCCCTCCAAATAGCAGCAATTTGTAATAGGTTTTTTGGATAAGAAGTTTCCATGAAATATGGGTGTAATAAAATCTGGCTTAATCTTTAATAGCCCCATTTAAATTAAGTGGTTAAATCTTGAGCAAGCCCTTAATTTTAATTTTGTTTCAGCTGATATTCACTTCTATGTATTTCCATGGAAACAAATTAGATAGATATCTTGGTTATATAGTATCATTTAAGATATTTCTTGAGCAAAATAAGTTCAAACCGCTATCGTCGATGCATGTTCTACCAACAATATTACTCATTTCATTACATTTAACATATTAAAATTGCCCACAACCTTTGAAGGCCACCACAAAGTTGATGGACATGTTTTGCAGCGCAATAACTTGTGGTCATGCTATTTTTATCCTAATTGCTACATACATTCATATTGTGAGTAATAGAATGTTTTCCTAGGTCGTACCAGGCGGAAAATTATTCTGAAATTATTTACGTAAGGTGGCGCTGCAATTACAAATCACTGAGAATACAATACGTTTTAATGCTTGCCAATATGAGCAGATATAAGGCCAGAGCAATGTTGGTGGTCTCTGTTTTTTTCAACACTATGAAAATTTTTGAGTTGATAAATGGTAATTGTCTTAAATAGATTATAACCAAGTAAGGTTACTATAGTCAGGTATATCTTGACTATACATGGTTGGGTATTGCTATACATATGCATATGTTAATGATTTATCATATCTAAATAGACTAGTGGGTGGTGCGTTAAACAACTCATTAACATAAGATCATGACCACTCTCAATGCCTATGAAGTATCTATGTCATTATGTTTTATTTTTAGAGCATTGATACTAGGAAGAGCTTTTAATAACCAAAGTAGGAAAAGCTTTAATGAAACAGTTTATGAGGGAAAATGTTGCTTTTTTGGGTTGATGTGGTCTTAATCAAAAATTGTTTTCTTATAATCTCCTCAATTTTACTAATTTCGTGAGTCAAGATGGGCCATATGGCATCATGCAGAATAAATATTCTTAGTGTGTAAGTCTCTTTATCATTTTAGTGATACATATATTTTTTAGAATCCACAATGGGAAGAGACCTGTCCAAGTGTTTCCAGTGTTTGGAACAGAACTGTACTGCTTTTTTTGGATAAATCTATTATCTAATTAATGGCCATTAACCATATGGAATCTTAAAGAATGAACCTAAAGAGCCCTACTGAATGACAAATACATCTTATAATTGATTACTTAGTGGGAATTAAAATATGTATTGTTTTCTAAACGGCATAGATATTCACATTTATATATATAATCTTCTCTGAAAACATGGTGGTTATAAAAACATTAAATTATAATGGTTGACCTGTGCCGACACCCTAGTAGGTATCCAGCATATAAATCTCTTCCACCCTTGGCTTCTTTTTAGAGCAGAAATTTTTCACTAGGTGTATTGGATCATAAAATAGGGTTGCCTGACAAGCTGTATTACCTCTTCTTATTGGATAGATAGGGAATGAAAAGGGGCAGGTCATGGCAGAGAGGTGATTTTGGTCAGGCCCTTGGGCTAATCTGGTTTGCAAATGGGCCTTGAATAAATTTTATAGTTTAATAATCTATAATGTAGTAAACTTGTATTTACAGTAAGTAATTTCTTTATTGTTTTTGGTTTTAAAATTAGGGATGATTTTATTATTTATTGTCCACAAATAATTGTATGTTTTTTTATTGAATATTTATGTAACCCAATCCGCTAATATATTGTAATTTCTCTATATTTACAGCCGCATAAATAAGGGTGGTGAGCCGCCAACGGTATCAATGGACCAAGAGAAACGAATGCGTCGTGAGATTGCTAATAGTAATGAGCGCAGGCGCATGCAGTCAATAAACAACGGGTTTCAGTCTTTACGCAGTTTGTTGCCCCATCACGAAGGAGAAAAATTAAGCAAGGTAAGTCAATGAAGCCCATCAACAACATTTTATAAAAGTTTCTGCCAAATCTATCATGTTTAATATTAATTATAATTTTAGGACTGACTCATCAGCAGAGCCAATTCAAAACCTTTTTTCAAACACCAAATCATTAACGTTATTAGTTGCTTGATAAAGATAGAACTCACGCTTACAGTACAAGATTCGGTTGGAATACTTTTTAGTCAGCTGTTTGGTTTCTTTTGATTATTCCTACGCAGTTAAAAATAAGTATTTCGTCGCGCCGGGTTATTTGCAGAGCGAATTAACCAACATTACGGTCACTCGAGTAGAATAATAAAGAAAAAAGAACGTTCACCGCGAAAATGTTTACTGCGTCAATTCAACTGCTTTCTTTAATTTTAATTTGGGCTGGACTTCCCACAATATCTTGCTCTTATGAAATTGATTTTAAAAATGACGAAATTGTAAATCAGAGCTGTATATAATGTGTTATTAATCATTCTAAATATATTTAGTGATAGTGATTCATTAAGGGTCAACATTTAAGTACTACTTTAGTATTTTTTTTGTTAGAACATGTAAATTCTCATTGACCAAATAGAGTAATCATAAGCAAATAAGTTCTTCTGACTTTCAAGTAACCAAGAAGTGAATCAAACTCATACAAGTGACATACTTGGTGATAAAAACTCATACTTGGTGACAAGAATCACAGTCAAATCAACATTATGATAAGTTTGATTCACTTCTTTGTCACCTGAATTCAGCATTATCAACCTTAAGGGTTCAAAAAATGTTTGATTATTAAGGGATCCATCAAGAATCAAGTTAAACCATGAAATTTCCTAGTCATATCACTAATAAACTTAACCATTATAGTCGGCAGCTAAACTTGATGGGACAGTAAAATGAAAAGAGCATTGGAAATGGTTGTTAAGCATTTGTTCTGATATTGGGCAGCACTGAAAAAAGCAAGACCCAGAACCATCACAACAACTTGGCATTGTTAAGCTCCAAATGGGGTATTAGCCAAATGTCATTTATTTCTGACAGGAGTTGTAAAGTTGGTGATGTTGGAAGAGGTCATGGTTCTAAAGGTTTTAAAAAAATATTTAACTGAAGACAAGTGATGTTCTGCAATTCAACCCCTATTTATTATATAAATGTGGATTCAGCTTTTTATTCTGCTAGTTCTCATGAAACCAACCTAAAAAATCCATCTAAAAATATTCATATGCTATCAAAATTATCCATTTTTACTCAACAGTGCTATAATTTTTAGTCAAATGAGATATTATCCGATAAAATTACCAAAAGAAGTGTAATTTGTGTATCTGATAATCCATTCAATACAAGGCAATCATATTGTAATGTGTGGAACTCACTAAATATTACTATTAACAGGAAGTTCCCAAGTATAGATACTTTAAAAAATGCTTGAGCCTAAATGGCTACTATAATACAGCTGACCTCAAAGAGTTAGTTCTTAAATTCACAAAATATACATAATATGAAAATAGGGAACTGTATTGAAGTCATCTCATAATCAATAATGTGTTAAACATGAATGAATATAATGAAAATATTTGCAAAATAGACTTATTTGCACTAAGAATTTATGGAATCAGCTGGAAAGAAAGATCAGAATCAACAAAATAGAAATGATTTCATTGAGAATTTGTCAAATCCGCGAGAATGGAAGATGAGAATACACAAAATATAAATGATCTTCTTGATTGTTTTGAAAGCAAAAAGGTGTACATTAACACTACTTGATAGCAAATGGTTACACAATATAAGGTTCTAAATCAGTCAAAAGCCTCTTATCTCATCTTGAATCATTTAGAATTTGTGGAATTAGCTGGAAGGAAATTAAGAATCAACTAAAATATGAAAATCTACAAAGTATCTTCTATCTAGATCGTCTAACTATTTTACGTGACAAAAAATCTTATAAATCCTATGCTATATTGATTGGAGGATTGAAAGATTCAGTGAAATGAATAAAACAGTCTTACCACGTGCATGAAAACAAACCGTTCCGAGGAATTCACAAAATTTAATTAGGAAAAGAGGTAGAACTGTATTATATTCAGCTCATAGCTTGTTCAACGTGAATATGAAATAATACTTTCAGTAAAGTAGGAATTGATGAAAATTGCTTGTTACTAAATGATTATGCTTTTTAATGTTCTACATCAGTCTAAAGCCCGTCATCACATCTAAATTGCATTAAGAATTTATGGAATTAGCTTGAAAGGTCAAATAGAATCTACAAAATACTCAATAATTTATTCATGCTATCACATATACAGTTTACATACATCAAAAAAAGATAAATTATATTTATTAAATAGCAGTTAAATAAAAAAGTTTGGTAAAACAATTACAAACAATATTTTTCATGTAAGATTGAAATAAAAAGATAAAAAATCTTAATTAAAATACTCATCAAAAGAATAAAATGCATTGTTAATTAGATAATGCTTCACCCTTTGCTTAAAATCTTTAATTTGTAAAACCTTAGTCATATCTGGTAATTTAATAGCCTGGTACCCTGGACCATCTCGACACCTCCTCCAGGTACCAAATTGATTGTTGCACAAGTATTGTAGTCATGGACACCCCTGTGAGCAAAGTGACCCTCACTGTCAGAAGAGACCAAGACCAACATAAAAATTTTTGCAATCGTCCCTGTAACCTAAACCAGATATCACTGCCTTTGTAAGCCAAAAACCCTGTTTACCTCTGCTGTATGGCCCTAGATAAGAATTGCGTATGAAAGATGGGAATGAAAAATGGAAGTCTGCTATTCTTGACATATCAGCAGAGATACAATTACAGAGGTTTCTGAGCACATACAGGCCCCTGTTGAGTTTCCCCAAAAGACCATCAATATTACAGCCTTGGGTCCAATCACCTCTGATGCATTTTCTACATGTGACAGATCTCTCATAAAGAATGTCACCCGACGCATTTTATCTCTAGTTAAAAGTAGTCTGTTTATGCAAAACTAATATTCAGTCCTATCCTGTGCTGCTATGGATCCAAATAGTGATTCCTAATATGAATCTACAGCGTAAGAAGCAGTTGTGTCATCAGCAAAGAAAGTGAATTTTGCCCCCTCAGAAAGCTCATTTATATATATTATTAAGAAAAGGATGGACTCTCCAACTGCTCCTTGTGGCACTCCAATGCTTATAAATAGCTTTGCTGATGTTAAATAGAAACGATTCCATTGAGAATTTGTCAAATTAGCTGGAATATAAGATGATGCACAAAATATGAAGTCTTCTAATTATTTTAAAAGCAAGAATGATATACATTAAAACTACTTGGTAGCAAATGGTTACGCAATATAAGGTTCGAAATCAGTCAAAAGCCTCTGATTTAATTTCCATTGCATTAGGAATTTGTAAAATCAGCTGGAATGAAGGTTAGAGGTCGCTGAAATATGAAAATTGACAAAATAACTTATTATATTTTACAATATTTGTGCCAGCTTCAAAACAATCTTAACACGTGCGTGAAAACAAAGCGTTCCGAGTAATCTGGACAAAAGTAACATTTAACACACCGGCAACGACTATTTTGCTATGCCGCAGCAACGTATATTCTCCTCGACTTGGATACATAATAATTTTATTATTACTATAATAGTGAGTTATTCACGAATATTACCTTGAAAGCTTGAAAACCAGTTCATTCTGCGCGACGCGCAGCCAAGCGAGAGCCAAAACAGCTGTTTCTAACATGAATACCTTTAGCATTGCAAATTATTATATTCTATTATGGTCTGTATTTTTTTTAACAGTAGAATGATATATGGTATGAGAGTTGCAATTGGTTCAGCAAAATTGAATCTCAGAAGTAAATTGATAAGATATTTAGGTAAATAGATTAAATTTTTTGTCTATAGAATAGATTCAGATCAACCTATCGACTTCCTATCGTTTTCTAGTGACAAACTTTCAGTGTGTCAAGAAACCCATTCTTCACAACAATTTAATATTATTTTATCCTTATGTATATAAGCTTGTATGTACTTGGTAATGTAGATTTATGTTACCTTTCAAAGACACAGCAAACATAGTAAACAATTCAGTGTTGCCTGTATTTTGATGGCTAGGATACTCTGATGCGCATCTACATTACATCGTTGAAGTAAACTAGGTCATGGCAGACAATAATTAGCGGCCCAGACGATCAGCTAGAGGGAATTTACACGGCCTGGTTTGTTTCTGTCCTGGCCGTGGTTTATAAATAGTCCTAGTTTATATGGAAAAATGTTGTCAGCTATTGTATGGATATTGATTAAAGAGATATCCCCTATATATATTGAGATGAACATCTGAAAAAGTTGAATGAGGTGTTTCGATCATATGTTCAATAATTCTTTGTTTCTAAATGTGAAGTGGTGAAAATGTGCGTGATTATTGAACTTTATTTATATCATTATCCTGCATTGAGGTGATCTAAATAAGTATGCTTTAGAAATACCTTATTCAGTTTAATGAATTATGAAACAGTCTATACGTCATTATTTTTAGACGCATTCACCAATCCATGTATTAAAAATAAAAGTAAGAGAGCACTTTACTAGGTCAGGAAAATTGGAAATAGGTTATTTCACTCTAAATATAAAAAATATATATGTGTCCATAGTTATAAGACATTTTCTCATTGCCCATGCCGGTATGTGCGTAATTCTTTCAAACCTGGGAATACTAAGAGCAAACGTTGACTCAAAAAATAATAATCCGAGGTTCTATTCAAACAGCCACCTTGTGCGAGTTATTTGAAAGAAACTGATGAAAAAAGTCGTTTTTTTTCGAGAAACCTTTATATTTTTGACCACGAATAACTTAGAATTGATACCTAATTCTATGCAAATATATTTTTTCTTCTTCCAGGCCTCGGCACTGTAACCTATTTTCTACCACCTGATGCCTAATTTAGATTCAGAAAAATTCGGATTTGAAATCCCTCATTTACTGGACTATACAGCAAATAACACATTGCGGGATTAAGTGGAACGTCCAGCGTAATAAAATTAAATCCTGCTATTTTTATTGTTTTTAAAAGTCTTCCGCACATGTTAATTCTGATTTGGTGTCATACGTACGTTCGTGTGAACAGATGAGGTAAAAAATGCGCCATTCGAGATTCGAGTGCCGATTGCCCGTGAGTTTTGTGACCCAGATAGAGTTCATTCATGTGCCGCCGATTGTATCGGCCCCCGTAGACTTGTGGTCTCTCGGCTTTCGCAAATCTTTGTGTCAGTATGTAGAGATTTTCATTGAAGTTAAAATTCGACTTTCCTTTTAGAATTTTGCATGTTATCCGCCGATGGCTAAAAGACACCTCAGAAGCGTAAAAGGAAACTATGAAAATCACAAAAGGTTCAATATTTTATTCATTTAATAACAGTGATGTTAAAAAAAAATTAAAAACCTAAAACTTTGTCTTTTAACCGGTTGTCTTTTTCTAAAAGCTTCGGAGATCACCATATTACCATCATTTTTGAACATACTATATAACATTTTTTTTTGCTTTTATTAAATAAGTCCCTTTCTTTGTGTGGGCTTAATCGCTCACGTGATCCTTGCTTTATCCATTATATGTTAATGCAAACCGAACCGCAAATATTTAAATTTAAACGTCCGTCTTTTACTAACACAACAGTAATGCATATTTTTATTATGAATGACTTGTTCCACTTAAATTTACACTCCCACTTGAGGCCAGGCGTGATTAATACAATCAGCATCCTGCATTGGTAGTAGACGTCAACGAATTCATTGATACTTTGCCGTTGACTATTTTAGCGAATGTGGCAGCCATGTTGTGATCGGTTAGATAACGGTGTTCGTTTATTGTTTTTTTCTACTTTGATTAAATATATGAAGCGATAATATTCGAGGGTAGTAATAAATTGTACAACCCTTGTAAAAGTGAAAGCATTGTAAATATACTTTAAGATTACATGTTTAGAGTAATCTCTAAATTAAGAGTTCTAAGTAGTTCTACCGATTTACAAGCTCAACTCATCTCAGGACAACACGCTGGTACTATTAGTATATATAATATTAGGTTAATCTCCATATAAGTTAAGATTAAGACATTTAAACAGAGTTAGTTACTTTTTATTTTATGGAGTATTACATCACTATTTAAATAATCATCTTCAATCAATCGAGCTTGCAGCATTCTTCACCTTAATTACATCTACAATATCAACAATATTATCCTTGACCCGATACTTTACCATTAATAAAAGCTTACGACTCAGCCTGATGTTGATGAATACCTACCAACTAT
Organism: Anthonomus grandis grandis; assembly: GCF_022605725.1. Lineage (NCBI taxonomy): Eukaryota > Metazoa > Arthropoda > Insecta > Coleoptera > Curculionidae > Anthonomus > Anthonomus grandis. Next base: position 11,511,712 of record NC_065555.1, read on the forward strand.
AGTATTCATTTTATTAAGATAATTGATTATAGAAATTGATTATAACAGATCCAACTTTAAACATCAATTAAACACCTACTTTGGTTTAACATCATGGGAGAAGTGAATTAACAACCTTTTTTTAATTACATATACATTGATGCCTAGAAAGGTAATTTTTATTTATACAATGTAAGTGAGACTCGTCTAGAAGCATTGTCGGGATTATCTACAAAGAGGATACAGATTATTATTTAATTGGAATTTGATTATTGCTAACTTTTTATTTTGCCAGGGGTGCCCTAAGGACCGCTACTATTGGATCATTTTAACGGTTTCATATACTTCAGGTTGACTCACCGCTAGCACAATTGAAACTATAAGCTCAGAATCAATAACAACTTCTTTCATTGAGTACAGTGGACTAAGTAAAGAGTTTTATGGAATTTTACATAATTTATTATAACCGGATATGATAAATTATGTAAATAATTATCATATCCGGTTCATTCTACATCATTCATTCTAGAACAAATTGTGATAAATTACAATTTTTTTGACACTATTAACCATTTATTTATACACAGAACTTTGCAAAATATAGAACTTCTTGTCATCTACTAATTACAGTATAGCGGCTTTTTTAGAATATTTAAATCAACAGTTCATTTGTCTAAAACGTCCAGCAACTAAACGCCCCCTGGAACGAAAATGAAAAGCAAAACACCCTAATGTTTGATACTGGATTGTTCCTTAGCCATTATGGATCTATTCAGAAAATATGCCTCGTCATAACTTCCATTAGCCTCAAGTTAAAACGAGCACAGCCGTTTGTTAATAGGGAAAAAGCAGAGTGTGATGTTTTTTGACTCTACTGACATGAAAACAGAAACACGCCACACATTTTAACCTAAAACGTTTTAGGAAAATAAGAAATATGTTTAATTACGTACTCCTATTTTTTTAATGCATTTCTCATTTCTATGTAGCAAAAGTAAATTGAGGTACTTAAACTCAGATACATTAAAAATTTCTTCCTGCTTATGCAGTCGATTGATTTTTACGTAACAAGTCTGTAAAATGATTCCTTTTTATAAATGGTATTTTGTTAATTCGCCCATTGCTTAAGCTACGATTCCCATAAATATCAAAGGACTTTTTACATACGAGTAACATATACATTTACTACAGAGGAAAACAAAAAATACTAAATTACTTAAAGCTCAAAAAAGTATATTGATTGAATTTAATCAATCCTGAAACTTCTACGGCTACATTCCTAAAATAATCAATTCTATTGACAAAATCGTGAGCAACAAGGCTTTTTCAGAACAAAGATTTAAAGGAAAAAAAAAACGTTCAGCTGACTCCCTAATTAAATTATTTCACAAAAACCCAAGACCCGTTTGCAAAAGCGATACCTATTCATGATCGACCCAATTAACGAGTTTTCGGCTGCCGATCTCTACCCCGGTTACCTTGGGTAAACTTTATAAAACAAAGAGTACAATGCCACGCCACGGTTCTTGGTGAAAAAAAAACTATTCGTCCTCGGAATGAAACCGAACGTCTCGTCTGTCTAGTCAGGTACCGGTTTAAATGTATACGCGAACGAAGGTAAAGGCCATTTTATAATATTAAGACGTTCTCTGAGCGTTTATAAATAGCAAGAAGGAATCTTACCATAAAGAACAACAAAGAAGTGAAAATATAATAATATGTAATTCACAATGTGAAAACACTGATCAAGTATTTTATGAATTCCTTGAAGAATAAGTGGCAATCAAAGCAAAAGGAACAGCATCTCCTCATAGAATTAATGCCATATAAGAATTTAGAAAATATTTGATAACTGACTGAGCATCCTCACCTTAGGGCTTTATAGTTTAACGTATTTTTCTTTTACGCTAGATAGACATTCTCACCAAGTAAGATATAGCCACTGACCGTAGCAACACTAGCGTCGTGCTACGGCATTGGTTTCGGTCGGATGGTTTCCTATATAACTACGTCTCTAATCCTACCCAACCCATCCTGACCTGGTGCGGAATTGGCCGAAGGCTTTTTGAACTGGGCCCTAGCGTAGGCTTTCCTTCCACATCTTGGTGAATCTTTTATTATTCCCCTTCAGGCTCGTCTAACATCTCGAAATAGATTAAGAGCTTCCCGTCTTTTATCAGTTTTTCGATTCGTCGTAACAGATTAGGTACTTACGAGGTCTGCGTCGAATGAAAGAAAGGAGTTATGTAATTTGATTTTATTCCTTTTGTTGTCCTACTATAGGTTGACCAATTTTTTTTTTCATCACCCAGTGGAAAAGAAACAGACATACCAATCACATGACCGATTGAGAGGATCTTCTGATTTTAATTGAAATATGTCTTAATGATACATAATATAAAATCAATAAGACTATGAAGGTAAGTAGTGATTGTAAAGGTTTAGTCATCTATAAAGGCAGAAAATACATTGCCTTCAAGATGTGTTCCAAAGACCCTGCAATTTTGACTTGCTTCTATAATGAATAGGCAGTGTGGTGTTAGCATCTAGTGTTAGAGCTCTTTTTGCAAGACAAAAACTGTATTAAGTAGGTATTTACTGCAACTCACCCAAAAAGCAAAGCCATTTGATAAACATAAACTGGTTTTGCAGCATCTGTACAGAGTTCATTTGAAAAAATCCTTACAGCACAATATCCACTAGCCAATTTCTTACTCAGTTTATAAGAATCTGATGCATTTCCAATTTCTGAATATATAGATTTGAAGCTTAATAGTTCAGTTTTTCAATAAATATATTTTTTCATAAATATGTCATGTTCAAATATGTTCCGTTCTTCTGTTCCTAAAGACTTGAAGACTGCAGTTTTGATTTGCTTTTACAATAATTAGACAGCATTGTCTTGGTATCTTTAATTTTTTTAATAGAACCTTGAAGTTACCATTCAACAAACATACCTAAAAACTCTCATCTGCAAGAGGAAAACTGAGTAAGTAAGCGAAAATAAGCCGCTTTTATAGCATCTGTACGGAGTTCATTTTAAAAAATCTAATTTCTTTCTCTGAATCATTTGGTCTATACATAATTTGAAGCTTAATAATTAAGTTTTTCCTACATTCAAAGAAACTCCTCAGAAATCAACAACATCTCAACATTCACAGGCCTAAGTAAAGCTTTTCCAGAAATGCATTGCATCAACTGTGCTATTGAGATGTTAGCTAACATCTCAATAATTCTAGGTAGGCAGGAAAAAATTGAGAAGGGACTGAGTTAGTTGGACTGGAGACGGCCATTTCTTATTGACTCGTGATGGTGGTGTTCAGAGTTATCAATTTATCTTTGGTTATTGATTTTCATTAAGTTCTTGTACAAGGTGGATTTTATACGGATGAAAACTGAGCCTTTAGAATCCGTTGGATTACTACGTCGACTAACACCACACAAAGTATCCAATTTGCTAGTACTTACCGTAGGATCTACATAAAACTCCTAAAATCCCCCTTCTATAGATTCGTTCAGTTTTCCGAAATTTAGCGACAATTTCCAGAACATATTTTTGATGCACGTTACTGTTCTTATATTATTCATTAAATATTTGTGCTATTCTATTAGCGGACTGATTTTGGTGGTGTCACCTTTGCCCAGGAGGCTGCACGTACTAATGTGATTTTTCACTAGACCTGTGGCTCTCTCGAAAACAAAATAGACGGGTCTCAGGGTTTTTCCAAAAAAGAAACTGAAATGCCAGTAAATGCTTCTGTTTCGTTTTTGATGCGCTACCCTGTATATTAGCACCGTTATAAAAAGTGATTTTTTTTTCTAGGGAACATTTTAGTTCTTACTACATTAGAACATTTAGTTCTTATATGTTAAAAAGTGGAAGCAAGTAAAATAAAACTTTGTCGAAAGAAAATGCCCTAAAAACTCGGCAAGTTAGAGAATCTGATCCTTGCGCGCTCGGAAAAGTCTGATATTGGGGACGTGGCCGTTGCCATGACGACCGTTGCTGTTGCAACACCCTTCTCTTGTCTGCTACAGATTTGTGCGCCACCGCGCCCTCTCCTTCCCCTACACACGCGTCCTTAGGTTTACTACAGGAAAGCCGGTGCTCCGTGTATCACTGACAGGTTGTAATTTTTTCATATTTACGTAAATTGACGCAGCAAAAGAAATAAAAGAACATTACTAATGCGGAGGCAGAAAGAAAATATTTGAAACGTCGTGTTTGTTTACAACGTTTCATTCTGAAGGGCGGCGTTATTGATTTTGTTACCGCTGGAAATTGTAGAATTACGCATTTAGTTCAAAGGGGGATCGGAAATTTGTTTCAGTTAAGTTAACCGATATCGGTATTGTTGTTGTTGGTATAATATTTGGAAAAACTACATGCTGATTTGGTTTGATCGATGTGGTGGCAGTAGCCCGCATTTAATCGGAATGGAATCGAAATGTTACTACTTAGACGATGTTGTATTTAAGCACCATTTAACAGTTAATTTGGATGGCAATATTACTATTTAGACGATCTATTTGTATTTAATCTTGGTTTTGCAATATAGTTATAACCGAAAGAAGGTAGTATACTCAGCTTTTGAAAAACAAATTCATAAATTAGTGCTCAATTTAATTTTTTTAAACCTTTACGCCTTCATTGTCTATCCAAATTACTAGGGGAGTAAATGGTCCACAAAATTTGCATAATATATGCTATCGATTTCGAAACTATAATGGCTCGGACGCTTCGGTCCATTAGCCAGTGTTAATTTTTAATTGATCTACTACTCTACTATTACGGTTGCAGTGACAGGCATATAGTAAGCGTAGTGTAGTAGTGATGATCAGGTTGAGAGAACCAAGAAGTTAATTTAGTTGGCCAACACTGAGCCGTAGTTACTACTCTGTCTGCCTCAAGCGTAATTATTCTACACCGTTTTATAAGCCCATTCCAACGCACCTTACATTACACGACTCGTGCTTTCATTGGTAGGAAGGCTCAGTCAAGTTTAACGCACGAAGTCCTTGTCGGTCTGGTAGGTACGCGAGCTATTGTCCCTACTTTCTACTGGCTTTTAATTTTTAAAGTTCCACGAGGCCTTCGTACTGCTCGTGCCGTTCGAGGCTAGCAACAACGGCAACATTAGAACCTTAACTAATTTGTTTATATTGTTTGGAGTGGAAAAAGTTCAAAGTTCTGGTTTCGTATATCCTTTGCTATTGATTTATCTTTGGATATTGATTTTAAGTTTTGCTTATTCTTTTAAATTTTTTAGCGGTTTCCTGTATAAATCTTATTCTATGTATAAATTCTCAATCCGATTAAGATCAGGGCGTTGGATTTACCAGACCATAACGTATACTTTATTAGCAGCAACCAGTTTTAGCTTTGAGGCGTGAATTGCATCGATGCCATGCTTAAAGGTTTCTGTTGCACATACTATAGGATATGATTTTTAATGTTTAGCAAACTTCTTACCATGATCTGAACTTTTTAGAACGGCTATTAATCAAGTTTTCTGTCAACTAAAATAACACCTATGAAGAATATTCATCTGTTAGCTAAACACAGATCAACTCATATTCATAAGTTTAATCTGGTAACTTCAGACCCATACCGTCGAGACCAGATTCAAGACAAACCAGGGCCCCAAATCTTCAAGTTTAATAAAAAATATTCCTTTCTCCAGAACACCAGTAGCCTTTAACATTTAAGTTTGGACAGCAACCTCCACAGTCAAAAACCTCAGATAGATCACAAAATATTATTGCCATAGTGAAATTAAAGGCAATATACAGAATATTCCTTTCTCCAAAACACACTTTGGTCCCTCTGACTTGTGCAGATACGCGCTGTCTCCTATGAGATTTATTGTTCTTTCAAGGCAAGTTGCTTTTACCTTGCGGAATTTCGTTTGCAGGAGGAATAATGACCCGGGAACAGAAATGTGTCTACGAGGATTTGATTTTAACTGAGAATAATTTATTTAGCACATTACGGAACTGGAATTTATATGACAACAGATTCAATTTTGACAACAATATAAGTATGTTATGATTCGTTAAAGATAGGACTGTAAAAGCGAAATTATTAGAAACTGGTTAATTTTTAGACTGTGCTTGCTAAATTTGCTACTCGTCAAACTTTTTCATCTCCTCGTTTTAACGGACTCAGGTCTTCTGATCCGCCCAAGCCCGTACCTCAATGAAGGATGTGTCTAGTGACACGTTGAGACAACATATCACAAACTATTCTCGCTCTGTTAGCAAGCAACATGCAATTCAAGTTAGCATTATGCAATAGCAACATTTTACATGCATTATGTGTTTAGGTGTGGTATATAAAAGCTTAAATTCACGTATGTGTGGGTTTTTACTCTTTTATATATTTTTTTGATTAGATGTTCTCCTATCGACAAAGTGGTTTTGGAATTGGGTCGACTTAGCATGTCCATCACCCCAGATCTGGTATCTGGTGTATATTAATTCTCATCATTCTTTGATGGACTAGGGACCGACATGAGATCTTCCTCATTCTGTATTTCTATGTCTTTTGTGGTAACATCTATTTCTTTGTATAATGTATTTAGTCCTATCGTATTTTTTAACCCGATATTTGGGTTCCGCGAAAAAAATCAAAGTTTAGGCAGTAATTTCTGAATTTGATGCTACTGAGAAAAGCGTGCTGGCACTAAAAAGTCTTGCTCGTTAAACCTTTTTTAACCCTTGAATTGTTTATAGGTTATGTTGTTAAGCATATTGATATTTTGTTTTACTTTAACAGTAATTGTTCTCGCCAAATGAACGTTCTTTTGGGATTTTTTTTTCGTAAAGAGGGATTTCTTGTTACATCAATGTCCTCCAAATGTCCCATAAATCTGATATCTAACGTTAAAAAAAACCACCACTTCTGATTTATTAAACAAGACCATAATTAAAATAAAACTCCTTCAAGTAATGCCTAACCCTTATAAATTTTACCCTTGCACATTTTACTACCGCGCCGTATAAAAATCGTATTAAATTCTCGGTCAGACCAAAGTGGGCGTGAGTGGGGTGCTGTGGGGGTGGTTAAAGATACCGCCGCACACGGTGAGTCGGATCGATGTAGCTCGGGTCGTCCAGGCAACCGCCGAAATCCCCGTGACGTCACGGGATCGATAGTGAAACAACACTACCAGATAGTACGCACAATTGGTCAGAAAAACGAAATATAAGGTGAGGAAAGACGAAACGGTATGCGCCGATAGCGAAAAGGCGCGATAAGGCCATCTAGGTGTGAGGGTGCGGGATTCTTGGGAAAGAATTATTGTCGCCTGGAAAGATGAATTTTCTCAGGATGATTATTATGATTGATTATTATATGGGCAAAATATGTTCAAAATATCAGAAGTGGATGTTTTGTTGATTTTTCTTTATTTTTTTGCCAGTGCAAAAGTTCAACAACTACTAATGTTTTGCATCTGTACTTAAAACCTTGTACCAGGTCCTTTTTTTAAGCATGAATTTTATTTTCTTAAAAACTGTCTGTCCTACATTAAAAGTTTAAAATCCCAATTTAAAAAAGTTTTTCTTTTTTATTTTGATTGAAAAAATCCTTGACACTTTTAATCCGGAGGACAAAGTGAGACAACGATCCAGACCGGAAATATCATCAAATTGATCCCTACGGCGCATAGCGTCGGGCTTTACTTGTGGCTTATTTATATGGAAAACTAGAGCTCGATAGGGGGGAAGAGGGATGTGGAGGTGTAGTTTGGCAAACTGGAGCTTCCGCTCCATTTGGCAACGCTGTGCAGACGTCTTTATGGCTCCTCACATCGACGCGACGCCACACTGCCGAAGTAAAGGGATCGTCGGACGCTGACGACGCCCTATTTCGATGTTTGCGTAGGTCTGTTCTTGCTTGGGCTTTGAATTTTTTCTGCCAGATTTTATCTATGAGATTATACCCACAGATTTTGATTAGGGTAAATTTATCCACAGTGGGAGTTTTTACTCAGACAAAGGGCGTTTACTGCGGAATAATTTCTTATAGGGGTTTAATCGAGGGTTTAATACTGTCTTGTAAAAGATATAAGACAGAGATTAAACGAGTTTCTTCAGAAAAATAAAATAATCTCAAAGCAGCAATATAGATTTAAGATAATTGCAATACTGAGGATGTGCGTCCTTTCCTGAAAACATCTCAAGAGTAATACGTAATTTATCTGTCCTCACAAAATTCTATTTTTCGGTCAAGGTCGTCTTCACGCAATTCCTGAATAATTTGATTTAAGTACCCGACGTATAGATTCCTCAAAGGACCTTAGGTATCACAAAAGGGATGGTGCCATTTAAAATTTTGGGGTTAGGGTGCATCGGGCCCAAGGAGTGACTTACCCTATAACCCAAATATGGTGATTACATTTCCCCCAACCTGTATACCATTTGTACCAAATTACGCTTTTCTAACTTTTTTAGTTTTAGAGATATTTGCATTCAAATTGACACGCTGTATGTAAATGACTTGCTAAATTTGTTGACTGCTGAACAAGAAGTAATTAGCTTTGCAGATGACACGGCCATATTTATCAAAGGAAGTAATTGGGAAAATATAAGACAAAAAGTAGAAAAATTAAAAATTTAAGTGTTTGATAAAACATGGTTTTCTGTAGCAAAGTATTGAAATATTTATTGATTTAGAAAATATACATTTGGAAAGGGCGTTAAATGAGGCAAGAGCATGGAGGCCAATTCTGGTCACCAAATCGAGAAATGACACGACCAGGAGCAAACTCTTGCAAGATCATCAGTGTTTCATGGGCGGTATGTTATATGGCATCGTCCTGCTGAAACCCATATCCTCAAGACCAATAGCTTCCAAATGAGGCTCAAGAAACTGTGTTATCATAGCACGATAACGTTCGCGATTCACCTTCTTCGTTTTCAAGAAAAAACGGTCCAATTATTCCTCCAGACCATAGTGCACACCACATGGATGCATTTCTTTCTGATGAATCAGTTGTGGATGATTTCTAAGTCCCAAATGCGACCTATTAACGAAGCCATTGAGGTGAAAATGGCCCTCATCACTGAAAATTATTTTGTTTGCAAAATCACCAGGTGGCTTAAGGTTTCAATTGGTGAATTCTCTTCGCTGTTTATGGTCTGCTGGCAGAAGTTTGTTGAGTCAGTTGGATTTTGTAGGCATGCAGCTTCAGTGAGAATTCGCTGAAGAGTGCCTGTTGGAATGTTTAATTCTTGTGCCTCACCACGAATTGACTTTTCTGTCACACTCTCTCGGACTGCCGTGATGTTTTGTTCTGAGCCACCTCTACGAGCCCGAGTCGTGTGTTTCACATCACTAACCAAACCAGTACTTTCGATTTTTTTGACTATTTTTTCTGCAATAGATGAATTAGGAACATTATTTTGACCGAACATTGGACGCACTTTACAAATACTGGCAATTAAACTTTTACCATTTTAATATATATTGTTTTTAATTAGGGCGCGTTGTTCTACCGTGTAATTCTTCATGTCTATTAACTCCCATCTGTCAACTTTCGACCTATCACGTCATAATCATGTGTCTGTCAGACATAGCGCGCAATTCAAATCTTGCGTTCTTACTGAAACACCTTTTGGATTCACCCATTTGACTACATTTGAATTTAAGCCTTTATTTATTTATCGATAACATAAATCCTCTAAAACACAGATAGGAAAGATCAATTTGTTTCAGTCACGATTTAAATCATTTGTTCTAAATCATGTCAACCTTAAAAGCAACTTAATTATAACATATTTTTTTCCTAATCCTTTATTTTTCGGGTTTTCCAGGTTCCAGGCTTTGAAGTAGTATTTTATATCTTATAGACATTTGTTATGTCTTCCAAAAATTGGAAATAGTTGTTAATTTAATTTTGCATTTTATTTCAGGGATTTAAAGTTTCTTCTAAAAATTAGATATTTGTTTCATGCTTTTAGAGTCATTTATTCCAGGATTTGGGAGTAGCCTTTGATGTAATTTTCATGTATTTTAGGCATTTTTATTATGTTCTAAATGGGCTGAAAACTGTTTAAAAATGGTCGTTTCTAGTTCTTTATCTAGTAGATAATTTTTAAGAAAACAATTTTTTTTTTGGAGGAGGGCACTGACCCAATAACCCAGTAAAGGAGCCGCTACTGTAAATTATATGGCAACGTCGATCAATGCCAAGCTTTGACAAAAAATATAGGTACTCATAAATATTCGACGAAAGCGAACGATTAAAAAAATGCCTAAAACGCTTTGCAACGTTGCCAAATTACCTAGAATTTTCAGTTCTATGAAATTTTTTCAAAGAATAAAAAAAATTATTGGTACGTAAATGGAACACAAGACAATGTCACAAAAAAACAAACCTGTTCCTTCGATTTACACTAGTCATTATTTACAGAAAGCTTTGCTCCATTTTAATCTTAATTGAAGCATTTTCGAAAACAACCTCCAGGTTTTTTAATAGTTTTCTTAAAAGGTACTTACAAAATTAGTGAGGCTAAATTAAAAATGTACTGCCGCCGCCCTGGCTCTCCCTCCTAACCGTCATTACTGCACCCAAAAGGTCAGAGTTCATTGGGTCATCTGCGTCATCCCAATTGCACCGCCAGTGCAATGGGATTCGCGTCGTTTCCGGGGTTTGCAGACTGGCATGCATTTTATCCCCGTTCAACCTACCCACCCCCTCAACAACCCTCTGAAATTTAACCTCGCTCCAGGCCGATCCGATTGCAAGGTGCGTGTGTACGGAATCAGTAAAGAGGAAATAAACTATGTAAATAGAGAACTCTCTATTACCTTCCCTGTAGAAGTGAGTTTGCTATTCATTTAATATTGGGAGCGAATGTTGTAAGGCTTTTTGTGTGTAAACAGTATATGAACGTATGTTTTAATAGTGCTTCGAACTTTGACCTTTATATTTATTTTTATAATTTAACCTACTTAAATATTAACCGTCGTATTATATAATTACGTAACACTCTGTTTATTTGTAATGTTCAATGCGAACGAGAATGAAACAAAAAACGTAAAATTAATTACTACGAGATATTCTTGCAGTTTTTTTCTGTTTGAACGGCCCGAGACGTACTACACTTAAAAATTTGCATTTGAGCATGAGCCCTCATTAATAAGCGAAATGGAGGGGGCGGGCGTCAGCGTTGAACAGCCTTGAATAGTAGTAAAGCCCAGAAAATACTACTTTTGTACACAGCTGGTATATGGCTTACTAGGATAACTCGACTCTTTACACTCTTAAAGCAGTTGTAAGGGTCAGGTGTTTTGTAGGTCAACATTTTTTACAATCTGTAGTAGGCTTTTTAAAGGGTTGAATGAGTGTTTTAGGCCGTTTTATTGGAGCCATGTCTGATAATAATAAATACTAAATATTTAAGCTGAGCCTAAGTTTTATACTGTACAGTGAGGAGTTGAAATATGGAGCAGAGAACTGACACTGAATTAGTTCTGTTAAATATTTTACAAAAAATATCTTAAAGGACTTTATTACAACGTTCACACCTCTTACCTCCTTATAGCTGTAACGTCCAAAAATGGACCTTTAATTTAGATATTCCTCTCAACAAACTATAAGTTCATAAAATATTTAAAAAAAAAAAACACTATTTTAATTTTATCGAACCAAATTCGGAAATCTAAAATTTAATAAATTTATTAAATATTTAAAAGATTTCCGAATTTGGTTCGATATCCTTTCTCAAATAAGATGTTCATGAAAATTCAAAATTTTATTAACGCCTATAGCATTTAAAACACTTATTCTATAACTAATATAATATAAGCACATGAATATCAATATCTAGCTTAGTAAAATGAATTAACAATAAGTAATTAGTAATAACATAACATTTCACACAGAGCGAGACAGACTAAAAGCTTTTATCTTTTGATTAATTTTCCACAAAACAATAACATTAAAGTTATTAAAATCAATCAATAAGTGACAGTTAAAGTCAATGAAAAACAAACAAGTTTAGTATAACCACAAATCACTATAAAAGTTGTTGCAATTTCATACTTATTCTATTACTTGAATCATAAAACAGGTCAATATCATTATTTTTTAACACAAAATTTACCAAATTACACATTCTAGAAATTGGAACATTAATTGCTTAGTTATAGTTCTTTTAAAATTAACATTAAAAAGTAATTTATTTCTACAATTAATGGGTGTTATACAAAAACCAATAGCTGCAAGCAGATCAGCATTTTATAAAAAGTTATAACATCTATAAATTGCCTTCTGCTCTCCAAAGAAGATAACATTAAAAATGATTCAATTTTGAATTATTTGAATAATTTTTTTGATTGAAATGACGCGTTCTATTCTGTCCTTGGATAGATAGACAGTATAAAAATATGGCTCTTAAATCTAGGACGCGTATTCTGAAATTTCTGCAAGGGAACCTAATAATCCCATTGGACATGTAATCAATATGCTGAGAGAAGTTCATAATCAAACCAAATCCTTAATAAAACAGTGACGTTCAAGCTGAAAATCATCCAAGGTAATTGAAAGTAAATGCGAATTCTTCTTACGACTGATGGCTATTACTTTTCAATTATCAGTATTTAAATTTAATCAATTTTTATTACACCACAGAAAAATTTAGGCCATTAAAATAATTTTGCAGCAGCTTACAATACGAATTTATGAACCTAAACACTTTTTTTAACGTCATCTGCAAAAATCAAAAATGATGTGGCAGAAAAGACAGATTCAATATCATTGATGAAATAATTAAAAACGAATGCAGAGAGATGTTCACGCTCAACACCTGATGTAATCACAACTTCTGAAGACATGAAGGTTTTTTTAATTTTAACTGGTTGTGTTTGGAACTCAAGGAAGTCACCAAACCTTGGAACAGATCACCAAAAATTCCCAACGTAGAAAGTTTCATAACAAGCAATTCAAGGTAAACCTTGTCAAAGGCTTTGAAGAAGACTTATTCTCCAAAGCTTCCAACAGAGCCTGTTCATAAAATATTGGTATCGACCCCTCGTGAAGTAATTCTGTTCACCTACAATAACATACTTAAACATTGAAGCAACTCTGTCAGCCACCAATGTCTTAAACAATTTCGAGATCAATGTCTTTGATATAGGGCGATAATGTTCAACATTTAATCTATTTTCGTCTTTGAAAATTAGTATAACATAGGTTTTTTTCCAAATGTTCGGAAAAAATGCCTCCATTTAATGATTAAATTACATCAATAACAGAAACCAGGAGTCCACTTAGACTGACAGACATTTGACAAGAAATATCTGGGCTGTGATTTCTAATCATGAGTAAACACCGATGTTGGCTGAAATATCGTTATAAATCAGAGTTTGGGAATACTTAGCTTTCCCCCATTTGACATATCTTCAAAATGATCTATTATCAGTAGTAATTAAGTAATATCTCATATAAGAAAAGCTCGTTTCCAAGTGTCATATTCAAAAACACCAGACACTTGAAAGTTTAAATATTAGTCCGCTAAGGATTTTTTAAAAGGGGATTGAAGATATTTATTGAATTTGAATTTTAGTCCTTTATAATTTTTGAAACTACACCAAGAATGTGGAAAGATGCCAGATGTTATTTTTGGAAAAGAACTTCAAAAACGTATTAAAACCTATTTTGTTTGAAATTGATATGCAATATTAATTAATGTGTGCAATAATACGATTTTAAATTAAAAAATAATATTTTTTTTATATTGTGTCAGTCTACTAGTCAGGATTGCAACTATTTAAAAAATATATATAGAATAATCCACTTGTAAATATCCTTACTGGACTAACTTTTAACGTTGATTTGCAAGCGTTTATCTATACCTATAGGTCCGGATCTAAGACTATTATTCATGACTCACGAATTTAAAATATTAAATTTAAGGAAAAGAATATTTTCAGAACATACTCCAATTTATGAATTTTTCACTGGTGAATGACTCGTATAATGAAGACCCATGAAGACTTACGTTTTTTAAAAATAAACAAGAAAATTAATTTCAAAAAATTTGAATATTGATTTTTTTTCTAGTTTAACAAATTTTATCGTTATGTGTTTATATTACCAAGGAAAAATCATAATTAAAACGCCAATAATTTATACTCAAATGAAGGAAAAAAGTAAATATTTTCGTTGTGAGTTTTTCGACTTTTTTAAGTATAAACCGACCCCCTCATATGTAACAAATTACTATGAAATAATAGACCTAATCTAAAAAAACCTGGAAATTGAAATAAACATATGTTAAAAAAAAATCAACATCAAGGATTTTAAATATGGACCTGTGTATAGCTAAAATCAGCCTGGAAAGTTTAAATATTAGTCCGGTAAGGATTTTTCACGAGTGGAATTATCGTAAAAAGTCTTGTTTAAAAAGATAATTTTAATTTTAGTCCTTTATCGTATTCTAAACTGAACTTCGAATATTTCAATTCACTTACTTTTCAATTCAATTTACTGGGTGCTGAAGGATTAATTTGACGAAATTCAGGTATAAAAGGAATCTCCTGAACTCAAAACGCAGAAAAGCTTCGTTAAACAGATGACATGACTTACTCTATCAAAAGCCTTGAAAAAGTCCTTAATTAATAGAGTCCGCCTAGCCAATCAATCAATCAAAAAAGTGGTTTTGATCTTCGAGTATATCCAGGTTTGTGGTAGTTGATATAGAGAATTAAGGTTCTCTACACAAATTCGCATTTAAAATGTTGAAACTTACTATATCACAACTGAGGGTCTGTCTGATTTGAGAAACCCTTCAATCAAAGTTACATTTGACCTATTTTCAGACTTTAAACAGGGTGAAAGAATAGACATTATAGAATAAAAATAGTACAATTAAAATCCTTCAATGATATTGAACGCCATCCTGTAAATGCGTTTAAGAATTCGCCGTTCTATTACTTTTCAGAAATGGATTGGGAATCACTTTTCCGAAACATCATTTCATTGCTGAGTTGATGGTTATCTTTCAAGTCGTCATACTCCAAACCAAATTAAAAAACGCCCTGTGATTTGCTGTAAAGCATATAAATATCTGAAATTAATTTACATAAACGACTATATTTAGCCTTAATCTAATTTAGAATTTCATTAATGCCATCGAAAACAATACCTCGACTGGCTTGAAATGTTTCGTCGTTGAACACAAAACACTGATTGTCTTATCCGGCGAACTTGAACCCAGACCCGTTATCTATCATATATTATCTGAAAATATAAGCATAAGCATCCGTTTCATCCTTTTCGATTAGGCACAGCTGACTGTTGCGACTACCAGCAGTAGTATATTTTGTGTAACACTTTCATTCATTAAATTTATTTTTGCCTCAGCTGTGCTAATGGTGAGAGGTGAGACCGACTTTAATGTGTTGTATAACAAGAAATGTAGATGCATTAGGCTAATAATAGAACGCTTTTGTGGCACCGGTATTCTGTTTCCTTTTTTTGTTTGTTGTTTTATAAAGTTATATTTAATTTTTTTTATTTAATTTATGCTTTCTGTTGTTTCAGGTAAGAAAGTAACAAATACGGTAAAAAATTTAAATTGAACATAAGGCGCTAAAGGTAAGTATTTGTAGAACTAAAACTATATTTTTTGTGAAATTGGGTTTAAGAAAGAAAAGGTACATTGTTTTAATGTAATTTTGATAAAATGGTAAGAAATTTTAATAAAGAATTTTTGGCCCCAATTCGAAATTGCTTATAATAATTCAAAAAAATTTACAATATTGTTGGGAAATTAAGAAATTTGGAAAGTATTTAATTAACGAGTTTTAAGCTTCCTTGGGTTTTTTAATAGCAAGCAGTTCAATGTTCAAAAATTTGATCTAATCTAAAATTTTGAAAAAATTGTATTGCAAAAACTACTAATTTATTTAAAATATTTTTTTAAAGAAAAGCTTTATATTTTAGCTCATATACCTACAATTTTTATGTTCATCATTAGCAAGGATAAGGATATTGGTCTCATTTCTTAAAGAAAAAATTGATACGTCCCTATGATATTTTAAATTAAAAATAGTATTTGAATTACTCGTTCAATTTGTGATAAAAAATCTTTCTTGTCTTTTTTCATATGAGGCTTGGTTTTCATGCAAAAAAATAAAACTCTTAGCTGGCGTTTTCATTTCTTTAATACATCATCAAAAACTATCTAATATAATAAGCCAGGAGTGAATAAGCTGAGGAAGAAAACACCCAATGCAAAATTCCAGAGGATTTAAATCCGGCGATCAAGCAGGCTAATTGGTGTTCCCTAGCTAGCTCCCCCACCTATGCAACGATTTGGATATATACAGGCTGTCCCAAAAATCAACGATAAGCCGAAAACGGCAATAGACCAGGTGCTCAGGGATTTAAAAAAAATCTATCTTGAGTACTTTTAAAATTATAGGCATTCATAGAAAACCGAAAAAAATTGACACCTCCTGTTGATCTTTTTAGTACTGTGGTTAAAAATTTTTGAATTTCTTATTAATTTTTTTTTTATGTAACTCGAATAACCCTTCGATAAATTACAAAACTAAATTCAAATGCAACTGTTCATATTTTAAAAAAATGATCAGTGTTGATAATTGGGTCTTTTGACCATTATTTCCCAACTTTTGACTAACTGCCCTGGAAAAGAAATTATATCACTGTTTGGCAAGTGATTTCAAAAATTGGCGTATCTAGTCTAGATTTCTTCGCTGTATGTTTCCAGTACTTGTTTCAAGTTAATCCGCAATTAACTCGAGAACTGCTTCTAGGAATGCAATTCGTATTTGTCGAGGGTGCCCGCAGTCAGCCATTCGTTTCTTGCGTCATTTTGGCGCAAACGTTGGTAAAGACGAGCAAATGTTGTATGGGGTACTTGTATGGGGTACTTTACCTTCTGGATACAACTCAGCATACAACCATCGATCTTGTCGACCATTTTCGTTTTTTATCGGTCATAAACAAAATGCTATTTAAAAAAAAAATTCTATATTAACAGTCTGTACACGAAACACCAGTAGAAATTCACCATGTTTATATTTGGAATACTTTTAAATGACTTATTTAAGTAACTTAAATCTTCAATGATGGTATTTATGGATCCTTGGTATTTTTCCAATCATTTGTTTGTTTTCCCGTGTCCTGTGCGTGAAACACGTGGCCAGCCATATCCCCTAAATATTTCCGATTTTTATTATTATGACCCATTAAACATCCTTTCTTTAATTACAGCGCACTGATATTTAAATGATTTTCTTTAGCGTACGCAACTAACGACTTCTATAATACTGCAGTATAATATTACCTCTCTCATAGAGTAAATATAAATAAATCCAACGTGTGGTCATTGACATCTCATTTTTCCCCGTTCGCGCATGCAATTATTTATGTTTCCCGTTCAATAC